>NW_022437010.1:1188206-1226171 GCF_009761245.1 Sapajus apella | reverse complement strand
GCAACAAGAGTGAAACTCTTGTTGCCCAGGCTGGAGTGCAATGGCGCGATCTCAGCTCACTGAAACCTCGGCCTCCGGGGTTCAAGCGATTCTCCTGCCTTGGTCTCCTGAGTAACTGGGATTACAGGCATGCGCCATCACGCCTCGCTAATTTTGTATTTTTAGTAGAGACAGAGTTTCTACATGTTGATCAGGCTGCTCTCAAACTCCTGACCTAGGTGATCCACCTGCCTCAGCCTCCCAAAGTCCTGGGATTACAGGCGTGAGCCATCACACCCGGCACATGAATATCCTTTGCATGTCTGTTTCAATGAATTAATGTTAAATAAATTATACTTTTGGCCAGGCACAGTGGCTCATGCTTGTAATCCCAGCACTTTTGGGAGGCCAAGGTAGATGAATCACTTGAGGTCAGGAGTTTGAGACCAGCTTGTCCAACATGGTGAATCCCCATCTTTACTAAAAATACAAAAATCAGCCAGGTGTGGTGGCACTGGCCTGTAATTCAGAGGCTGAGGCAGGAGAGTCACTCGAACTCAGGAGGTGGAGGCTACAGTGAGCCAAGATGGCACCACTGCACTCCAGCCTGGGCAGTACAGCAAGACTCCATCTCAAAAAAAAAAATCAATAAATAAAATAATTTATACCTCTGCGTGTCACTAAATATGCTGTTAGCTTATAGAACATGCTTATTAAATTTCTGCTGGCATTGTATGTCATCTTTTTAAAAATTTTTTGTTGGTACATAGTAGCGGTATATATTTACAGGTTACATGAGATTTTTTTTTTTTTTTTTTTTTTTTGAGACGGAGTTTCGCTCTTGTTACCCAGGCTGGAGTGCAATGGCACGATCTCAGCTCACCGCAACCTCCGCCTCCTGGGTTCAGGCAATTCTCCTGCCTCAGCCTCCTGAGTAGCTGGGATTACGGGCACGCGCCACCATGCCCAGCTAATTTTTTGTATTTTTAGTAGAGACGGGGTTTCGCCGTGTTGACCAGGATGGTCTCGATCTCTTGACCTCGTGATCCACCCGCCTCGGCCTCCCACAGTGCTGGGATTACAGGCGTGAGCCACCGAGCCTGGCCACATGAGATGTTTTGATACAGGCATGCAATGTGTAATAATCACTTCACGGTAAATGGCGTCTCTATCACGTCAAGCATTTATCCTTTGTGTTACAAACGATCCAATTACACTTTTAGTTGTTTTAAAATGTACAATTGGCCAGGCGTAGTGGCTCACGCCTGTAATCCCAGCACTTTGGGAAGCTCATGGGCAGATCACGAGGTCAGGAGTTCGAGACCATCCTGGCCAACATGGTGAAACCTCATCTCTACTAAAAACACAAAAATTAGCTGGGCATGGTGACGGGTGCCTATAGTCCCAGCTACTCGGGAGGCTGAGGCAGGAGAATTGCTTGAACTGGAAGACAGGGGTTGCAGTGAGCTGAGATCACGATACCACTTCAGCCTGAGCGACAGAGCAAGGCTCTGTCACAGAAAAAAAAAAAAAGAATTGCTGATTTGCTGTTTCTTCAGTTTATCCTGGCTTTATGATTGCAAACATTTTTTTTTTTTTTAACTCCGTTGGATTTTTTTTTAAGTTGAGGTTTTACTGTGTTCCCCAGGCTGGTCTCGGAATTCCTAGGCTCAAACAATCCTCCTGCCTCAGCATCCCTAGGTACTGAAACTGCAGGCGCATACCACCATGGCCTGCTTTATCCCCACTGAATTTTATAAGCTGCTTCCAACTGCAAAGTGTTTGGCAGCAGAGAGGAACATGGCTAAATGCACGGTAGGACTATCTTGTTTCCTGGGACAGGAATCAGTTCATTCCTGGAAGGGTATGCAGAGTCTGTTTGCCTGGCCTAGGAAAAGCCGGAACTCAGGGAGAGAGTGATTTGCTCAAGGTATACAGCTTGCATTAGAGAGGAGAGAACTTACCTTCTGACTCCAGCCCAGGGCACTTTCTACTAAATTCTGTTGTCCCTCAGGATTTCCCTTCCCCTGTTGGGGGAACATTTGGGTGGAACACATATCTAAATCTGTTAGGGGTTACCCTATGGCAGAAACTGTAAGATTTCCTACCAGTAACTAAATGGAAGGGTGGAACCTTAAACACGAGGGGTCTGTGAGGGGATCCAAAACTTCCCCTCTGGAAAAAGCAGCCTCTTCCAGGGCAAACTGGAGGGTAGTCTTAGGAAAACGCCCAAGAAAAATTATCCTGAGGTCTGTCTTGGAGTCTCCTCGTGAAAAACCCAGGTACGCCCAGGGCAGTTATCTTTCTGAGCGATTTCTTCTTCTAACATTCCTAGAGTGGAAAGCAGTTAACTCAAAGCCCTCCAGGATTCTGGAGGCTGGGGATGAGCTGGTGTGAGGTAGCACCTGGGCTCCAGCAGTTAGAAATCCAGACTCCAGGCAGGCTCCCTGCAGACATGCATTCTCCAGTCTCGGGGACTCTCAGGGCAGGCCTTCGAGGGTGGAACTGAAGGCAAACAGACCTTTTCACTTTCACATTCCAGCCTTTTTTATTCCACTTAAAACACTATGGTTAAACTGCATTTACCTTAAACAGGCTTACTGTGTTCACTGCAGGACGCCTCTGGGCAATCTTATCCTCCTGGGAACCAAGAGGTAGGTAGAGGTCACCGTGTTGGGAATCTGGTGGACGGAGGAAACTGGTGGGGAGCTGGTCTTCCCGGATTACCTCTATTACATCGCCGACAGCAGTTTAAGGTCCCATAGGCTGGGACTTATGTGGGCTGCGTGGATGTTTTACATTTCCAGAACCTAGCACAGTGCTGGGCATAAAATAAGTACATGAAAAAATGTTGAATGAGTCATTTGGTTATGAGATTTCTGTTTCCAGGGGCTTTTTCCAAAGAATGGCACGTTTGTATGTTGTTTCATTATGTGATGAGCTTACTGGGCACTAGGATTTTCCATATGTCTCATTAAATCATTAGTATCCTTCTATATCTTAGTTATAACTTTTAACTTTTTAGGAAAGGACAGCTTTCACTTCTGATTTAATGGTTTACATTGTTTCTCAGTTCCCTTCAGGTAAAGGAAAATGTTTCCAGAATTTGATAAGGTACTTGGCACTGTCTGGCACTTTTTTTTTTTTTTTTTTTTTGAGACAGAGTCTCACTCTGTCACCCAGACTAGAGTACAGTGGTGGGATCTCAGCTCACTGCAACCCCCGCCTCCTGGGTTCAAGCAATTTTCCTGCCTCAGCCTCCTAAGTAGCTGGGACTACAGGCATGTGCCACCACGCCCGGCTACTTTTTGTATTTTTAGTAGAGATGGGATTTCACCCTGTTGGCCGGGCTGGTCTCTAACTTGTGACCTCATGTGATCCACCCATCTCAGCCACCTAAAGTGCTGGGATTATAGGCATGAGCCACCACACCCAGCCTAAAATGTATTTTATTTAATTAGTTGCTTTTGAAGCATTCCTGTGAGGTATGAACCTCATTTGATAATAGGGAAAATTGAAAACGAAGCTCTGGACTTCATTTTCAGAAAATGAAGTAGAAAAGTAGTAGAGTTGTATTGCCCTTCTGCGAAAATCCGTCCTCAGATATTAAAGACAGTTCTACTAAGTAAATTCAGCCTTAGCCAAATTCAAAGCTACTGTTCTGTTTTCCTTATTTTCTTTATTTTATTGCATTTTAGGTTTTGGGGTACATGTGAAGAACATGCAAGATTGTTGCATAGGCACACACGTGGCAGTGTGATCTGCTGCCTCCCTCCCCATCATCCACATCTAGCACTTCTCCCCATGCTACCTCTCCCCAACTCCCCTCCCCCCGCTGTCCCTCCCCTATTTCCCCCCAACAGACCCCTCCCTGTGCTGCCCTCCCTGTGTCCATGTGTTCTCATTGTTCAACACCCGCCTATGAGTGAGAACATGCGGTGTTTGATTTTCTGCTCTTGTGTCAGTTTGCTGAGAATGATGGTTTCCAGGTTCATCCATGTCCCCACAAAGGACACGAACTCATCGTTTTTCATGGCTGCATAATATTCCATGGTGTATATGTGCCACATTTTCCCTGTCCAGTCTATCATCGATGGGCATTTGGGTTGGTTCCAGGTCTTTGCTATTGTAAACAGTGCTGCAATGAACATTCGTGTGCACGTGTCCTTATAGTAGAACGATTTTTCCTTATTTTCAAATGTGGGTCTTTGAGAGTCGTCGCTTGTAAAGAGAGTCTTTCCACACCTGGTGGCAGATTGGCCCAGTAGAGACTAGTTACCTGTAGGCTATGATTTTCCAGAAGACAGGGAGACCCGTAATCCCAGGACCTGGGAACCCAACTGCATAAAGGATCTGTTTCTTTACACTGCCCTGATTGAACGGCATATTGCAATTATTGGAAGAAGGGAGGCTGCATGCTTTCATATAATTATTCTTAGTGATCAGAAGCTTAAGGTCTTACTTGTGGAAGTATTCTACCTACAGCAGTGATTTTTAGTGTAACTTCAAAATCCCATCAAGGACTTTCTGAGCGATAGAGGGCGGGAAGGAAAGAGCGAAACTCCAGAAAGGTGAAAACGACAAAGCCTGGGGCACTGAGATTGGGCTGCTGTTCTAGCTTCTAATAATATCCAACCTACAGAACACACTCAAAACTCAACTCCGGGATAGCTTTCTGCAACAGAAAAATCAAACTGCTAAAACGAATGAGGTTCTCAGGCTCAGGCTTCTCACAGAGCCTCTGGCTTGGAAAGTCTGGGGTGGTCAGATATCTTTTCATGTGCAAACGCAGGTGGAATGTGCCTTTAAGGCCTGGACTCTGCCTAGTAACTGAGCTGCTATTTAACCTTCCTCAGCCTTACATTACCTCAAAGTTATTTAACTGGCTGAGCTTGAAAAGACCAGGTTTCAGCCAGGTGCAGGTCGAGGTGTGGCTCATGCCTGTAATCCCAGCACTTTGGGAGGTTGAGGTAGATGGATCACCTGAGGTCAGGAGTTTGAGACCAGCCTGGCCAACATGGTGAAACCCTGTCTCTACTTAAAAAAAAAAAAATATATATATATATATATATACACACACCCAAAAAAAAAAAAAAAAAAAAAATTAGCCAGGCACGGTGGTGGATATCTGTAATCCCAGCTACTCAAGAAGCTGAGGTAGAAGAATGGCTTGAACCTGGGAGGCGGAGGTTGCCGTGAGCCAAGACCGTGCCATTCCACTCCAGCCTGGGTGACAGAGTGAGACTCCATCTCAAAATAAAAATTAAAAAAAAAAAATGAGTAAATAAATAAAAAAAAAATACAAAAATTAGCTGGGTGTGGTGGCACGCGCCTGTAATCCCAGCTACTCAAGAGGCTGAGGCAGGACAATTGCTTGAACCCAGGAGGCAGCAGTTGCAGTGAGCCGAGATCGTGCCATTGCACTCCAGCCTGGGAGACAGAGTGAGACTCCATCTCAAAATAAAAATAAAAATACAAAAATTAGCCAGGCGTAGTGGCGCGCGCCTATAATCCCAGCTACTCACGAGGCTGAGGCAGGACAATTGTTTGAACCTGGGAGGTTTCAGTGGGCCGAGATGGCACCATTACACTCCAGACTGGGCAACAGGAGTGAAACTCCATCTAAAAAAAAAAAAAGACCAGCTTTCTCTTGCATTTCCCTATTACCTCTTTTTCCAGGTATATTTTTGTTAAACCATCACAGCCCACTTCATTCCCCTCTCATAGCGTCTTCCCCATGGCTTTCCATCCAAGTCTAGAATTAGCTCTGACTTCTCTACCAGCCCTGAGCTGAGCGTGTTAGGTCCCTTACCTCCAGAATCGTCCCAGCACGGCCCGCAGATTGCTGTTGTCTTGACTTTAGACTTGAAAACCCAAGACTGATGTGGTCTGACTAGGAAGGAAGCCACAGTTGGGAGTTGGAGGCTCTGAGTAACTGCAGAGTCCCCTCCAGCCTGTGAGATCTGAGGGTGTTGTTTTCTCAAATTCACTCCAAGAGGAAGCTGTGATTATAAATCAAATGACTTCAAGAGCTCCAAGCCTGTCATGAGTGGCCTTGGTCCATGGAGAGTTTCTGACACAGAATCCAGGGTTTTGTTGTTTTTTTTTTTTGAGATTGAGTCTCGCTCTGTCGCCCAGGCTGGAGTGCAGTGGCACGATCTCAGCTCACTGCAACCTCCGCCTCCCAGGTTCAAGCAATGATTCCATCCCCATCTCTTGAGTAGCTGGAATTGCAGGCCGCTCAGCTGATTTCTGTATTTTTCCTAGAGACAGGGTTTCACCATCTTGGCCAGGCTGATGGCAAACTCCTGACCTCAGGTGATCCACCCGCCTCTGCCTCCCAAAGTGCTGGGATTACAAGCATGAGCCACCACACCTGGCCTCCGGGGCTCTTTTTAATTGTACTATTTGAGGCCTGTTGCTTGAAGCCTGTGGTTATAACGCGTACTTAAAAAGGAATAGTGATGAGGATAAAACAGCACTGAACTTGTCAATAGAAAACACATAAATGAGAAAGAGGAGGCAGAGAGGAGGACAGGAAAACAGTTGTCTTTTTGTAAAAGGACAAAATGATACAAAAATTAGCTGGGCGTGGTGGCGCATGCCTGTAATCCCAGCTACTTGAACCCAGGAGGTGAAGATTGCAGTGAGCCAAGATCGCTCCATTTGCACTCCACTTGGGCAACAAAAGCAAAACTCTGTCTCAAAAAAAAAGACAAGAAAAATGACAAAATGTTTTGCCCGTTGAATTAAAAACCAGTTTAATCCAAACTGTTCTTCCTCTGAGGCAGCATCAGGCTTTCAAAGATGCTGAGAAAGTTTCCATTGGCCCCCTGGTTTCTAATTTGGGCACACAGGTAAAATGAATATGTGAAAAGTGCTTTGGGTGTCATATGGTCCATGAATAATTAAGGTGAGGATGACGGATTCTTGACTGTAGAAAGGAACCCCTTTTCTTCCGCTTCTCTTTCTACAATCAATTATTGAGGCTATAGTCTAAGTGCAGTATCTTAGTGCAATAAAAATTAGTTTATGTCCTGGAGTGAGAATTTATAAGAGTATGTATTATGGAGAAATAAGCAATTAGAGATTGAACATAATATACACGCGGTCAGTTACCGAGCAACCAAACTAGAAGTCTTTGCTGGTTCTCAGCTTGTTCAGAGCTCTTTATTTATCCCACCTGATCAGCGCTTCCAACTTAGAATTGGAGGGTATTAATTTTGATCTAAAGTTCAAGCTGGGATGGACAATCTCTATTCTTTTTGGTCACTTTCTGATTACTATCTCCTCCCGTTATATCGCACAAATGCATGCGCCTAGAGCCCAGAATTGAGGAGAGTGATTAGTGGTAGATTGCACAAGGGCATTGGGAAAGCCGGAGGGCCAGGAAGACCAGCGTGTCCCACGTGCCTACCAAAAGAAAATGCATCAGCTGGCACTGGGTTGCAGTAAAAGGAAATAGGTTCAGGCCGGGTTGGTGGCTCACACCTGTAATCCAAGCGCTTTGGAGGCCAAGGTGGGCGGATTACCTGAGGTCGGGAGTTCAAGACCAGCCTGACCAACATGGTGAAACCCCATTTTTAAAAGAAAAAAATAAAGAAGAAAAGGAAAAGGAAATAGGTTCGTATTAATTCTGTTGTTTTTTTTTTTTTTGAGACAGAGTCTCGCTCTTGTTACCCAGGCTGGAGTGCAATGGCACCATCTCGGCTCAGCAAAACCTCCACCTCTCAGGTTCGAGCGATTCTCCTGCCTCACCTTCCCAAGTGTCTGGGATTACAGGCATGCACCACCACGCCCAGCTAATTTTGTATTTTTAGTAGAGATGGGGTTTCTCCATGTTGGTCAGACTGGTCTCAAACTCCTGACATCAGGTGATCCGTCCACCTCAGCCTCCCGAAGTGCTGGGATTACAGGCATGAGCCACCACACCCGGCTCATATTAACTCTTATTTAAATGTCTATCATTGTCAACAATACTATTTTACATTATGGTAAATGCTCCAGAGCTCAAAATCAAGGGCCTCCCATGCATTTCAGGTAAGGATAAATAAAGATGCTGGAACTTTGCTTGTACCTGCAGCAGAGCACAAAATGCAAGTGTTCATTATCCTGCAACTAAATCCGGTGAGATGGAAATTCAAAGAGCAAGCAAATGATTCAAGATGCTTTTATGCCTGCAATGTCTAGATGGATAGAACTAGGCCAAGAATGAGGTGAGAGTCAAAGAAAAAGATCTGATGCAATTGTCTAGGTAAATTAGGAGAAAATATGGTAAAAATTACTTAACTAGTTTAGATAAGCATAGTTCAGCGTCGGCATTTTCATTTACTCATTCCTATAGTCAATTTCATTTGCTATGGATAGGGTCTAAAGAGACATTAAAAGTCAACTAAAAAATTAGAGAAATTTTAGTCATTTCAGAAAAAAAAAATTGATTTTGTATGCCTACTGTATTGAAGAAGTGATTTGTTCAAAAGAATTCTGGATAGACGCATGAAAGATAGTTAAGAAAATAGATTGATTCAATTCTATTTTGGGGACTCTGTGGGCACGAATAGGTGTATCTGAGTCATGCTGTAGAATCTGATTCCAGAAGCAACTGAAAACTGACTCACTGAGTGCTAGAGAATTTTTCCTGGGTCCTTTCTCGTCATCATTTCCTGTATTCCTGATGCTGTGAAATGGAGTTGACCGCAGTCTCAATGCACGCACTTTTAGCTGGGGTGGTGAAAAACCAACAAGAATAGCCCCAGTCTTATGTCCTGACCTAATGATTGTGAAGGCAATGCCTGAGACACGCCAAGAAGCACTATGGAAAATGTTACGGTGTGATATTAAGTGCAAAGTGCAGGATGGAAGCTTGCATCTCCCTGCCTGCTTCTTTTTTTTTTTTTAATTTATTAGAGATGGGGCCTTGCTGTGTTGCCTAGCTGGTCTCGAATTCTTGGCCTCAACAGCCCCTCCTGCCTTGGCGTTCCAAAAGTGCTGAGATTACAGGCATGAGCCACTGCACCCAGTCTCACCTGTGTTCTTGATCAAGTAAAAATGTGTACATCCTAAGGGCATGAGGTGGAAACACTGTATTTATCAGTACAGGATGTGGAAACACTGTATCAATTATCTGTAATATCATGTTGTCTTTGAGATGAAGAAAATGAGCTGGATGCAGTGGCTCACAGCTGTCATCCTAAAGCTTTGGGAGGATGAGGTGGGAAGATCGCTTGAGGAGATCAAGACGAGCCTGGGCAACATAGCAAGACCCCCATCTCTCCGAAAGAGTAAATTATTTAATTAATATAATTTAATAAACATTAGAAGATATATTGGAAAAATTAAGTATGTTGACTGTACCACATTCATAGATACAAATATGTGTCTCCTGGAAATCAGTATTACCTGGAATTTCTCAATAATGTGATCAGGGAAACAGGGAAATGAAAACTTGAGCATTCAACCAATAAAGAGTTGATTGATGGCCAGGCGCTGTGGCTCACACCTGTAATTCCAGCACTTTGGGAGGCCAAGGATGGCGCATCACTTGATGTCAGGAGTTTGAGACCAGCCTGGCCAAAAATGGTGACACCCCATCTCTACTAAAAATACAAAAATTAGCTGGGCACAGTGGCAGGTGTCTGTAATCCCAGTTACTCAGGAGGCTGAGGCAGGAGAATCACTTGAACCTGGGAGGTGGGGGTTGCATCGAGCTGAGATCGTGCCATTGCACTCCAGCCTGGGTGACCAGAGCAAAACTCTGTCTCAATAAATAAATAAATAAATAGTTGATTGTCTACTACATACAGACAATGCTAGGAGCTAGAAATATAGGAATACGTGAGCTTGGAGCCAATGAGACATGCTTTCACACCGGGTGCGGCTGACTACATCATACAAAACTCATCACTGCATCACTGCTGTTTTAGATGTGTAATCTGATTGGCATGGGCTCACAGAGGCGGGAAAAGGGAAGAGGAAGAATATTTCAAAGGAGTGGTGGTAATTGTGTCATTTGCTAGAAGTATGAGTGTGGGGTGAGGGGTATGTGTGTATGCGTGTGTGCATGCATATATGTGTATGCATGTATATGTGCCTGAGCACATGTGTGTGCACGCATGTATGTGTGTATCCGTGTGTGTGCGTGAGCATGCGTGTGCATGTGTGTTTATGCATGTGCACACCTGTGTGTGTATGCGTGTGCATACGTGTGTGCATGTGTGCATGTGACAGCTTCTTGTTTAGTACCATTTTGCTGCTTCTTTACCACCCCAATCTGTTTCTGGACACGGTGATGAGCTCTGCATATGTTATCTGATTTTATTCTCACAATTGACCTATGGTGATAAAATTATTCTCCTTTTTTATGGATTAAAAAAAACCCTTCTTTAAAGTATTTGTAAATCCGGACATAAGAGCTTCTCTCCTTAAGTTCAGTAAAACTGAGATGATGCACCAGGTGCGGTGGCTCACGCCTGGAATCCCAGCACTTTGGGAGGCTGAGGCGGGGCATCTTCCTGAGGTCAGGAGTTCAAGAGTAGCCTGGCGAACATGGTGAAACCCGTCTCTACTAAAAATACAAAACAAAAATTAGCCGGGTATGATAGTGGGCGCCTGTAATCCCAGCTACTTGGGAGACTGAGGCAGGAGAATTGCTTGAACATTGGGGGCGGAGGTTGCAGTGAGCCAAGATGGTGCCACTGCACTCTAGCCTGGGAGACATAGTGAGGCTCCATCTCAAAGAAAAAAAAAAAAAAAAACCTGAGATGCTCTTTTCTCCTTCTTCTAAGCATTAGGGTTCTCCGTCTGCATCCTATATGACCAGGGCAAAATAAACTTGAAATTCACTCACATTAGCCTCTATGCAATTTTGGGTGATGATGGGCTGTTGGTTGTTTTGGTGCTTTAAAAAAGAAGTTAACCTTTATTCATCAGAGTGCCACAGTCACTTTGTGCAGTAAGTTAGGTGGTGAGGTAAGCTTGCTAATTAATATGCGTGCCTTTTTTTCTTTCATTTTTTCTGAAGTTCAAAGTTCCACAAATAATGTGCCTGTTAAAGGACTTTTCCCAGCTGTGATAAAATTAAACCCTGGAAAGAATGTGGCCCAATAGCCAGTCAGATGCCATGCCCTATAGCATACCCAGCCAATTGGGAGGACGAGGTGTGACAGTGGAAAAAGACAGGGTTAGGCAATTTTTTTAAAGCACTACATATTTATTGACAGAATATGTCTCCAGGCAGTATTCACATGCTTCAAACTGAAGCTCTTAGCTTGGCAGTGCAGTTTAAGCAAACAAACTCAGGCTGTTGAACACAATGATTAACAGGAAGGGGGGGGGGCACACAGTCACTAGACTCTGGCCGGGAGAAGAGGCTGGGGTTAAGGTTTGAGAGCTGATGACTTGCAGAATGGTCACCTCACCCACTTGTGACTTCACTGTGGGGACAGGTGGACCTCCAGGAATCAGAACTTTCCTGAGGCCATTTGTTTTTGTGTATACACAGCTTGCAGGTTAGCAGGTGAACAGGCCAGCCAAATGCAAAGGAGCCACTTCAGAAATGTGTCAGAGGAAAGTGAAAATGCAACCTAGTGGTAAACGAAGAGGGGAGGAAGAAAGAAAAGGGACGGGGAACAGCCAGACCAGAGCTTCAGCCATCAAGAGGATGATTTTGGAACCTGGAGAACATGTAAGTTAAATATATCAACATTCTGATCCTATCTCAAGAGAGAGACATTTTACTCACTTCCTGGTTGTGAATGATGGGCTCTTGGAAGCACTGTCTTTTTAGCGTGTCTCTTATTTCTGCCCTGATTTTTGTACTTGTTTACAATACTGAGTTATGGGAGAATAAACATTTTCTGAGGGCAGCTCTGTCCAATGCTTCACTGTTAGCAGAAGCATGTCATCAGATTTTTGAGGGGAAAGTTTTTTACCCAACAGAAAATGCATTAAAAACTACGCTTGGTGAAGCTACCTGCTATGAGTACATGGTTCGAAGCCACTATGTCACAGAAACGCTCTCTGAAGAAGAGGCTGGGTTCCCTTTGGCTTACACAGTGACCATTCACAAAGACTTTGGCACTTTTGAGAGGCTCTTCAGGGCGATTTATATGCCCCAGAATGTCTACTGTGTACACCTGGATCAGAAGGCGACGGCTGCTTTTAAAGATGCAGTGAAACAGTTACTCAGCTGCTTCCCAAATGCTTTTCTGGCTTCCAAGATGGAGCAGGTCGTCTATGGGGGTATCTCCAGGCTCCGGGCTGACCTGCACTGCTTGGAAGACCTTGTGGCTTCTGAAGTTCCCTGGAAGTATGTCATCAACACCTGCGGCCAAGACTTTCCGCTGAAAACCAACAGGGAAATAGTTCAGTATCTGAAGGGATTTAAAGGGAAAAATATCACTCCTGGGGTCCTGCCTCCTGAGCATGCAGTTGGACGGACTAAGTACGTCCACCAAGAACTGTTAGACCACAAAAATTCCTATGTGATTAAAACCACAAAGTTAAAAACTCCTCCTCCTCACGACATGGTCATTTACTTTGGCACGGCCTACGTGGCTCTCACAAGGGATTTTGCTAACTTTGTCCTCCAAGACCAGCTCGCACTTGACTTACTCTCCTGGTCCAAGGACACCTACAGCCCCGACGAACATTTCTGGGTGACGCTCAACAGGATTCCCGGTATGTACATCTCTTAGCTTTTATTTTTACCAATAGACACTGCATGGTCAATACTGAGTAAGTTGCTTTGAAAAGAGTGGAAAAAATGTTAACAAACATCTTTATAGTTTTAAATGTTAAATTAAAAAAAAAATCTTCCGTCTGTAAAATGGTAAAATGGAGATGTGTTCTATCACCCACTCTTGTGAACAGCTTTGTTCACAGGACAAAAGATGGAAGAAACACTGGCCATATAAATAAAAACGTGGCCGCAGGGTGGCTCAAGCCTGTAATCCCAGCACTTTGGGATGCTGAGGCAGGTGGATCACTTGGTCAGGAATTAGAGACTAGCCTGGCCAACATGGTGAAACCCCATCTCTACTAAAAATATATATATATATAAATTAGCCAGGTGTGGTAGTGCATGCTTGTAATCTCAGCTACTGGGGAGGCTGAGGCAGGAGAATTGCTTAAACCTGAGAGGCGGAGGTTGCAGTGAGCCGAGATCATGCCACTGCACTCCAGCCTGGGTCACAGAGCGAGACTCCATCTCAAAAATAGAAATAAAAATAAGTAAGTAAAAATATAAACCTTATTCACCTTTCAGTGTAATGCATTTAAAAGCAGGAATAAGTATTATAAATAAAATTTGAATGACAATTTGAACATTTCAGTAATATTGTTTTCCCTGTTGAAGCTCCCGTCCTTTCAAAATGAAAGCAAGATACAACTTTCAAATTTTTTTTTTTTTTAAGATGGGGTTTCACCATAATGGCCAGGCTGGTCTTGAACTCCTGATCTCAGGTGATCTACACACCTCGGCCTCCCAAAGTGCTAGGATTACAGGCGTGAGCCACTGCGCCCGGCCAACTTTTGAATTTTTTATTTGTAAGCTCTTTTCTGATCTTGAATCAAAAATTTAAAGCATGGCCGGACATGGTGGCTCATGTCTGTAATCCCAGTACTTTGGAAGGCTGAGACAGGAGGATCTCCTGAGACCAGGAGTTTGAGACTAGCCTGGACAACATAATGAGATCTTGTCTCTATTTCTTTTTTTTTCCAAGAAGTTTTAAAAAAACCTTAGAGTACCTTAAAGATTTCTAGACCAGGGCCTCTATTTTGTAGATGAAGAAACTTCAATATGATTACATGATGTGCTCAAGTCCCGCCGCTAGCAAGTAAGCACATGCACCAATTATAAACTGCGTCTCCTAAGCCTAATGTTCTTTTTAGGATGACTTTCAGTTCGGTCTCAGTTGTTATTAAATCAGCTCCATCTCCCCTTTGGTCCAAGTTCCAAATGATTTTTGAATAATCTCAAGTTGTTTATAGTGAACCAATTTAGTTCTGCTAGTTCAATTTAAAACAAGAATTCATATTTGCCGTTCAAAGGAAAAAGTAACTGGAACCCATATGAAGATCATAGTCATGGTTTCTTTGGATTGGTGGTTCAACCCTGGATACATATTATGATCATCTGGGGCTTCTGAAAATAACCTAAGCCAGGGCTCGTTTCCCTCCTTGGGGCCAGACATAACTTACGGTATTTGCACGGCTTCTAAGTGATTCCCCCGTATGGCAAGGAGTGTAAACCATTGTAGGTGCTTGTTTTAGATGTTGGTATACAAAGCTTCATAGGCTTAGAATTCTCTTTAAATTTGTGATTTTCTCAGAGCCAGAAGAGGTAATGATCAAAAGAAATTGGGGCTTAAAAAAGTCGGGTGGGGGAGGCACAGAGCTGTTTAAATAGAATGACAGTGTCCACAGTAAGGGAAGTGAAAGCTCCACTTCCCTCCCATGTGCTTGGAGTGAGATGTAGACTCTTTAGGTCTGGCCACCCTGCTGTATGGGGGGACATTGACACAGCAGTTTGGAAGAGAGCAGCCAGGGAAGTAAAAAGGCCAATCTCCACTTTTTTTGTTTGTTTGTTTGTTTTTTTGAGACGGAGTTTCGCTCTTGTTACCCAGGCTGGAGTGCAATGGCGCGATCTCGGCTCACCGCAACCTCCGCCTCCTGGGTTCAGGCAATTCTCCTGCCTCAGCCTCCTGAGTAGCTGGGATTACAGGCATGTGCCACCATGCCCAGCTAATTTTTTGTAGTTTTAGTAGAGACGGGGTTTCACCGTGTTGACCAGGATGGTCTCGATCTCTTGACCTCGTGATCCACCCGCCTCGGCCTCCCAAAGTGCTGGGATTATAGGCTTGAGCCACCGCGCCTGGGCTTTTTTTTTTTTTTTTTTTTAAAGAGAGACTATAAAGACAAACAAAAAGGATGATTGATTTGAAAATACTTGAAGAGGGATCAGTGTCTTCACCTAATTAAAAGATTTGCTCAGGAAAGAGAAAGTAGACCAACTCTGTCATTTTAGAAGTGGAATCTAGGGCCAGCGGTTAGGAAATGAGAACACATGGTGCTGAGAATAGAATGAGCAGGTTCCTCAATGGTGAGCAAAGTCAAGGGAAGCAGGGCTGCGGAAGTCCTGCAGAGGAAACCTCCAGGATTGGACAGGGTGGCCTCAGAGTCCCTTGCCACTCTCAGGGTCTGTGATCCTAATCAGCTGACTGAACAGAAACTTAAGGGAAACACCCTGACTTCTCCACTCCATCTATCTATTGGTGCTGGATTTGTACACCCTGTGTTAGCAGTAACAGATTGGCAAGGCAATAGAACACAAATGCACCCATTCATGTCTTTCAGAAACTTACACAAGTTCATCCCTGAAATCATTTTTGTGTTTTGTGTGTGGATGATCACTGCCAGAGGACCCCGACCTGCCAACTCTTTACTTTTCAAAACTTATCTTTATTTCTTACCTTTTTTTTTTTTTTTGATCTCACTCTGTCATCCAGGCTAGAGTACAGTGGCACAATCATGGCTCATGGCCTCAGCCTCCCAAAGTGCTGGGATTATAGGCATGAGCCATAGCACCTGGCACATGCTGGTCTCGACCTTCCAGGCTCAAAGGTTCCAAGAGACTGGGATTACAGGTATGTGCCCATGCCTGGCTAATTATAACTTTTGTAGAGACGGGGTCTTGCTATGTTGCCAGGGCTGGCTGGTCTTGAACTCCTGGGCCCAGGCAATCCTCCTGACTCAGCCCATGAGCCACCACATCCAGCAAGGCCTGCCACTCTTTCCTGACCGGAGACAGGGCTGAATGTAGGAGGTAAGGGAATTAGAAATTTAAGCATTGTGTTGTGTAATTATTACTCCTGCTATGTGGAGATCTGAGCCATTTTCCTTTGTAAGGGTCCTTCTGGTTGATTGTGTATGTGTTTTGGTTTTTGATTTTTTCTTTTTTGGCAGGGGATGGGAGGGACATTTTGAAATTGTTCCAATTGATTGTAGTGATTGAGGGCTTATGATTAGGATTCTGTAAAGTTAACTAGTCAGGCTGAGCATGGTGGCTCACACCTGTAATCCCAGCACTTTGGGAGGCTGAGGCGAGCGGATCACCTGAAGTCAGGAGTTCAAAACTAGCCTGGCCAACATGGTGAAACCCCGTCTCTACTAAAAATACAAAAATTAGCCAGGCATGGTGGCGGGTGCCTGTAATCCCAGCTACTTGGGAGACTGAGGCAGGAGAAGTGCTTGAACTGGGAGGCAGGGGTTGTGGTGAGTTGAGATCATGCCACTGTACTCCTGCCTAGATGACAGAGCAAGACTCTATCTCAAAAAAGAAAAAAAAAGGAATGTATTTTATTTAACTGAACTTGAAATATCACTTCTGCGTGTGGCCTGTGGCTACAACCACGGGCAGGGGAGGTGGGCCATGCGTCCTCACTGCTGGCACGGTGGTCAGGAAATGCCCTAGCAGTACCGAGATGTTGGCTGGACTCGTGTCTCAGAGCCTCCACCTCTGCTGGTTTTGCTTTGCCTGCCTCTTTTACCTTATCTGAAATTCTTCACTGTGCTTCAGGGCTTCCTCTGGCTTATGGGCTCCTCCACCCTGTGGCTTCTACTTCCTGTGTCTTCCCCTGGTATCTGCCAGATTCCATACTGCTCTCTCTTTTTTTTTCAGATAGAGTCTCGCTCTGTCACCCACGTTGGAGTGCAGTGGCGTGATCTTGGCTCACTACAACCTCCGCCTCCCGGGTTCAAGTGATTCTCCTGCCTCAGCCTCCCAAGTAGCTGGGATGACAAGTGCATGCCATCCTGCCTGGCTAATTTTTGTGTTTTTAGTAGAGATGGGATTTCACCTTGTTGGCCAGGCTGGTCTTGAACTCCTGACCTCAGGTGATCTGCTCGCCTCGGTCTCCCAAAGCACTGAGATTACAAGTGTGAGCCACCGGGCTGGCCCATGCTTCTCTCTTGACAGTAAGTGCCCTTTGTGTCCCATTCAGATATTCCCAGAGAGTCCTGCCTCGGGTCATGCAGCCATTGTATATACACACAATGAGGTTCCCTGTTCTCAATCCACTCCACTTCTCAGGCTGTTGCTGACCTCTTTGCGAATAGCTGGCCTTTATGTAGCTCCAAGTTGTCCAATTAGTGGTGACCAGGATGGCAGGGTCATGTCGTTCAAAAAAGCAAAGCCTAGGCAACACAGTGAGGCCTTGTCTCTATAAAAAATCACAAAAATAGCTAAGCATGGTGGCATTCACCTGTAGTCTCAGCTACTGGAGAGGCTGAAGCAGGAGGATCACTTGATCCCAGGAGGTTGAGGGTGCGGCAAGCTGCGATAGCACCATTACACTCAGCCAAGCAACAGAGTGAGACTGTCTCAAAAATGAATAAATAAGCAAAACAAAACATGGGGCTGGGCACGGTGGCTCATGCCTGTAACCCCAGCACTTTAAGAGGCCGAGGCAGGCAGATCACCTGAGGTCAGGAGTTCAAGACCAGCCTGGCCAACATTGTGACACTCCATCTCTACTAAAAATGCAAAAATTAACCAGGTGTGATAGTGCATACCTGTAATCCCAGCTATTCAGGAGGCTGAGGCAGAGAATTGCTTGAACCTGGGAGACAGAGTTTGCAATGAGTCGAGGTCATGCCACTGCACTCTAGCCTGGGCGACAGAGCAAGACTCCGTCTCAAAAACAAAAACAAAAACATGATCCATTCCTTATACATAAGAGGTCCCTTAAGAAGCAGCATTTCCTGCTTCACTCAGGTGAAGGTGCCCATGAGGAGAACAGTGTTACAGAAAGGGAGTTCACATGTGGCTTTATGATGGAAGGCCAAGGTGGACGGATCACAAGGTCAAGAGATGGAAAACATCTTGACCAACACAGTGAAAAACTGCCTGTACTAAAAATATAAAAATTAGCCAGGCATGGTGGCGTGTGCCTGTAGTCCCAGCTACTCTGGAGGCTGAGGCAGGGATCACTTGAGGCAGAGGTTGCAGTGAGCTGAGATCGCACCACTGCACTCCTGCTTGGGTGACAAGAGCAAAAACACGGTCTCAAAAAAAAAAAAAATGCAGAAAATTATGGTTGAAGTGGTTTATTTGGCTCGGATTTGAATTCCCTATGTAATTGCTATTCC
This sequence comes from Sapajus apella, assembly GCF_009761245.1. Lineage (NCBI taxonomy): Eukaryota > Metazoa > Chordata > Mammalia > Primates > Cebidae > Sapajus > Sapajus apella. Next base: position 1,208,045 of record NW_022437010.1, on the reverse strand, counting down.
CCAAACAGACCTCTTTGCCTTTGAGCCAGTTTTCCCCCTAGGCGTTTCTTGGCCTGGAAAAATCCTGGTTATCTTTGAGGACTCATTTGAGTTGGTCTTGTTCCTAAACCTTTGACAAGCCCCTACCCCCAGGCAGAGCAGTTTGTCCTTTGTGCCCCAGGTACTTTTTGTTGTCACTTTACTGCCTTGTTAGGGTTTGTTGTTTAATCATCTGTTTCTGCTGCCAGAAAGCGGAGTTTTGGAGGGTAGGGAGCTTCATATCTTTAAGAGCTTCAACCCACGCAAAGCTTGGCATCAGATTGAATTCAAATTCACCTTATGTTGCCAGTATGAAATAAATCGTGTTGTTGCTTTCATACAAATCCAGCAGTTTTCTGCTAATGAGGCCTGCAATGTAAAATTTAAAAAGGAAAAAGAAAAAGAATCCAGCAGTTTTCTACCGTCCAGATGGATGGAGTTACAGCTGTTTCCAGCCCCAGTTTTAGTCACCATAAAGCTTTCCTAGAAGGTCTGTCAATCATCCCGTAAGTTCTTACAATGCCAGGCACTAAATTAATTGCCTTTCCCCACCTAAATGTAATAGCTTTATTGAGACATAATTTACATAGCGTGAAATTTATGACACATAATTTACATACCATTAAACTCACCCATTTTAAGTGTACAATGTCATGATTTTTAATGCCTTTACAGTTGTGCCATCATGATCCCAAGCTAATTTAGAATCATTTTATCACTACAAAAAGAAACCTCACAACCATTTACAGCCACTTCCCATTTCCACACCCAACCCCGACTTTCCTGGCTCTATGGATTTGCCTTTTCTGGACAGTTCATATTAACCGAATCGCACAATATGTGTTCTTTCATGCGTGGCTCCTTTTACTTACTACCATGCTTTTGAGATTCATCCATGTTGTAGTGTGAGTTAGTACTTCACTTTCTATAGGAATGGATACTGTTTCATTGTATGGATAGATCACATTTATTTTTTCATTCGCTGGTGGATGGTTGTTTCTACTTTTGGCTTGTGTGAAGAATGCTGCTATGAACATTCCTGAACAAGTCATTGTGGGGACACGTTTTCATTTCTCCTGGGTAGATACCAGCAGTGAAACTGTGAGTCCTTATGTTAATTCTTTTTTTTTTTTTTTTTAATTGAGACAGAGTCTCATTCTGTCGCCCAGGCTGGAGTGTGGTGGCGCGATCTTCACTTACTGCAACCTCTACCGCCCAGGCTCAAGCAATTCTCATGCCTTAGCCTCCCAAGTTGCTGGGACTACAGGTGCGCACCACCACACCTGACTAATTTGTTTGTATTTTTAGTAGAGATGGGGTTTTGCCATGTTGGCCAGGCTGGACTCCAACTCCTGACCTCAAGTGATCTGCCTGCCTCAGCTTCCCAAAGTTCTGGGCCACAGCACCCGGCCCCCAATGTTAATTCCATGTTTAACATTTTGAGGAGCTGCCCAACTGGTTTCCCAAGGGCTACAACATGTCGCATGACCACCAGCAGTGTATGAGGGTTCCAATTTTTTCACATGCTTGTCAACACTTGTTATTGTCTATCTCTTTTATTTTAGCCCTTCTAGTGAGTGTGAAGTGGGATCCTCTTATAGTTCTGATTGGCATGTCCCTAATTAGCAATGATGTTGGACATCATGTGCTTGTTGACCTTTGATATATGGTCTTAGAAGAGGACTAAGTGTTTTTTGGACATTATTTCTTTGAATTAAGATTGTTGCAGTCGCTGAGGACACTAAGATACGGAGTTTTTATTACTTGCCCAAGGACACCCAGCTAGTAAATGTCAGTGTCAAGATGATTACATTTGAATTAGAAATGGGGTCGATTAGGAGATGAAACTGTCTGACATTGAATTAAGGACACACTATATGGACAAAAAAGTTTAGGTCTCTACCTCCTAAATCTTGTGACCAAGAAAACAGCTAAGACTTATTTAAAAAATAAATAAGTGGGCCAGGTGCAGTGGCTCACGCCTGTATCCCAGCACTTTGGGAGGCTGAGGTGGGCGGATCACCTGAGGTCAGGAGTTTGAGACCAGCTGGCCAACATGGCAAAACCCTATTTCTATTTAAAAATACAAGAGTTAGCCAGGCATGATAGTACGCACCTGTAATCCCAGCTACTTGGGAGGCTGAGGCAGGAGAATTGCTTGAACAAGTCATTAGGAGGACAGATGTTTTCATTTCTCCTGAGTAGATATTAAGAGTGAAACTGCTGGTCCTTATGTTCTTTTCTTTTCTTTTTTAATTGAAACGGAGTCTCACTCTATTGGGGCGATTGCCTGAGGTCAGAGGTTCGAGACAAGCCTGGCCAATGGGATGAAACCCCATCTCTACTAAAAATGCAAAAAATTAGCCAGGCGTGGTGGCAGGCGCCTATAACCCCAGGGAGGCTGAGGCAGGAGAATCACTTGAAACCAGGAGGTGGAGGTTGTAGTGAGCCGAGATTGAACCACTGCACCCCAGCCTGGGCAACAGAGCAAAAACTTGGTCTCGAAAATAAATAAATAAGATGGTCAGAGAGCTGCTAGGAAAATAAATAAATAAAGCAATTTATTTTAATCCTGGTAAGTAGGTTACTGTGATTAGATTCCTTTTCTGTGATTTTATGGAAACCATCATTCCTCTTTTTAAGAATCAAGCGGGTACAACTCCCTCCTTTCTTTTTTTTTTCTTTTTAGTTTGTAAATTTTCTTTACACAAAAGTTTATAAGTTAAATAGGTAGTCTTTTTTTTAAAATCAGTTGATAAATTTTTTCTTTTTATTTTGTAGTGTCTTGAATCTTTGAGTTTATTGAAGCGTATTTGTTTGTTTATTTCTTTTTTTTTTTTTTTTTTGAGATGGCTTCTCACTCTGTTGTCCAGGCTGGAATGGTGCAGTGGTGCTATAGCTCACTGCAACCGCCGCTTCAAGCAATTCTCCTGCCTCCGGATTTCTGCCCATTGCAACTTCCACCTCCTGGTCCCAAGCATTCTCCTGCCTCACATCTCCCTCCTTTCTAATAAAACTGTATCTTCTGTTTCTAGTGTCTGTCCTTTTCCTCCCAGCTCTTGCATAGTGAGCTGAGAAGGGTTTGTGCTGAAGTCCTAGTTAGTGCTTTTTGCTGTTCCTTTTTGGCTCTTTCTATTTTGCAAAAGCTGCCCCCTGGCTGTGATTGCCATTTGTGTGTGCTCATTGGTGTATACATTTGGCCACCTACAAACTTTGGAGGTTTGTTTAAATCCACATCAGTCCAGCTCACTTCAAACGTCCTTAGTGACTTTTGCTGCTTAAAATGCTACCTTTTGTGTTCCTGAGCTTGTCAAATTTAGGACAGTGTTTGACAGGGTTTCCTGTTCTTTTATTTTTACCTCGAAGGATTCATAAATGTGTCTCTTTCTAGTTTTCTCCTTATTAGGAATAAAGTGAACTTCAAATTCCTATGATGGTTGCAATCCTAACCTCCTTCAAGCCTTGGTGAAAAATCATAACAGTTTTTATAAAGGGTAAATCAGTCACCCTTGTAGAATTTTCCATTCAAATACTGAGCCATGTGGAGCTGTTTTTAGCTGCTCTAGTGACTTTACAGAGATTAGTCCTGGTCTGGGAGACTCAAGTGTCTCCAGCTTCGTGAATCAGGCAAAAGCCAGGAGTGGAGTAGGGTATAAGGCTTTCTTGCTTTTCAGCTCCCAAGCAATACAAGAGATGGTTAAGATGGCATGGAAATGAAATTAAGGAAAAGGCAAGGTTAAGGAATAAAATCAGTTACAATGACAGATCACTGTTGATAAGATGTGAGGTCTGAAAGTAGAAACCTAGAGTTTAATTGTACCAAAGGTTGAAGGGTCTAGTTCCAAGGACAGCTAGAAATGGCTTGATCTTTTCCTTGTGTGTGATCTTTTTCCAATTTTGTTTGTTTGTTTGTTTTTCCAAGATGGAGTCTTGCTCTGTCGTCCATGCTGGAATACAGTGGTACGATCTCAGCTCACTGCAACCTCTGCCTCCTGGGTTCAAGCCATTCTCCTGCCTCAGCCTCCCGAATAGCTGGGATTACAGGCATGCGCCACCATGCCCAGATAGTTTTTGTATTTTTAGTAGAAACAGGGTTTCACCATGTTGATCAGGCTGGTCTCAAACTCCTGACTTTATGATCTGCCCGCCTGAGCCTCCCAAAGTGCTGGGATTACAGGCATGAGCCACTGTGCCTGGCCTCAATGTGTGTTTTTAGCTTCTTAAACTGATTCCTATAATGGCAGCTTCTTTTGCTGTTCTTTATGCCTCACTGCTGAGCTTCCTTGCCATGTCTGTGCATGCTGACGGGCTGGGAATGGGTTACTGATCAGCTACACATTGATCTCAGCAGCATATATGGCAGGCAAAACCCAGGGCAGTTGAAGCCTTCTGGCCAGATTCCTCTGGCTGAGAGCAGCTTTGTCCGTTGTATCTGTGGGAGTAAGACAAATGCAGTTGACCATTGAACAACGTGGGGGTTAGGCCCACTGAACCCCCGTGTAGCCAAAAACTTATGTATAGCTTTTGACTTCTCAAAAACTTAACTATTAAAAAACTACTGTTGGCCAGGCACGGTGGCTCATGCCTGTAATTCCAACGCTTCTGGAGGCTGAGGCGCGTAGATCACGAGGTCGTAGTTCGAGGCTAGCCTGTCCAATATGGTGTGAAACCCTGCCTATACTAAAAAATACAAAAATTAGCTGGGTGTGGTGGTGCAAGCCTGTAGTCCCAGATACTTGGGAGGCCGAGGCAGGAGAATTGCTTGAACCTGGTAGGCAGAGGTTGCAGTGAGTCAAGATCATACCTCTGTACCCCAGCCTGGGTAAAAGAGTGAGACTCCGTCTCAGAAAAAGTGTGTGTGGGGTGTCAGACCGGTGGCTCATGCCTGTAATCTCAGCACTTTGGGAGGCCAAGACAGGCGGATCACCTGAGGTCAGGAGTTTGAGACCAGCCTGGCCAACATGGTGAAACCTGGTCTCTACTAAAAATACAAGAAAATTAGCCAGGCATAGTGGTAGGTGCCTGTAATCCCACTACTTGGGAGGCTGAGGCAGGAGAATGGCTTGAACTCAGAGGCAGAGGTTGCAGTGAGCCAAGATCACACCATTGCCTGGGAAACAAGAACGAAGCTCCATCTCAAAGGAAAAAAAAGAAAAAGAAAATATTACTCTTTGAAGATCTATAAAATGTTTAAAGATCTCAGTGAGTTTTCAACCTTTTATTTACTTTTTATATTTTGAAGCTTATTTTTATGAAAGTAGTATATCCTTATTTTAAAAATTTAAACAGTACACAAAAGATTAAGAAAAATAAAACATGTCCATACTTCCTTATCCTTCTCTGTATTACATCTTTTTCCAGAGATAATCAACATTAATAATATGTTGGTAATCTATGGCATACCCGTCCATATATAAAAATATCCTTTATGGGATCGTTACACAATTTTTTCTTTTGTGGTTCATGATTTTATGTCCTACCTTAAGAAATTCTACCAAAGATTTCCTTCAACTTTTTTTTTTTTTTTTGAGACAGAGTCTTGGTCTTGTTGCCCAGGCTGGAGTGCAACGAGGCGATCTCGGCTCACCGCAAACTCCACCTTCCAGGTTCAAGCAATTCTCTTGTCTCAGCCTCCCAAGTAGCTAGGATTACAGGCATGTGCCACCTTACCTGGCTAATTTTGTATTTGTTTTTAGTAGAGATGGGGTTTCACCATGTTGGTCAGGCTGGTTTTGAACTCCTGACCTCAGGTGATCTGCCCACCTTGGCCTCCCAAAGTGCTGGGATTATAGGTGTGAGCCACTGCACCTGGCCTCATTCAACCTTTTATTTTAAACTATTTCAAACTTCTATACTTACAAGAATAGTATAAAGAGCTCTTGTATACCTTTTACCCGTATTTCCCAATCCATAATATTTTGTACACTTGTCTAATCATATTCTCCTCTCTCTGTTATTCATATATTTTTCTTAAACCATCTGCAAGTTATCCCTTAATATTTCAAAGCATATTCCCTAGCAACAAAGACAACCCACCTACAATCATCAAGTGATAAGTAGCGTTACTATTTAATCCACTGACCCTATTCCAGTATGCATGCTTATATTCATCATGTCCTTCATGAATCTGGGATCTGATCAAGAATCTTGAGCTGAACTTAGCCGTCATATCTTTTTGGTCCCCTCCACTTTGGAACAATTTCTCAGTCTGTCTTTGTCTTCCAAGATCTCATTTTTGAAGAGTGCGGCTCTGATGATTTCTCATTAGATTTAGGTTATGCCCTTTGGGCAAAGATATGGCAGAAATAATACTGCAGAGCCTTATAATGATGATGACTTTTTAACACTTGGCTAAGATCGTGCCTGTCACATTTCTCCAGTGAAAAGCTAGGAACTGCGTTTATTTATTACTAAGTAGTTATCCTGTTTATCAAACAGTGACTCCCCAGTTTTGCCATTCATAGGATCTTGCCTGACTCAATTTTTACTGTGATAGTTACCAAATCATGATTTTTTAAATAAAATTCATCCTTCTTCTCTGTTTATTAGTTGACATTCAACTGTAAGGTAGAGCCATCCCTTCTCCTGCTTGTTGGCTTATTTATTTATAGCCCTAGGGACTTAGATTTCTATTTATGCAATTTTTTTTTTTTTTTTTTTTTTTTTGAGACAGAGTTTCTCTCGTTTCCCAGGCTGGAGTGCAGTGGCGCCATCTCGGCTCACCACAACCTCCGCCTCCCAGTTTCAAGCGATTCTCCTGCCTCAGCTTCCCAAGTAGCTGGGATTACAGGCATGCACCCCCATGCCTGGCTAATTTTGTATTTTTAGTAGAGACAGGGTTTCTCCATGTTGGTTAGGCTGGTCTTGAACTACAAGATCTGAAGCCCTGGTTCTATTGAATAGAGAATGGTATTTAGAGATCAAAATCTGAGAGGCTGAAACAGGAGGATCACTTGCGTCCAGGAGTTTGAGGCTGCAATGAGCTAAGATCCTGCCACTGCACTCCATGTACTCCAGCCTGGGCAACCGAATGAGACCCCATCTGTACAAAAAATTAAAAATAAATGAAAGTGAACACAGTTCTCCTTATGTCTCAGGATTTTTCCATGAAACAGATCTGGGCCCTGACACTAAGATATTTCTGGGTCTCTCAGAAAGGGCACTACAAAACAATGTTAGGACAGGAGCAAGAGCTTGGGAGCAAAGCTATTCACATTCTAGCTGAGTGACTGGGGGGGACACCAGTGACCTTCTGCGTCTAGCACCTGATGCCAGCTATCGGCGTCATCACTCATACTCTCCTGGTACCCTGTTGTACCATCCACTCCACTTGCCAGGAAAGCCCCTTGTACAGTCTAGATTATAAAATCTTGTTTTTGTACTTTATATAAGTGGAAATATACAGCGTGTATTATTTTTTCTATCTGGCTTGCTTCTGTTCAACAGTATGTTTGTGAGATTCATCTTTTTTGTTTCAGGCAGTTGTATTTAATTCATTCTCATTGCTGTATCAAGAGAAGAACCCATACTTGAAAACATTTTTGGTTGTCAGAGGTCGGGGAGGGAAGAAAAGGTGCTCGGGGCATTAGTGAGTAGAAGCCAGGGGTGCTCTTCAACATCCTACAATGCACAGAGCAGCACATCCTACGACACACAGCCTTCACAGCAAGGCATTTTTCAGCCCCAAATGCCAATAGTACCAAGGCGGAGAAGCCCTGCTGTATAGTAACTGTTGGTGGGTATTTGAGTAGTTTCTAGTTTGGCTCTATTATGAGTATGGCTGCAGTGAATCTTGACCTAGATATCTTTTGATGAACATGCTGCATTTCTGTTGAGTAAATACTGGGGAATGGAATTGTTAGGTCATAGGATCTAGGTATGCTCAACTTTAGTAGACATCGTTGGCTTTTCAGAGTCGTCATACCAATTCACACTTCTCCATCAGGGCGTGAGGATTTCAGTTGCTCCCATTCTTCATGAATTAAATTGGAATTTTCTGCCTTCCTTCCTTTCTCTTTCAATCTCTCTCTCTCTTTTTTTTTTTTTTTTTTTTTTTTATGGAGTTTTTCTCTTTTTCCAGGGCTGGAGTACAATGGTGTGAGCTTGGCTCACTGCAACTTCCGCCTCCCGGGTTCAAGCGATTCTCCTGCCTCAGCCTCTGGAATAGCTGGGATTACGGGCATGAGCCACCATATCTGGCTAATTTTTGCATTTTTAGTAGAGACAGGGTTTCACCATGTTGGTCAGGCTGATCTTGAACTCCTGATCTCAGATGATCCACCCACCTCAGTCTCCCAAAGTGCTGGGATTACAGGCATCAGCCACCGTGCCTGGCCTTTTTTTTTTTTTTTTTTTTTTTTTTTTGAGACAGGGTCTCCCTCTGTTACCCAGGCTGGAGTGCAGTGGCACCATCTTGGCTGACTACAACCTCCACCTCCCAGGTTCAAGCGATCCTCCTGCCTCAGGCTCCCGAGTAGCTCTCTGTCTATTTTTAATCCTTTCCCTACACCCTCTTCGAATTCAGCTTGTGACCACTACTCAATGCAGCAGTGTTTATTGTCAAATAATTCAGTTCTATTTGTAAAAGCTGGATTGTGCCCAGGTGTGGTTGCTGTGTATGGTAATTAGAGATGGCATTTAGGAGATGACTTGTAACCAGTGTTTCTCTCCTTTAAAGATAAGCACTAGGTGTTTGCGTATTCATTTTCTCCCTCTGCTACCACCAATTAGTTTTCCATAGTAAATTTTGCTCTAGTGGTTAGATTATACGTCATTTGAGTTCTTGTTTACCAAGTATTTCCAAGTCGTACAGTACAGTTTACCCCCAAATATATATATTATATATTTATATATGTATAATATAAATATATTTTATATATATATATTTTTTTTGAGACGGAGTTCACTCTTGTTGCCCAGACTGGAGTCCAATAGCTTGATCTCAGCTCACTGCAACCTCCACCTCCCGGTTCAAGTGATTCTCCTGCCTCAGCCTCCCGAGTAGCTGGGATTACAGGCGCCCACCACCATGCCTGGCTAATTTTGTATTTTTAGTAGAGACAGAGTTTCACCATGTTAGCCAGGCTGGTCTTAAACTCCTGACCTCAGGTAATCCACCCGCCTTGGCCTCTCAAAATGCTGGGATTACAAGTGTGAGCCACCGCATCTGGTCTAACTTTTTTTTTTCTTATAGTGTATTAGTTATAGGGAAAGTAGATCAGATGGGGCCATTGAGAAAAAAAAAATCAAGTAATTTTGGTCTCTAGTCCCTTGACTCCCAAACTTTGGTTCCTAGGATGAGTAGCTTCCGCTTCATCTGGGACCAAAATGCAAATTATTATTATTATTATTGCTGAGACAGGGTCTTGCTCTCTCACCCAGGCTGGAGTACAGAGGCACCATCACGGCCCCCTGAGCCTTGACCTACCAAATTCAAGTGATTTTCCCACCTCAGTCTCTCAAGTAGGTGGCACGCATCACTGTACCTGGCTAACTTTTTAATTTTGTTGTAAAGACAAGGTCTCACTATGTTACTCAGGCTGGTTTCAAACTCCTGGGGTCAAGTAATCCTCCCCCTCAGCCTCCCGAAAGTGCTGTGATTATAGGCATGAGCTACCTCACCTGGAACATACTGAACTATTAGAGTGGGACCCTGTAGCCTTTTTTTTTTTTTTGAGATGGAGTCTTGCTGTCTCACCCAGGCTGGAGTGCACCATCTAGACTCACTGCAACCTCCGCCTCCTGGGTTCAAGTGATTCTCCTGCCTGAGCCTCCCAAGTAGCTGGGATTACAGGCGCCCGCTACCACGCCCGGCTAATTTTTTTGTATTTTTAGTAGAGATGGGGTTTCACCATGTTCACCAGGCTAGCTTTGAATTCCTGACCTCAAGTGATCCGCCCTCCTACACCTCCCAAAGCGCTGGGATTACAGGCTTAAGCCATTGCTTCTGGTCTGTAACCTGTATTTCTACAGCCCCTCCAGGTGATGAGATGTTAAAGTAAAATATGCAAACCACTGATTAGTACTATCCTTGTCCTCGAGCTACAGGCCCACCCAATTTGGCTGATAGTTGTGGAAACCAGTGTTTTGGTAGTACAATTAATGAGTCACTCACCCATCCAGCGTTAAACAATTTCCACAAGTGAATTCCATAGTAAGTCTTGTCTTGAAATGTTCATTGGCCATGACCTATTTTTGGCAATTTATTTTTCATTTTCTAAGTTCCCAGATGTCAGGATTTTCATATTTCCAATTGCTAGATGTATGCTAATAGAAGATTGCCCCTAGCCACAGGCGCCTTAACATTTGCCTATTTAAATACTTTGTATACTGTCTTTTGCAAGTATTTGCTTGGCATCATTCAGCATCCAGGAAATGTTTCTATCGTAACTTTGCTGCATCAAAATCAGGTACAGATCATACCAGCTCACACAGAGATGGCAAGACCACCTTTAGACTTGCTGCCTGGGTCTTTAAAATTATGCATGTTAAACTTCTTTCCCCCACTGTGAGATGAGAATTTATTTTTTATTTTCTGAAGCACAGTTTTGCTCGTCACCCAGGCTCGAGTGCAGTGGCGTGATCTCGGCTCACTGCAACCTCCGTCTCCAAAGCCATTCACCTGCCTTAGCCTCCCGAGTAGCTGGGATGACAGGCACCCGCCACCATGCCCAGCTAATTTTTGCATTTTTAGTAGAGACGGGGTTTCGCCATGTTGGCCAGGCTGCTCTTGAAGTCCTGATCTCAGGTGATCAGCCAGTCTCAGCCTCCTAAAGTGCTGGGATTACAGGTGTGAGCCACCACGACTAGCCTAAAATGAGAATTTAAAATAATGCTTTTAGGCTGGGCTCAGTGTCTCATGCCTGTAATCCCAGCGCTTTGGGAGGCCGAGGTGGATAGATCTCAAGGTCAGCAGTTCGAGACCATCCTGGCCAACATGCTGAAACCCTGTCTCTACCAAAAATAGAAAAATTAGCTGGGTGTGGTGGTGTGTGTATGTAATCCCAGCTACTGGGAGGCTGAGGCAGGAGAATCACTTGAACCTGGGAGGGGGAGGTCGCAGTGAGCGGAGATCGTGCCACTGCCTTCCAGCCTGGCGACAGAGCGTGATTCCATCTCAAAATAAAATAAAATAAAATAATGCTTTGGGTTCTGTGATCTAGACAGCAACTTCTTTTGTTGCTAATTAGATGACTGGTATAGAAAGTAAAATGATTGGGCCCCAGGAGAAGCAGGATTTTCTTGTGAATCCAGTTGGGAAATGTCTCAGTTACAGGAGGATTGTTGTTTTAGTTAAAGATGTGCTTTGGAAATGTCTTCTTTCTTCACATTAGTATCATGATCATTATCATGTTTAAAATAAAATAAAATAAAAAACACCATTTACAAACCACCTCGCCACCCAGAACAGATTTACAGTCAGCACTCTGTTTCCCTGGGGCCTGAATCCTTGGATTCAAACAACCTCAGATAGAAAATACTTGGGCAGGGAAAAAGAATGGTTGCTTCTGTACTGAGCATGTACAGGCTTTTTTTTTTTCTTGGCATTATTCCCTAATGAATACAGCATAACAACTGTTTACATAGCATTTACATTGTATTTGGTATTATAAGTTATTTAGAGATGATTTAAAGTACAAGCAAGGCTGTGCATAGGTTATATGCAAATATTACATCATGTTATATTATGGACTTGTGCATCTGTGGACTTTGGTATCCTCAGATGTCCTGGAACTCATCCCTCCGAACGACAACTGTACTTCATAGGCTGTCCAAAATGAATTGGACTGCCAGCATTCTCTACTTTTCCATGTATTACTCTTAGGTCAGGGGTAAAAACAAATCCCTGTATTTTATAATGAAGAATGAATCCCTGAGTCATTTGATTGCTTCAATAACAAAGCAAACCACGTAAAAATACCCTCACAGGCTGGGTGCAGTGACTCACACCTATAATCCCAACACTTTGGGAGGGTGAGGCAGGCAGATCACAAGGTCAAGAGATCGAGACCATCCTGGCCAACATGGGTGAAACCTCGTCTCTACTAAAAATACAAAAATTAGCAGAGCATGGTGGCATGCGCCTGTAGTCCTAGCTACTTGGGAGGCTGAGGCAGGAGAATCCCTTGAACCTGGGAGGCGGAGGTTGCAGCGTGCCACTGCACTCCAGCCTGGCAACAGAGCAAGACTCCATCTCAAAAACAAAACAAAAAAATCCCTTCTAAGGAAAGCCATCAGGTAGCCTCAGAACGGATACAATCTCACCCCATTTACCTAACCTTTTGTGCCAACGCAGCTGAGCCTCTAGACGCTACTTTAACAAACTCTCTCCGGGCCAGTCTTCTCAAGGCCATCTTTCCTTTCATTTACCTTTACATGTCTAGGGTTGCTGCTCAAACCTGTGTCCCCTCAAGTCCTTTCCCAAATAAAGGATGGCAGTTAATTGGCAATAGACAAACAAGTCTCAGAACAATTATGAGGGTGTAATGAAGTTTGCATTCGTACAGGCAATTAAATAGAGGAAAGGCCAACGAGGGGATGTGTATACAAACCTCCTCCAGCTGGCACACCTTGCCTGGAGGTCCTCCTCCACCGAAAGCCCGTCATGTGTTCCTCTGGAGTTAAGTCCCAGTTTTTGAGCCCATGATGCAAGGTCTTTTCCACCTTCCTCACTAGTTGACTTAGCCTGGCTTGTAACAAACTCTCAGTGTCATCCGCCTCCAATTCGGTTTTCCCCAGGTCTTGCGTACCTTGGCCTTCAGATGGGAAGCCAAGAGGTACTGAATGTAAAGGTGGCCGAGAGAAAGGAGAATAGACCCAGAGTCAGGCAAGCAAGTTTTATTAACCTGCCGGGCTGCTTCGTAACCATCAGAGGAGGCAGCCCCGAGCTTACAAAATGAGGGGTTTATATGAGGTGAGAGGGGTATAAGGGAGTTTCAGGACTGAGGTCATCTATCTACTGGTAACAGGCACAGAGATAGTTTGTCAACTTGTAACAGACCTACAATACATCATCCTATGACTTTTGTGGCGGCAGTTTTAAAAAAAAAGAGAAACCAGGATTTTTTACAGATATGCGTCAAACAGGAATTTACGAGCATGGATAACCAACATTTGTTTTCCCTGTCCTCCTTGGAGCTGCCGGGATGGGTGTAATCAGGCTTTGCTTAATTGTAGCACGTCTGGCAGCCTTGATGTGGTGCCTAGGTAGGAGTTCAAAAATGCAGCTGCAGAGCAGTCAGAGTCGCGGGGAAGGGGTCAGCTTGGGCGGAGGGAGTTTTCTAAGGCAGCTTGTCCCTAACACTGAGCATGTGAAGGAGGGTGATCTTTTCCCCTTCTGATTATTTTTTTTCATTGAGATTCTAAGTCCTCTGTCATTTCAAAGAAAGGTTACTCTCTTCACTTTGGAGCTATGTTCTGCATATCTTCCTAAGTAGAAAAAAATCATTAAATAGGCCAGGCGTGGTGGCTCACATCTGTAATCCCAACACTATGGGGAGGCCAAAGTGGGTGGATCGCTTGAGCCTAAGAGTTCAAGACCAGCTTGGCCAACATGGGGAAACCCTGTCTCTTCTAAAAAATACAAAAATTAGCTGGGCGTGGTGACACATGCCTGTAATCCCAGCTACTCGGGAGGCTGAGGCAGGAGGACTGTAATCCCAGCTACTTGGGAGGCTGAGGCAGGAGGATTGCTTGAGCCCAGGAGGTCAAGGCTGCAGTGAGATGTGATGGTGCCACTGCACTCCAGCCTGGGCAACAGAGTCAGACACTGCCTCAAAGGAAAAAACCCAAACACACCTCAAGTAACATCTGCGAAATAAAGACTTCTGAGTAGAATACAGAGAAAGCCTCTAAGATGGCCCCAGGGGAGCAGTGACACGTTTAGCCCGATTAATTGGCTAGTTTGGGAATCATTGTTTCCAAAGTGAGTGACAAGGCAGGGCTGGCTGGTGTCAGCTTTGTCCTCGGTTATAGTTAAAGGCAGGCTGGGAGGGCTGACTTGTTCAGTCTTGGTAGCAAAAAAGCGCATGATGTCTGGATAAGCAGGTTGTACAGCCTATTAGAAATGAAAGGTGACGGGTAACAGTTTTCCTCTAAGACAATAAGTGATGTTTTTTAAAGTTCTCCTGTTGAGATTTTTTTTTTTTGTTGAGACTGAGTTTCGCTCTTGTTGCCCAGGCTGGAGTGCAATGATGTGATCTCAGCTCACTGCAACCTCTGCCTCCTGGGTTCAAGCGATTCTCCTGCCTCAGCCTCCCAAGTAGCTGGGATTACAGGTTTGTGCCACCACACCCAGCTAATTTTTGTATTTTTAGTAGAGTCGGGGTTTCACCATGTTGGACAGGATAGCCTCGATCTCTTGACCGCGTGATCTGCCTGCTTCGGAAGGAGAGTAACCCATGCCCCAGGACCACTGATGAAGGCCTCCTGTTGATAATTTTAAATACCAGAATCTGAGAGTGGAGAAAATTGGCCCAAAGACAGACAAAAAAGCTGGGAAGAAAATCAACTACATTTTTCAACACACAAACAATGCCATTTAAAGTACTGGATTGAGTATAGAAGAATTACCAACATTCCTAATTTGGTTAGTGTCTATATTTCTTAATATAGTAGTAGTTAAAGTCTGTCTCCTAAGTTTGTATAAATCTGACCCCCTATGTCATTGACCAATTGGAAATAATAATGTAAACAGACTCTGTTGCCTTAATTATGTGCACTGAATGCTTTGTCAAATTGTAACTATTTTAATATTCATTCTAAGCCGCAGGTCTTTGCCAAACAAGATACTGAATTACTCTCTTTCGTTTAGGAGTAGAATACACAATAACCTAATATTTAAAAGTATTATTGAGAAGACAAAAATCTTGAGATTGAATTTTTCTTTATCATAAATTTTAGATGATTCTTTTTGCTCTACTCCATAGAAGACACTAAGAATTAGCTTGTTCTGCTTTCTTATTTTATTTTTTTCTACTTAACCTAAAAATCCAGGGGTGGGTTACATAGAGTTTACTTAGGAGACTTTGGTAAGGGAGAGAGAAAAATTATATACAATCTGGAAACACGAAACATGTAAACAATGAAAGCTAGAAGAATGGAAGCGACAATGTGCTCAGGAAATTATGTGTCATTTTGTCGGAGGTCAGGGTGCCCTGAGTCCAGGGAGGGTAACACTGGTTTTCCTGACCATTGTGAAGGCAAGGAATCCGTGTGTTGTCCTATCAGTTCCATTCAGGGCAGGGTAGAAACTTTTCAAATGGAAGAAAATGTGCATTAAAGGACATTCTTTCTTCATGGGGTGGGGTAGTGAATGCCTTGGGGTTCAGGCATGGAGTTGTTTGGGCCAGGTAAATAGTGAGGGGAAATAGCCAGGCAGTCAGTGGTGAAGTTGGTATTTTGCAAGTCATTTTAAGAGGATACCAAATAAAATGTGTTAATCCGTATTTCATTAAAAATTAGCTGGTGGGAAAGTGAAAAGTTGAAGACAAGGACCTTCTAAGTAAAACAGCTTGATACTCCTTGGCCATAACACAGTGTTTACAAATAGGGGATGAAACATTCACTTCTTAGGCGATCGATGAGCTTAACTGGGCAGGCATACGACACTTCTGAGCATTCAATCCCGTTCTCTGGGTGGTTAAAGGCTGAGTGCCCACCAAATCCCCTATCTCAGCATCATCTGTGACCATGATTCAAATTCTTTCCCATGAAGCTCTAAGGTCTCATCTGACTCAGTAGATGTAACTCAAGACTTGTACCTTTGACCCCAGTATTCTAAGACAAACACCACAGCGGATGCTGGAAGTGAAAGGAGAGGAGGGGTTTGTTTTAAAGTCAGGGGCCCAAGGTGCCCTGGCAATTTCAGACTCCCTGGGACCGGAGCTCCTCCTCCACTAAGCCCTTGTTTTTGAAAAACAGTAGGGTGGGGCCAAAAAGCATTACAATGGAGCTGGGATGGATGAGGCTTTCTTTCATTTGAAATGTCACTTGTGTCAGGTTTCATGAAACAGTGCATTGGAAAACAGAAGCTATGTTCTGCCCCGTGGGTTGCGCTGGAAGAGCCGAGAGACCAGGCTGTGGATCTCTGCCACCAGCAGCAAGAGAGGGCAAGCCCAGCCGCCCGCTAGGGGACCAGCAGGAAGCGGCGCGCCTGCCAGAGCTCATCACTTCAACCCTGGCTTTCACTGCGCTCACTCCCTGAATGGCAGTAACCGGGGGGGCGGGGGTGGCATGGGAAATGAAAGAAAAGAGATCTGGGAAAGTAAATCTGCCCGGGGAAAAACAGTTACCGGAGTTTTGGCAAAACAGCTAGCAGATGCAGACGGGGAGGCAGAGGGAGGAGAGAAAGCTGGGCTTCAGCAACCTGCCACGGAAATTTAAACAAAGGAGGTTTGAGAGAGGCGGATCCGGCTGAAATATCGGCACGGGGACACAGAGACCGCTGCTGGACTCTCGGGATGAAACGGAATCGATTCCCAGCGTCTCCATTGGGGCAGGAGTGTCTGGAGTATGTTCCAAAATAAGAACTCAGAGAAACGAGTGAGTTTGGAAAAAAGACTTACAGATTTTGACGGTCTCTGACATTTCACCCTTCTTTGAGGCATGCCTTTATCAATGCGTTACCTCTTTGTAATTTCTGTCTCTAGTGTAATTATTTTCATCGTCTTCTCTGTGTTCAATTTTGGGGGCGATCAAAGCTTCCAGAGGCTAAATATCTCAGACTCTTTGATGCTGACTCGAGTTTGCACATCTTTTATCAATGGGAAAACACCTTTCCTGTGGAAAAACAAACTAATGATCCATGAGAAGTCTTCTTGCAAGGAATACTTGACCCAGAGCCACTACATCACAACCCCTTTATCTAAGGAAGAAGCTGAATTTCCCTTGGCGTACATAATGGTCATCCATCATCACTTCGACACCTTTGCAAGGCTCTTCAGGGCTATTTACATGCCCCAAAATATCTACTGTGTCCATGTGGATGAAAAAGCAACAACTGAATTTAAAGAAGCAGTAGAGCAACTATTGAGCTGCTTCCCGAATGCTTTTCTGGCTTCCAAGATGGAACCAGTTGTCTATGGTGGGATCTCCAGGCTCCAGGCTGACCTGAACTGCATCAAAGATCTTTCTGCCTTGGAGGTCTCCTGGAAGTACGTTATCAACACCTGTGGGCAAGACTTCCCCCTGAAAACCAACAAGGAAATAGTTCAGTATCTGAAAGGATTTAAAGGGAAAAATATCACCCCAGGAGTGCTGCCCCCGGCTCATGCAATTGGACGGACTAAATACGTCCACCAAGAGCACCTGGGCAAAGAGCTTTCCTATGTGATAAGAACCACAGCATTGAAACCACCTCCCCCCCATAACCTCACGATTTACTTTGGCTCTGCCTATGTGGCTCTATCCAGAGAGTTTGCCTATTTTGTTCTGCATGACCCACGGGCTGTTGATTTGCTCCAGTGGTCCAAGGACACTTTCAGTCCTGATGAGCATTTCTGGGTGACACTCAATAGGATTCCAGGTACGTACAGTTCCCTATTTCATGCAAAATAAATGTGTCATATTTGAAAGGGCTTTGGAATAATCAGCCACTTTTTATTAGGAAGTAGAAGATGAAAACTGGAGTATATATATAGTCCTTTCTAAATGCAGAATGATTTTTTTTTTTTTTTTTGAGATAGGGTCTCACTCTGTGGCCCTGGCTGGAGTGCACCATCACGACTCACTGAAGCCTGGACCTCCTGGGCTCAAGTAATCCTCCCACCTCAGCCTCCTGAGTAGCTGGGACTACAGGTGCACACCACCATGCTGGGCTAATTTTTAAAAAATTTTTTGTGGAGACAGGGTCTCACCATGTTGCCCACGCTGGTCTCCTACTCCATGGCTCAAGCTATCCTCTCCACCTTGGCTTCCCAAAGTGCTGGGATTATAGGCATGAGCCACCATGCCTGGACCAGGATGATGCTCTTTATGTGATCATTCACATGTTCTTTTTTTTTTTTTTTTTTTTTTGAGACGGAGTCTCGCTCTTGTTACCCAGGCTGGAGTGCAGTGGCGCGATCTCGGCTCACCGCAACCTCCGCCTCCTGGGTTCAGGCAATTCTCCTGCCTCAGCCTCCTGAGTAGCTGGGATTACAGGCACACACCACCATGCCCAGCTAATTTTTTGTATTTTTAGTAGAGACGGGGTTTCACCATGATGACCAGGATGGTCTCGATCTCTTGACCTCATGATCCACCTGCCTTGGTCTCCCAAAGTGCTGGGATTACAGGCTTGAGCCACCGCGCCCGGCCTCATTCACATGTTCTAGCAGTACTAAATAATACCTTTCCATGGTACCACTTTGTGGTCTATCAAGTCCCTTTGCACACATCATCTTATTACATCTTTACCACAATAGCTATTACTGTTCTCAGTCCACACTGGTGTTCTTTCTTTCCCCTAAATTTGTCAAGCTTGCTCTTACCCCAGGATCTTTGCCTGGGCCACCCTCCTGCCTACTCCAGGTCTCTGCAGGCTCGTTCTCTTCAGCCAGATTTCCGCTCTCAGGTGTCAGCAGCTCTGATATGCCCCCTCACTGGCCAGCACACCACCCTGTTTTTCCTTCAAAGAGTTTATTTTCATGTGGAATTAGGACATTTGCCTATGTGCATGGGTTTGTTCTTGGTCTTCTCTGCACTTGTTCCATGAAACAAGGGTTATTTTCTATTTCATTAAATGTTCCTCAGTGCCTAGAACAGATAGTAAATGCTCAAGTGTATATTAGATGAATAAATGAGTGAGTGAATGAGTGAATGAATGAGTGGTAAAGCATGAGGCTTTCCTATGGCACCAGAGCTGTCTCCCTAAGACATTGTGAAGCTGAGAAATATTTGGATCATGCATGTGCCGAATTGTATGTGTAGGGTTTTTAAAAATACATTTTATTTCAGATAAAATAATGAGATTTTAGGAGAAACTCCTTGCTTTCCCATAAAATTTTTCCTGTCTTTACTAATTTACCAGACCGATTGTTTTTTTAAAGTGTATAAAACATGATAGGATTTCTTCTGAAGGAAACAGCGTGCTTTGGACTCAATGAAAAATACAAAATGGATCTCTGATGAACTAGACAGCATTATTATAGCAAGAGAAAAGCAATCATTGTTCTGGCTGTTGGGGGGCTGCCAAGTTGGAAAGGCTGGTAGGTGCTCTCAGGCTGCAGGGCAGGGCCTGCTGGGCGATAAACATACCGGCATTCTCTGGAAAATACCATGCCCGGTGTCTGAGTCCCAGAATGGCTTGCCTGGTGAATGGGGTTCACTCATATGCTGCGCACACTCTCCTCATCTGCCTCTCCCTGGGCTCATCCTCTTTTCACCTGTGATCTGTTTTTTCTACTATTCACGTATCATTGAGGAGCATTGGGTACTTAAGAGCTAGCTGATTTTCATATTTAAATATTATTTCCTTTCTATTTTAATTATTTCCTTAAAATTCATAAAAGTTGGGTACCAGTCAAGTGGTTCCTTAAGTATTGTGCTGAGATGAAGGCATTTCGTAAGTTAGCAAAAGTCTGAATTGTTGCTTTTTTTTTTTTTTTTTTTTTTTTTTTTAGAAAAACATGGGTTTTGGTTTCTATTAGATGTAAATGTCTGTGTTTACTTTGCCAGAGGCCTGGTCAGTTTTATCAGTGTCAAGTAATATAAGAAAATCAAGGGGAAAGGAATTTCCCTTTTTTCCTTACTCCCTCTCTGATCTCTTGGGAGACCAAAAGAATATCTGGATAGATATAGGAGAGAATGGTATCTAGATGGGTATAGGACAGAATGGTATCT
>NW_022437010.1:1149492-1188196 GCF_009761245.1 Sapajus apella | reverse complement strand
TATAGGAGAGAATGGTATCTAGATGGGTATAGGACAGAATGGTATCTGGATGGGTATAGGAGAGAACACCCTGTTTGCTGTAGGTTTGTGCCATGGTATACTGGCTTCTATCTTCTCACAGCAACAGTGTGACCCCGTGTAAATCACAGAACCTCATGGGACCTCAAATCTCCCCAGCTACAAAATGGGGAACCCAAGTAGAAAGACCCCTTTCATATATGTATACCTGTCTTTGCAAAAGACAGAATGCCTAGAACTGCGTAAAGACCTCCTACGCTGCTACCGGGAATCTGCAGAGAGAAAGGTGGAAGTGCTGGTGAGCCTGTACCATGTATGCCCGTCAGCTTTGGCGAGTTCATCCCATTTCCCTTGCAGGAATTGGAGGTAAGAGCTCCTCCAGAGAGCAACTGCCTGGAGAGGAAGGCCAGTGTGACCCATGTCAGTGCTCTGTCCTGTCGATTCTGCAAAGGATACCTTTCAGGATAATGTGGCATGTCCTGGGGCTTTGGCTCCTTCCTTTCTTAGACTCTGGGCAACATCCTGGTTCAGGGAGAAAGGATATCCTGCTTCTAGATAGGGCCTTCTTAAATTACAAGTGAATTACAGCAAACAAACATTCAAATGTCCTAGCCCTAGCGGTGCCTCTCTCTACCTTCAAACGCAATGTAAAATCCAATCCCACGCTCAAGTTAACTGCCGTGGTTTTACACTTGGGCATTCTTTGTGATTTAAGATTTGGCTCATGAATCTAGTTCTTGTATAACCACACAGTCTTCTGTCAATATCAGCTCTTCTATTTACTTTTTTTTGAGACAGTCCCACTCTGTAGCCCAGGCTGGAGTGCAGTGGCGATCTCAGCTCACTGCAACCTCCAACTCTCAGGCTCAAGTGATTCTGAGCTTCCCAAGTAGCTGGGATTACAGGCCCCCGCCACTACACCCAGCTAATGTTTCGTATTTTAGTAGAGACGAGGTTACACCATTTGCCCAGGGTAGTCTGGAACTCCTGAGCTCATGTGATCCACCCTCTTCGGCCTCCCCAAGTGCTGAGATTATAGTCATGAGCCACAGCACCCAGCAGAGCTCTTCTGTTTTCAACATCAGGTTTTAAGGGGTAAAATTCTTCTGTCCGTACAGCGTAAACATCTTTTTGCAAGTGTGCAAGTGCAGGTGGTGGTGTACATTTCTTCCCTCAAAGTGACTGCCTTCCTCTCTCTGAAACACCTGAAATTAAAATGTGTTAGCAAGACCCCTTGCAGGCATTTCAAGTTTCCCAAAGCACCCCCAAGAGCAATGTGACTAAGAAAATGATTAGTGTCCTAGAATTAGCGAAACTGAATAGAAAGGCTATTCATAGAAGTAGCACTAAATCACATAGCTTCATGCTGCCTTTTTTTTTTTTTTTTTGATGGTGTCTTTCTACTGAGAGTGACTTCTGTCTTGGTTTTCAACCATTAGGCTCTTTCCACACTGTTAGAAATGGTGATAGAGGCCGGGCGCAGTGGCTCACGCCTGTAATCCCAGCACTTTGGGAGGCTGAGGCGGGTGGATCACGAGGTCAAGAGATCGAGACCATCCTGGTCAACATGGTGAAACCCCGTCTCTACTAAAACCACAAAAAATTAGCTGGGCATGGTGGCGTGTGCCTGTAGTCCCAGCTACTCAGGAGGCTGAGGCAGGAGAATTGCCTGAACCCAGGAGGCGGAGGTTGCGGTGAGCCGAGATCGCGCCATTGCACTCCAGCCTGGGTAACAAGAGCGAAACTCCGTCTCAAAAAAAAAAAAAAAAAAAAGAACCGAAATGGTGATAGAGGTCCCTGGGGACCCCAGTCTCATACTCCTCTTCAGAGGAACCAGGTAGAGTGGCTGTCCTTCTGTTCTGTGTGGCATGTGCACAGATGGGGAGTCTAGCCCCCTCGCTCCTGGCCACATTCTCAAAGGAAATTCTCCAGGATCACAGTTTTCTCTGACCCGTACTACAGAGCACCATGCTGTGACAGCAGTGGCTTCCCTGACTTCCGGGGTGCCCGTATATTTTCTAACATCTCAGATCTTTGTAATGATTGCTCTGAGTCACTTTAAGAAATGCCCATGTGCTCTACCTCTTTTGGCTATTTTTCCAGCATTTTTATCTGCCTACTTTCCTCAAGACAGAGCACCTGAAGCCATTTAGATTTTTGCTTTATGCTTTGTGAAATCGTTCATCAACTACCCCAGTGGCCGCTGGCTAGCTCCTTCCCAGTCCATTACCACAGCCAGATTGTCTTCTTACACTTCAGGGCGGCTTGGTCTCTAAGGAAGAGAGCTACCCTCCTCCTTCGCTTCAGCTACTTTTTTTCCCTTGCTGCACTAAGTGTGTTTTTTTGAATCTTTGCTCATTCATTACCCTGACCTTTCTCATGCCATGATGTTTTCCTTCCATAAGAATGTTTTCATTTGTCTCTTTTCCTTTTTCCATTTTGTATACGTTTTTATTTTTTTTTCAGAGCCCCTTTGTCAAATTCTCTTGACCTCAGAAGGGACCACATGATCCCATTTCCTCATTTTTAATTCTAAAAATATCATGTTTCCTACTTTGATTTATTTTTCTTTTTTAACTGTGACTTTTATTTACATGCGCACATTCTTTGGGAGGGTGTTAGGACTCTTTTGGTTGCAAGTGTCAGAAACTCAACTCAAAGGAGCTTAAACAAGCACTAGGGTCACATATCCGGGATGCCCAAGGGAGCTGCCAATCAAGCCGGATCAGTGAGTGAAACAGTGTGCTCGGTACCCTTTCTTGCTAGGTTGTCTCTCTGTGGGTTGACCAACTGTCCCTGTTTGCCCAGGTCTGAGGGGCAGTCCTGGGCGTGGGACCTTGATGGGTAGAGTCAGGTCGAGATGGTCCCCTGTCTCTCAGCATCTCTGTGCTGGCTTCCATCAGGCAAGTTCTCCCCTGAAAGCAAAAAGCAGCTCCAAGTGCACTTGCTTTTCACAGTGGTTGCTCCTGGGGGACAAGAAACCCTTTTTCCTAAGAGTTCCAGCAGCAGTTTAAGGGAGACCTCAGATTGGCCCTGCTTGGTCCAAATTCCCATCCCTGGTTGGGCACGGTGGCTCACACCAGTAGTCGCAGCACTTTGTGAGGCCCAGGCAGGAGGATCACTTCAGCCCAAGAGTTTGAGACCAGCCTGGGCAAAAAAGCAAGACCCTGTCTCTATAAAAAATAAAATATTCACCAGGCACGGTGGTGCACGCCTGTACTTCCAGCTACTCAGGAGGCCCAGGCAGAAAGGATCACTTGACAGAGTCAGACGTTGTCTAAAAAAAAAAAAAAAAAATCCGCAAAACCAAATTTCTATCCGTAAACAAATCACAGGGGTGAAGAATGCTCACCAATGTTTCTTGGGTCCCTTTCCTACCCTGAAGCCAAGGGCTGGGGATAGGCTTTGGTGGAGGAGGCTGCTCAGGGTGATGCTGGGCAGAGTGACCCACAGGCCCCCTACAGGACACCTCCTTGTCCTACACTGGGGTGGGGGTGTTCACAAGCACATCCCTGTGATATTAGAGGGGCAAGATTTAGTGATAGACATATGGGTGTGTGGATGGATACAACTTTAACCACTTGAACAACTTTTTTTTTGAGACAGAGTCTTGCTCTGTCGCCAGGCTGGAGTGCAGTGGCGCAATCTCGGCTCACTGCAATCTCCGCCTCCTGGGTTCAAGTGATTCTCCTGCCTCAGCCTCCTGAGTAGCTGGGGGACTACAGGCACGTGCCACCATGCCCAGCTAATTTTTGTTTTTTTAGTAGAGACGGGGTTTCACCATATTGGCCAGGATAGTTTCGATCTCTTGACCTTGTGATCCACCCACCTTGGCCTCCCAAAGTGCTGGGATTACAGGTGTGTGCCACTGTGCCCAGCCCCACTTGAGCAATTTTAACTGACCTAAGCATACCCTTTTCTCTCATAAAAACATGTTTAATAATAATGTCACTCTATTATATTTGGACAGTACGTAATTTGCAAGGGAAATTTCTTATACATTATCTTCTTTAATTCTTATAAAACCCCATAAAAGGGGGACTGTTCCCATTTTAAAGACGAGAAAATTTAAGATGAAAATATGTGACTTGGCTGGGTATGGTGGCTGACACCTGTAATCCCAGCAGTTTCGGAGGCCAAGACGGTGGAACACCTGAGGTCAGGAGTTCAAGAACAGCCTGGCTAACATGGTGAAACCCCATCTCTATTAAAAATACAAAAATTAGCCAGGCATGGTGGCAGGTGCCTGTAATTCTGGCTACTTGGGAGGCTGAGGCAGGAGAATTGCTTGAACCCAGGAGGCGGAGGTTGCAGTGAGCCGAGATCACGCCACTGCACTCCAGCTTGGGCGACAGAGTGAGACTCCATTTCAAAAAAAAAGAAAGAAAATATGTGACTTGTCCAAAGACAAATATTGCGTATGCCTAACAAGAAATCAGAATAAAAAGAAACATCCAAGGGAAGGAGGTAACACATGTTATCCGCTTATTTTAAATGGAACCCAGTGTAATGAATTCTTCATTTAATGATTGCAATTATTGCAAGTGTTCTGAAGATGAAACTTGGCTAATTCTAAGTCTTATTCAGCTTGCAAGGTGGTTTTAGAATTAGACCTGATTTGAAACTTTCTCTTTCATTCTGACATTCAGCCCATTTTCCTGTAGACTTTGGCTTTTGCATGTGAGCAGAGGTACAGGAAAAATGAAGGCAATTAATGTTTACTGAACATGTACCTATGGGCTTAGAGTATCTTGGTTGACTTTTCACAAGAATCCCATTCGGTAGGTACTTAAATCCTCATTTTGCAAATGTGAAGAGGGGATTCGAGGGGCCGAGTAATGTGCCCTGTTCTGAAAGCAGGAAGCAGAGTAGAGAATGTATGCGGGGTGGGGGGGTGTCCCTCGAATTCTGTACGCTCTGAACTAAACTCAGACTCTTCCCTTTGCAAATCCTTGAATTCAACACTGTTCTGTTAGCTCAGACCTGCGGGCTGGGTTCTCTCTCTCCCTTAGCTCTCCCTACACTCATCTTTGCTGATCTGGCTTTTCCTGGAGTGTAGGCATCAAGGGCTCAGGCTCCAGAGTCAGACAGAATGGGGTCAGACTCCTGGCTTCTCCATCACTAATGTACCCCCTGACATCTGTCAATCTTAATCTTTGCATCACAATATGGCACAGATGGCAGAAGCCTGGATCCTGAAGCCAGACAGGCTGAATGTGAATCCCGGCTCTGTCCCTTATGAGTTGTGTGACCTTGGACAAAGTACTTAACTTTTGTGTCCCAGTGACTTCATCTGTAAAATGGGGAAAATAATAATAGATATCAAATATGTAAGGTGTAAATGAGTTAGTTATTGTTATTGTATTTTCATCTATAAAACGGATATTCATTTAATAAATATTTATGGAGCGCCCAGACACTTGGCTGCGTACTGAGAAATAGTAGTGAATGAGACACACAAGGCCCCTACCTCATATAAAATGTTGCAAATTATAAAGGGATTTTATAATCTCTCTCTGAGAAACCTGGAAGTAAATGGAGAGCTCTGTTCTTTTCACCTTCTTGCTGACTATTGAAATGAGACTTAGCTATCTGTTGACTTTTGGAGCCACTACTCTCAGTGAAATTCAGAATTTGAGAAATGTTAAGTTTTGAGGAAACATCCTCCTCAGTTCTTTTCTCAGTTTCCTTCGTGGCTCCTGCAGTTCTTCCCCCCTTGATGATCTGGTTTACATCTACAGTTGCTCACCACCACCTCAGTATTCACCATTCATTTCCCTATGGTGAGCTCCCAGGCCCTCTGCCACATCTCCCTGTCTTTTGGATATCTCTTCTCAAAGCTTTCATGAGTACCTGCTGACATCTCCCTCCTCCCTACATGCCCAGCTTTCCGCTCACAATCTCTATGGTATGGCCATCAAGTCAGCCAACCTCCCCGCTTCCGGTATCCCCAGATCCAACCAGCACATTCTGTACATTTTGTCTGTGAGGTTTCTTTTTTTTTTTTTTGAGACGGAGTTTCACTCACGTTACCCAGGTTGGAGTGCAATGGCGCGATCTCGGCTCACCGCAACCTCCGCCTCCTGGGTTCAGGAAATTCTCCTGCCTCAGCCTCCTGAGTAGCTGGGATTACAGGCACGCACCACCATGCCCAGCTAATTTTTTGTATTTTTGGTAGAGACGGGGTTTCACCACGTTGACCAGGATGGTCTCGATCTCTTGACCTCGGGATCCACCCGCCTCGGCCTCCCAAAGTGCTGGGATTACAGGCTTGAGCCACCGCGCCCGACCTGTCTGTGAGGTTTCTAGCAAGTTCTGCTCTTCCTGTTTTCATCATTACCGCTCTTACCTCTGGCTTGCCACACCTGTCAAGCAGATTATTGTCAGACCCACTCCAAGTGGTCCCTCTGACCCGAGTCTCCCTCTTCAAATCATTCTAACACTATAGCATATTTTGCTTCTTAAGACATAGCTCTAAGAAAAACATTTTCTCAGTTCCAAAAGCTTCAATGAGTGTCAACAATTTATTGTATTATTCAGTATAGACATTTCAACATGGCAGGTTGGATGTCAGAATCTCCCTGTTGGAGATCCTCTCATTATTACCTGTGGTACCCCGCCGTCAACTCCCATTGCTGGCTTCCCTGAAAGGGACATTTCAGAAAAGCCACGTTGCCTGTCATCCTGCCATGGGTCCTTTTCTTCATGTCACCCTCTCTGGGCCATTGTCCTCCAACTCTCCATTTAAATAATGGCCTTATTTAATGGTGTGTCATTCAATGGTGACACACAATGGTGTCTTATTTAGGAAGCTTTTTCTGATCTTATTTTTTCTCAATTTTATGCCTTTTTTTTTTGTCTTGCTCTGTCACCCAGGCTGGAGTACAGTGGCGAGATCTCGGCTCACTGCAAACTCTGCCTCCCAGGTTCAAGTGATTCTCCTGTTTCAGCCTCCCAAGTAGCTGGGACTACAGGCGCCCACCACCACGCCTAGCTAATTTTTGTATTTTTAGTAGAGATGGGGTTTCCTCATGTTAGCCAGGCTGGTCTCGAACTCCTGACCTTGTGATCCACCGCCTTGGCCTCCCAAAAGTGTTGGGATTACAAGCGTGAGCCACTGTGCCCGGTCAATTTTATACCTTTATAAACCTCTTTTGTAATGTTTTTATGTCACTCTAGAATTTTTGGATAATCATTATTAATGTGAATATCATATTACTCTGACTAGACAACCATGTCTTTGAGGTCGTTTATATTTTTGGCAGCCCAGCATAATGAGCATTCAGTGGGCTGACAGGGAACATCTATTGAATTGAGTCAAATGGAAATAATTTTAGGATGCTGGTAATCCTGAGCGCTGCTGCCGCGGTAGCTGCAAATCACCACCACCTACATCACCGCCTGCTACCCGCACTACCCACCCCACACGCACACCCTAGGTTATTTTGCCAAGTCCTGAAGGGTCAACTTCAAACAGTAGCTTTCAGCCATGTTTTTTAGATACAGGGTCTCACTCTGTCTCCCAGGCTGGAGTGGAGTGCAGTGCGTGATCTTGGCTCACTGCAGCCCCAAACTCCTAGGCTCAAGCAATTCTCCCACCTCAGTCTCCCAAGTAGCTGGGAATACAAGCATGAGCCAGTACACCTGGACCATGTTCAATTTTTTTTTTTTTTTTTTTTTGAGGTTTCCTAAATGCTCCTCTGCTCTTGGGCAACAGCAATGAGACAATCCTCTCCCACTCGTTTTTCCAAAGCATCTTGCTTATTTTGGGAATGCTTCCCATGCTGAGCCCAGCCTGGGGGCAGCACCTGCTCCAGACAGGCTGTTCTTCCACCCAAGGTCCAACCACCATTATGTGCTCGCCACATTGGTTCCCCATTCTGCACCAAGAATTTAAAAAAAAAAAGAAAGAAAGAAAGAAAGAAAAAAGAACAGCCTGACAGAGGAGGCTCTTGCTTCGAAGACCAGATCTGAGGTTTTTGTCTGTTTGTTTGCTTTTTTGCTTCGTTTGTTTTGTTTTGTTTTTGGAGATGGAGTCTTGCTCTGTCACCCAGGCTGGAGTGCAGTGGCGCGATTTCGGCTCACTGCAAACTCTTCCTCCCGGGTTCAAGCGATTCTCCTGCCTCAGTCCCCCAAGTAGCTGGGATTACAGGCTTGTGTCACCATATCCAGCTAATTTTTGTATTTTTAGTAGACACTGGGTTTCACCATATTGGCCAGGCTGGTCTCGAACTCCTGACCTCATGATCCACTTGCCTTGGCCTCCCAAAGTGCTGGGATTACAGGCTTGAGCCACTGCGTCCGGCCTGTTAACTGCTTTTCTAACTAACCATTTCTCCATGTAGTTTTTCCATGCTAGATCTACTTATGAACCTGTCTTTCTCTCACTCTCTGACCTCATATGGAATTCTTTCTTTCTTTTTCTTTTTTTTTTTTTGAGACAGGGTTGCACTCTGTCCCCCAGGCTGGAGTGTGTGGCATGATCTCATCGTGTCTCACAGCAGCCTCAACTTACCGGCCTCATGCGATCCTCCCATGTGCCACCATGCCAGCTAATTTTTGTTTTTGTTTTGCTTTTCTGAGATGGAGTCTTACTCTGTAGCCCAGGCTGGAGTGCAGTGGTGCAATTTCAGCTCACTGCAACCTCCACCTCCTGGGTCCCAGTTCAAGCAAGTCTTCTGCCTCAGTCTCCTGAGTAGCTGGGATTACAGGAACCTGCCACCATACCCAGCTAATTTTTGTATTTTTAGTAGAGATGGGATTTCACCAAGTTGGCCAGGCTGGTCTTGAACTCCTGACCTCGTGATCCATCTGCTTCGGGCTCCCAAAGTGCTGGGATTACAGGTGTGAGCCACTGTGCCCAGCCCAATTTGTGTATTTTTTTTTTTTTTGTAGATATGGGGTTTTGCCATGTTACCCAGGCTGGTCTTGAACTCCTGGACTCAAACGATCCACCTGTCTCAGCCTCCCAAAGTGTCAGGATTACAGGCGTGAGCTACGGCACCCAGGATATGGCATTCTTTCTTAAGGCAAAGCCTTAAGTATAATATTCCCATAAAAACTGCCTCCTCTTTATTTCTATGCTGAATCTAAAATAATCACAGCATTTTTGTTTCTTTCGGACAAAGCCGTTAGTGGCAGAAGGCTTTTCCTGAATCCATTTTCCTGTGTCTCCTTTGACACCACATTTCTGGAGAATGGATGAATGAGAATTGTGCTTTCAAAGCTTTGTCCTTTAGCTTGGTACTTTTGTGAAATTTATTCTCCCATAATCTTCCTCCTCAGCCAGGTTTGAAAGATCAGAACTTAACTGTGAAAATATCAGAGGATACAACTTCCGGCTCTCCTGAGTAAGCTGGAGGTACTCAGGTCATCCTGACGGATTTAGCTTTGTGTTACCATCAGTCCCCTCTTGTGGACATTTCCTGGTTCATTTTCTTTCTAGCCATCTCCTTCCTTAGACTCAATCTTCACATAATTCTTCCTTCACTGAAAGTCTGTAATTCTGCACTTGGTCCAAGTCTGAGCTCCTTCTTCAAGCTCTTTGGGGCCTACAGTAAAAAGGCCCTCCTGCCTTAGAGTCCAAATCCCCTCTTGTGTCCTATGTGAAAACTGCTGTTCCCAAGACCCTGCAGAATTTGCTAGGTTTTGGGCCACCTCCGAGAGAGGCTGAGCACGTCCCTGTCTGGGTTCTCCTCTCCCAGGATTTTGGTCTGTTGGAGTTAACCAGCTTCCTCCCCACTTCTAAGCCTTCTAGATCTATCTCTAGTCCCTTTTCCTACCAATTTATGGACTTCCTTTGTCAAGTACTCAATCTAAACCAAGCCTCTAAAGTATAATAGTCCCATAAAAACTGCCTCCTCTTTATTCTATGCTGATTCTAAAATAATCACAGCATTTAGAACTGCAGGGAGCCTCAGAGGGCATCTTCCAATCCTACAGTTACACAAATTTGGAGATCGTGAGCCAGAGAGATCAGGTAGCTGGCTGATTGTTCTGCTTCTTAAAATGAGTTTGCATTTTCTAGACTCACTGCCTATTTCTTATAAAGCTTAGAATGAGCATTCCATTCCTACAATCCCATATGTTTCAATTAATCCCATCTCATACAGAAAGATCTCTCAAGTGACACGTGGTATAGAGGGTGGAGAGTTAGAAACTAGTAATGCTATAGTAGAAATTATTATTATTATTATTTTTTTGAGATGGAGTCTCGCTCTTGTTACCCAGGCTGGAGTGCAATGGCACGATCTTGGCTCACTGCAACCTCTGCCTCCCAGGTTCAAGTGATTTTCCCTGCCTCAGCCTCCAGAGTATCTGGGATGATAGGGGCCTGCCACCACGCCTGGCTAGTTTTTGTATTGTTGGTAGAGACAGAGTTTTGCCATGTTGGCCAGGCTGGTCTTGAAACTCCTGACCTCAGGTGATCCGCCCACCTTGGCCTTCCAAAGTGCTGGGATTATAGGTATGAGCCACCGCATCCAGCCTTATAGTAGAAATTATTATCTCTTTAGGTTCTCTCATTATTATTTGTTACTAAAACCTTCCTATATCCACTGGAAAACATCTGTGTAGTTGGTATAATTTAAATGCATTCTTTTGGGTTCACTGTAAAGCCATCCCATGAATATTTATCACTTGTCCCATGCCTCAGCGGTTCATGGAAATGTGAAGAAGGATCACGCAGAGATTTTCCACACTATAGACTTGGTGATGATTTGCACACCTTCCCCGTCTACACCCCCTGAGATAATGATTTGAATGTTTCTTTTTCTTTCACACTGATTGGTTATTGAATATCCCTAATCAGTGTACCTTCAGTAGTAATTCTCTTTCTGGGAATGGTTAGGACTGATGCTATCTAGAGTGGCCAATTCTTCCTGGTCTGCCAAAGACTTCTCTAGTTTTAGCACTGAAATCCCATGTTCTGGGAAACCCCTCAGCCCTGAGCAAACCGGGACAGTTGGTCACCCTAAGCACCTCCCACCCCGTTCCTGCTCACCTTTCCACGTCAGGATGAACTCAGTGCCCAAAATATTTATGTTTCACAGAACAGCACTGATCAATAACCTGGAAAAACATGACACTTGAAACCACTCATTTCTGTAGGCTATAACACATTGAAGGGTAGTAATCAAAGCTATAATATCAGCTGTGATTGATATTATAGCTTTGATTACTATATCAAACCAAAGTGGACCCCAACCAAAGTGGACCAGGACTGGGCCTATTCCATTTATAATGATTTTCCCCCTGTTTTTGAGAGAAGAGAGAGAGTGAAGAGTTTAAGGATGTCATCTAAAAGGATAGATGGCTAAATATAAAATGTGAACTTAAAACCACATTACCCAGTGGGAGAATCAAATGCAAAAATTGTGTCCAGTTAGGTACAAACACAGGATGTATCTTGGAGGCAAGTTTGTTCCAGATTTAATTTCTAGGAAAGCAGAAGAAACATCTGCTTTTTGGGATCTATCCAAGCGCTCTGCCCTAACACACTGTCTAAACTCAGGCAAATGGCTGGCTCTGTGGGAAAGGAGCTAGTATAAGAGCAGATTGAATAAACGGAAAATGAGTACAGAATTTAATAGAGCTATTAAAATTAGAAGTTGGAGGAAATCACTGCCTATCTCTATGTTAAGACTCTTGTTTCCATTTATTTGAAAGTGTTCGGAAGACAGAGGGGATGGGATGTTCTAGATAAAGGTCTCTGGCAGCAGCTGGATTGTCAAATAGTGTCTCTTGGAATTTCTAATCTTTTTTTTTTTCTCAGATGAGACATTTGGAATCAGAGAAAAGTTGCACAGAAAAACAAATAGTTACCTATGCTGTTCCTGGACATTTAACAGAATATAGTCAAAGATAAAGCATTCATTTGTGGGTTTTATTGTTGTTGTTATCTTTGCTTGGCCATTTGGTGTTAACAGCTGGGCAGTTAATGCCAGAAGGGAAAGAAATTTTCTATCCCAATGGGATTGCTAGGGAAGTAGAGAAAGGCAGAAGGCCCTGGAAGAGCAAGGTCACCTGGGTGGGGGCAGGTGGTGTAACAGACAGAGAAGCCACGGAAGGCGTCTGCTCTGTACCTTCAGGGAGCTCAGCCACAAAGGAGGCAGAATCTGTCACCCTGGGAAACTGACGAGATGCTAGGGAAACCTCCTTCCTGGTAGGCCACCGAGCAGTCTGCCCAGAGCCCCAGGAGCAGAAGCGCTCATGGGCCATTAAGGTGCTCGAATTCCATGGTTTGTTAAATGCGTTTATTTTTTATTTTATTTTTTTGAGATAGATTTCATTGTTTTTGCCCATGCTGGAATGCAATGGTGCGATCTTGGCTCACTGCAACCTCCACCTCCCTGGTTCAAGTGACTCTCCTGCCACAGCCTCCCAAGTAACTGGGATTATAGGCACCCACCACTATGCCGGTTAATTTTTGTATTTTTAGTAGAGATGGGATTTCACCATGTTGGTCAGGCTGGTCTTGAACTCCTGACCTCAGGTGATCTGCCTGCCTCAGCCTCCCAAAGTGCCGGGATTACAGGCGTGAGCCGCCACACCTGGCCTGTTGAATGTGTTTAAAACAAACACCAGGTCATTGTTTTTGAACTTTGTGGTGATAGGAGGTGCACCTTAGAATTAGTGCTTCGCAAACACTTATTCCTTGATTTAACCCACCACCACTATGACCACCCCTCATGGATTCACCCAAAAGTGGGTTTATTTGTCATTTTTCTAACTTCTGTAGTTGATTGACCTCATTCAAGAAATATCTGTTGGGTACCTCCGTTCTGCATTGCCATTTTCACTGGTAAAGAGTAGATGAAGCTAGCCAGCCGCGGTGGCTCATGCCTGTAATCTCAGCACTTTGGGAGGCTGAGGGAGGTAGATTACTTCA
Source organism: Sapajus apella (assembly GCF_009761245.1). NCBI lineage: Eukaryota > Metazoa > Chordata > Mammalia > Primates > Cebidae > Sapajus > Sapajus apella. The sequence continues at coordinate 1,175,289 of NW_022437010.1, read as the reverse complement.
GGTCAGAAGTTTGAGACCAGCCTGGCCAACATGGTGAAAATTACTAAAAATACGAAAATTAGCTGGACATGATGGTATGCATCTATAATCCCAGCTACTCTGGAATCTGCGGCAGGAGAATTGCTTGAATCCAGGAGGCGAAGGTTGCAGTGAGCCAAGATTGAGCCGTTGTATGCCAGCCTGGGCAACAGAGGAAGTGAGACTGTCTAAAACTGGAAAAAAAAAGAGTAGATGAAGCCCTTGTCTTCATGGAGCTTACATTCTTGTGGAAGAGAGAATGTTGAAAAGGATAAGCATACAAAAGGGAGGTTAAATTAGATCCATTTTTTAATTGTTAAGATTATCATTGCTTTTGAGCACTTGTTTAAGGCAGATGTCTGGATTAACCACATTGAGGAACCAGGATAAGGTGGAGAACTGGCAACTGTGTTAAGTAAGGGTTGTCTAAGCCCTGCTTCTGTATGAGAAGGTCCAACTTAGCTTCAGAATGGATGTTGAGGCAACATAAAACTATAGGAATTCACCACATTACATATTTTTGTTTTAATATGCATTTCCCTGACCTCGAGTGTGAAAAGTGTGTTCACTGGCCATTTGCTTTTTCTGCTTTGTGATTGTCATATACTCTGCTTGCTTTTCTCTTTGGTTATTTACCTTTTCTTATTAATTTCTAGGCCACCGCTTCACAAGAGAATCTTAACCTCTAGTCTTACAAAACTGTTATCCCAATCTATTATCTGTATTCTGTGCTATTAAAAACAGTGTCTCAATGAAAAAACCCACTATATTAAATAAACATTTCAGAAATGCCTTTTTAAATAGAATGTGCAGAATATATATATAATGTATCTATTAATCCATTTCTTTTTTTTTTTTTTTTTTTGAGACGGAGTTTCACTCATGTTACCCAGGCTGGAGTGCAATGGTGCGATCTCGGCTCACCACAACCTCTGCCTCCTGGGTTCAGGCAATTCTCCTGCCTCAGCCTCCTGAGTAGCTGGGATTACAGGCACGCACCACCATGCCCAGCTAATTTTTTTTTTGTATTTTTAGTAGACACGGGGTTTCACCATGTTGACCAGGATGGTCTCGATCTCTTGACCTCGTGATCCACCTGCCTCGGCCTCCCAAAGTGCTGGGATTACAGGCTTGAGCCACTGCGCCCGGCCCTATTAATCCATTTCTATTTCAGTTTCACTAAATGTTTGTTTTCTGCTTATATTCAAAGCAAGCTAGGTTGGCCTATTGTCTTCACAGTTTTCAAATCCTTTCATAGACATTAACTTGTCTGATCTCTATAAGTACTAGAGATATTGATCTAGTAAAGCAATAAAATGGGGCCCGGCTTAGTAGCTCGCAGGCGGATCACCTGAGGTTGGGAGTTCGAGACCAGCCTGATCAACATGGAGAAATCCCATCTCTACTAAAAATACAAAATTAGCTGGGTGTGGTGACACGTGCCTGTAATCTGAGCTACTTGGGAGGCTGAGGCAGGAGAATTGCTTGAACCCGGAAAGGCGGAGGTTGCCGTGAGCCAAGATCACACCATTGCACTCCAGCCTGGGCAACAGGAGCGAAACTCCATCTCAAATAATAATAATAATGATAAAATAAAATAAAGAAAAGGATTGCCTTGATTCAATAGCCACTCATTCTGTAGAGAGTGATGAAGAACTGCAAGGATTTGAGAGCAGATCAGACTCAGGTTCCAGTCCTGTCCCTCCACTGACCGCCTCAGGCTTTGTGAACTGATCTGCAGTAGAGGCAGAGCTCGTGGAAGATTAATGAGAACTAAGTCATTGTGAGGGAAGCGAAATGTCAGCACTGATCCGAAGGCCCCCCGGACAGCCCAGCCCTTGGTTTTCATGTTTGAGCTGAGATGATGTGTTATTAGCCACAGTCCTTGTGCTGTCTTCTTGTTTGTGACCATAAAGTTTATCCTGGGGCATAGAGAGGTGGGACTGACACAGAATGACCACATAACGACAGTTTTCAGTCTGTTGAGTCAACTAGAGTGGACAGAGCAGAAATAATGCCCTGGTTGAAAGTTAATAGCTTGGCCTGCCAAATTATTTGCCGGAAAAAAATGCCTATTCTGTTGCCGCAGATACCAAGCAAAACAAACCTACTGGTCGGGCCAGTCGCTCAGAAGGCATCGCATGCTAATCTCAAGTCTGTTCATCTAAACCACTGTAAGTAAGTCAGGACAAATGATGTACGTGGTTTTGGGGTTTGGTTTTATTTATGTATTTATTCATTTATTTTTGGATACTGCTGTTTTGAACTATAAATCATGCTGCCACTCCCCCATCTGTAATCTGCTTTGGCTAAACCATGATGAAACATTTCTGGAGTTTGTTTTGCATTGGCGCTTATCAGAGCTCCTTACTGTAGGATCAGGGCTTGAGGCAAAGAGAAGGGAAAAAAACCACCAAACCTGCAATGAAAGCCCTTTGCCTCCCTTTTCCACCTCCAACTTTCCCCTCTTGTCTCCACAAGAGCTGCTAAGGACACATTTTACAGAAAAGGGTGTGGTTCTAGTAAGAATGAAGAGACTTGAAGGCATCAAAATGGTTTCTTGGATTGTTCCGTCATATAGTCACATTTCTTGTGTGTGTGTGTGTGTATAAGTATGTGTGTGTCTATATATAGTATATTATATATATACTATATATATAGTACGTATATATAATATACTATATATACGTGTGTGTGTCTATATATGGTATATATATACTATATAGTCTATATATAGTGGATATATACCATATATAGACACACACACGTATATATAGTATATTATATATACGTACTATATATATAGTATAATATATATGTAGTACATACTATATACTATATATAGACACACACATATATATGTGTGTTTGTAAATATATTTTTATATATAAATATGTATATATAAATATATAAACGTATATTTATATACTTGTATGTATATAGAAATATGTGTATATATGTTATATGTATATATGTATATGTCATATATAGTATGTATTTACAAATATATATTTTAAAATAGTTTATATTTCATCTATATTTTAAAATATGTATGTAATATGTATTTTAAATATGCATACATAAAATATATCTCTTAATGTACATATATAAAAATATATTTACATATGAAATATTTTTAAATGCATACATATGTATATATGTGTGTATATAAATCTTTTTATATTAAAAAAATATGCATATATTTTTCCCCATGGGGTAAAGGGGAGGCAGTGATAGGCAAGGAAAGAGTGGAATTTAACCTCCGGGAATAAATCAAACCATTTGAAAGCCTTAAGGTAAATGCTTTTCTTTTCCATTACTAAGAACAGAAATAAAAATATCAGTTCATTAGCAGGATCGGAAGTGTTGGATGTTTTTCAGAAGAGAAACGACAACAGCAATCACAGCTAATGCTTATGGAATATGTACCAGGTGCCCGGATTTCTGCCAGACCCCCAAAAGAGTTATCTCATTTAGTCTTCTTGACAACCATTTGAAATAAGAACCACCGTTCTTTATCTCTTCACAGTGGGAGGACCTGGTTGTGTAAAGAGGTTAAGTAACTTTACCCTGGTACTGTGAGCAACTGGGATTTAGCCAAACGGACTGGCTTCAGCACCTGGAGCAGGGAGCTGTAGAATTAAGGCTCTGGTTTCTATCCAGCTGAATGATGCTGGGGAGAATATTTTTTAAGGCCCCGATTTGCTTACCTGTAAACATAAAGGGGTTGTGATGAGTGATCTCAAAGATCCCCACCAACTCTCTGGCAGCTCATCAAATTAATATCCAAATCAATATCCATCGCATCCAGGGCACTGTTGCTGTTCATGCCTGCAGTTCACTGTAGGAAGGTAAGGGGTGGAGTGGAACAGAGAGGAGGTAGGGAAATGGCTGCATTCTGCCCCCAATGTTTTCCTAACAGGAGCAGCTGTTCCAATTGCCACAAGCCCGGGCAGGTAGGATTGCTAGGTGACTGCGGGAGTGAGATAGGAGCAGGGCCCACTCTTAACACGCCTCACGTGGCTGCCACAGTTGATCTTTTAGTTGAACCAGTTACTTTCTCCCTTGGAAGTGTCCTTACCATCCACATCAATCCCCAATGCGCTTCACAGTGGCTGCAAGATGGCTTGCAGCCGTGCTAGCAGGTGACCTCTGAGAACCCTCTGTAATGTGACCAGACCTGCTCTTCCTGGTTCCCCTGGATTATACTGACTGATACTTCCAGGAATTTTGCAGCAGCCCTGATGCTTTTTGTCTTTCTTCAGAAAAGGAAGTTGGAGAGGGGGTTGGGTTGAAAGGAGAATGAGAATCCTTTAGGTTCTTTGAAACGACCTCAGATCTGAGGTTGTCAGGCTTTTAAAGAGAGCCAGTAGGTTAGTCACTCCGCCTATTGTAGATAATACTGTATCAACAACTCCATTATCTGAAGCTCTCTTTGTGAAATGGGAACCAGCTTTTGCTCCCTGGGAACACTAACGATCACATTTTTCTCCAGCATGCAAACTTAGGTGTGTTTGCTTCATTATATGATAGCAACACCAACTCTTTCATATGAAATGTCACTCCTAGGTTCCATCTGCCCTCATGTCATGCCTCTGCTCCCAAGAATACAATTCATGATTCCCTCTTCCCATAGTCACTGTGTGTGTGTGTGTGTCTGTGTGTGCATGTGTGTGTCTGTGTGTGCGTGTGTGTGTGTGTGTACTATATTCTGACACATCATTAGAATCCAAGTTAATCTACCTCACAAATACTTTTCTGTCACTGATAATTTTCTACTTAGACATGTTACAAATGTATCTTTTTAAATCATATTTTTTAAAAAACATAGTCTTGCTCTGTTGCCCAGGCTGGAGTGCAGTGGCGTGATCTCGGCTCACCCCAACCTCCGCCTCCTGAGTTCAAGCGATTCTCTTGCCTCGGCCTCCCAAGTAGCTGGGATTACAGGCATGTGTCACCACGCCTGGCTAATTTTTGTATTTTTAGTAGAGTTGGAGTTCCACCATCTTGGCCAGGCTGGTCTTGAACTCCTGATCTCATGATCTGCTCACCTCAGCCTCCCAAAGTGCTGAGATTGATTACAGGTGGGAGCCACTGCTCCCAGCCTTTAAATAATTTTTTGAAGAGTCAGGGTCTCACTGTTGCACAGGCTGGAGTGCAGTGCTGCGATCATAGCTCACTATAGCCTTGACCACCTCGGCTCAAGCAATCCTTCCACCTCGACCTCCTGAGTAGCTGGGACTGCACGTGCGAGCCACCATGCCTGGCACACATGCATTTTTTATTATCCATGTCTGTATGTTCCCAGAGGTAGAGATAACACTAAAATGAAAAGAGGTGGCAGAGAACAGGAAGAGAAATAAGCCAGAGGAGCCAGAATCCTTAAATGCTGTGGCTTCCAAGGACTGCCAGCAGGTTGTGGGGCTAGCCAGAAAAAATAGAGCCTCTGATTCTAGAAGGCTTGGAGAAAGTGTGAGAAGAGAAGGGAGATCAGATCAGAATAGATTGATGGAAGGAGGGCGGTGAGGGGGAAGCAAGAGAAACTCAGCTTGAGTGAAAAGGACCCGTCATTCCTTTCCAGAACGTAATTTGCCAAGATCTACCACTTGTATTTCATATGTAAATGAAGAGGCTTCCCGGAGGCTGGGCTGAGCTGGGCTGGGCTGAGCTGAGTCTCTGCAAACAGCAGGGATTCAGCCCTGGGGAACTGCAGACCTAAGTGCGAGAGGAAAGCACCGCATCTCCAGGCACATCCCACAAAAAGGATGGACGAGACACCGTAGAGGAGGATACAGGAGGATTAAAGCATTCGGGAAAAGCAAGCCAGCCCTCTGGAGAAGCTGTCGAAATTCAAGACTAGCAAGAGAAGTAAATTCAACCTCTCACACCGATCATTTCTCATTCCCTGAAAAGAAGAGATTCCTTCCCCAGGGAAGTGAAGATAATGAACTTTTGGAGGTACTGCTTTCTTGCTTGTACTCTGCTCAGTGTGGTCATTTTTGTGAGATTTTACAATAGCCATTTGAGCCCGCCAAAAACTTACGAGAAGCTGAACAGTTCCAGTGAAAGGTATTTCAGGAAAAATGCCTGTAATCACGCGTTAGAGGAAAAGCCCATCTTTTTGTGGGAAAACATATTACCATCACCTTTGCGAAACATCCCTTGCAAGGATTACCTGACCCAGAATCACTACATCACAAGTCCCCTGTCGGAAGAAGAGGTTGCATTCCCTTTGGCCTATGTCATGGTCATCCATAAGGACTTTGATACCTTTGAAAGGCTCTTTAGGGCTATCTATATGCCCCAGAATGTCTACTGTGTTCACGTGGATGAGAAAGCCCCAGCTGAGTTCAAGGAATCTGTGAGGCAGTTACTGAGTTGCTTCCAAAATGCTTTCATTGCTTCAAAGACAGAGTCTGTGGTTTATGCAGGAATTTCCAGGCTCCAGGCTGACCTGAACTGTCTGAAAGATCTTTTCACCTCTGAGGCTCCCTGGAAGTACGTCATCAACACCTGTGGACAAGACTTCCCCCTGAAAACCAACCGGGAGATAGTTCAGCATCTGAAAGGATTTAAAGGGAAAAATATCACCCCCGGGGTGCTACCCCCTGATCATGCAGTTAAGCGAACTAAATATGTCCACCAAGAGCATATAGGTAAAGGTGGCTTGTTTGTGAAAAAGACTAGTATTTTGAAAACCTCACCTCCACATCATCTGACTATCTACTTTGGCACTGCCTATGTGGCGCTTACTAGAGAGTTTGTCGACTTCATTCTCCATGACAAAAGGGCCATTGATCTACTACAATGGTCAAAAGATACCTACAGTCCTGATGAGCATTTCTGGGTGACACTCAATAGGATTTCCGGTAGGTACTAATTTCCATTCTCATTTCTTCTCATTGACGGATTGAGTTTGCTAACATTCTGCTCTCCCTAGAGAACTGACTCATGTGAAATTATTATGAAATAAATTTAAATACTTAGACAACCATTAATTTGGTTGCTTGTAGCGACAGTGTGTTGTTGACTCTGTTGTCTTATAAGTATGCGTGATGTAGTCATCTAAGAAATACTGGGTTGCAATTGTCCCAGCGAAACTAACTTTGATTATGTAGTTGCTGAATTTTAACTGTGTTTTGAATTAATATTTTTCATAGTCCTTGACAAACACAGCTGTAACATAACAAAATTGACTTTTAACATAAGCATTCTAGAACTTATGAGTTGAAATAGCTGGTGTTTCTCTCAGACAAACGTTAGACATCGTTCCCCCTTGATGTAGTCCCACTGCTCAAAGTTCATGGAGCTGTTACAGGGGTGCTGGTTTTAGAATCTTGGAAGCTGCTTTGGATGTTCACACGTCATCATTCTGGCTGAAATATCTCTGGTTTAAGATCGGAACAAGTAGCCAGGTCTCAGCTCTTCTCAGTTTACAAATCTAGCCTGATATTTTAGCCTGGAGGGAGCTAGTAACAATGAGTTGAAACACACACACAGAGAATTTAGCTAAAGATGATCCAACGAGAATTCTCAATTTTTAAGTCATAGGTTTTTATTGGAAATTCCAGTGTGCAGCCTCTTGTTTTTATATACTGTGAAGTCTTCGGTTGTTTATGATGATTTGGGAAGGCGTCCAAGGTATGCCAGGCAGCTGAGGCAGAAAATAGCATCAGGCTCCCTCTTTGGTTCAGGACTGGGTTTCTTTTCTAAACTCTGTTTCCCATAGGTGGTCTGTGACCTGCGTTACATTTTTCCCGTGTGTCTTCACGTGCTTGTTTTCAACAGCGACCCAGCATGGTTGTGGGTGTCCGTCCTGTGTGAGGGTTGCCCTATGCCTGCCATTCTTGAAATAACTCCTGGCTCTTCTGTCTAGTGTCCTTATCCTTCACACACTTTCGAGTGCTGCTTGAAGCCACCTGATACCTGAAAGTAGACTTCATGCGGAAAGGTCCCCAGTAACACAGCATTCCTAAGAGCTAACTAGAGTGGTGGTCACAAAAATCTACTTAGAGAGGGACAGAAAGAGGATGGGCAAGGTGGCTGGAGACAAGAAAATTATGGTGTCCCATGAGCAGTTTATTTCCAGAGCTGCTGAACTCTCAGGTCACAAAGACTTGTAGGAGGGGGAGTGAACCAACGTTTATCCTAGTGGTGCAAGTGTTAAACCTTTATTTACAGTCACCTATTTTAAACACATGTAAACATTGCATGCATGGCATTTAATCTTATTTTTGTTGGTATAGTTGGTGCCAGATATGTGGTAGCCTCATGTACAGATGAAGAACATGAGGCTTAGAGAGACTGAAGCAGTATTATGTTGACATTGTTCACATAGCTTTTCTTGGCAAAGCCGGTATCTGACTCTGCATTTGTGTAGACTGAAGTTTCGACACAAACTTCTCTTGCACCAGGAAGAGAAAGAATGGCTATTTCTTTTTACCTGTATATCTAAAGCAAATTTCCTGCAGAATCTCAGAATAGGGAAAGGATGAAGGTGTTCGGAAAAAATGAGAAGGGTCGTGGAAGGAAGTTTCACCTGATGACTTAGAGCTGGAGATGAGGTTAGCAGGGATAAGGAGTGTGTGTGGGATGTATGTGGTGTGTGTGTGTGTGTGTGTGTGTGTGTGTGTGTGGTGTCCCAATATGCTTGTGTGGGATGTGGCGTGTGTGTGTGTGGTGTTTTTGTAGTATGTATGTGGTGTGTGTGCATGTGTGTGGGTGTGTGTGTGGTATGTGTGGTATATGTGCGTGGTGTGCATATGGTGTGTGTATGTGTGTGGTGTGTGTGTAGTATATGTGTCTGGTGTGTGTGGTGTGTGTATGTGTGTGGGGTGTGTTTTGTGTGTGTTTGTAGTGTGTGTGGTGTGTGTGTATGGTGTGTTTGTAGTGCGTTGGGTATGTGTGGTGTAGTTTTATGGTGTGTGTGTGTGTGTCTGTGTGTGTGTACACAGCAAGTATGTGAGGCTTGTCAGGGTCACTGTGCTCATGAGAGTCAGCAGGTATCCTTTCTCTAAGGGACCACTATCCCTCACAGGCTTCTGTGCTGTGTGCTGGGTGCATCTGGAGCAGGCTTTGTTCTGGGCCAGTGGCAATGGGAAGTGGCCCTTGGTTGATGTTCTCAGAGAAGCTGGGGAGTGAGAAGGAATCAGGCAGTTATGAATGGTTGAGTATTAAGTGTTAGTGACTTTTTCTTAAGAGTGTATTGGGCTAATTTTCCCTCACCTCAACCACTTGCAAAAAAAAATTTTCCTGAATATGTCAATTTTTTTTTTTTGGCCTGGCTCTGTGGCTCACACCTATAATCCCAGCACTTTGGGAGGCTGGGGTGGGTGGATCACCTTAGGTCAGTAGTTTCAGACCAGCCTGGCCAACATGGCGAAACCCTGTATCTACGAAAAATACAAAAATTAGCTGGACATGGTGATGTGCGCCTGTAGTCCCAGCTACTTGGGAGGCTGAGGCAGGAGAATCACTTGAACCCAAGAGGTGGAAGTTGCAGTGAGCCGAGATCGAACCATTGCACTCCAGCCTAGGTGACGGAGCAAGACTCCATCTCAAAAAAAATAAAAAATTAAAACTTTTTAAAGTTAGCATTTAAAAAGCAATAGGAAATATATTTTAAAGGTCTCAAATTTTTAAAGTTTTCCTTCTATCAGCTACCATTGTTAATACTTCCTTGTACATCCTTCCAGAGGTACTTTATTATGTTTATAGACAAGAAAACTAATTGAACATGTAGAGACATTACATATGGACTTTGAGTTCACTAGAGTTATACTCAGAAAAGGAAAAAGGGTCCTTATTTTAGGTGCCATATTGTCTGAGAAACAAAATACAGCAAGATGTGTTCTTTATTTAAATAGATCAAATGTAGATATTTAAGGAGCTCTTTCTTCATTATGTTGAAGCATTTTTAAAGCTAGATATGAGGAAGTTTCTGGAATGAAGTTATCAGGGACATTTGCCCCACAGCATCCAACCGCAATGAATGTGCAGAATTCTCACTGGTAGAACACCTGATGTTCCCTCAGGCTTTACGATAGCTTCTCCTTACTTTTTTTTCTTTTTTGAGACAGAGTCTCGCTCTGTCCTCCAGGCTGGAGTGCAATGGCGCAATCTCAGCTCATTGCAACCTCCACTTCCCACATTCAAGGAATTCTCCTGCCTCACCCTCCCAAGTAGCTGGGATTACAAGCAGATGCCACCACACCTGGCTAATTTTTGTATTTTTAGTAGAGATGGGGTTTCACCAAGTTGGCCAGGCTGGTCATGAACTTCTGACCTCGTGATTTGCCCACTTAGGCCTCCCAAAGTGCTGGGATTACAAGCGTGAGTCACCACGCCTGCCCTGGCTTCTCCTGATTTTAAGGGACCTTTAAGGCTTGGCCAGACAAGGTGGCTCACACCCATAATTCCAGTACTTTAGGAGGCTGAGGCAGGAGGACTGCTTGTGGCCAGGAGTTCGAGTCCAGCCTGGCCAACATACTGAGATCCTCGTCCCTACAAAAAATTTAAAAATAGCTGGGTGTAGTGGTGCATGCCTATGGTCCCACCTACTCAGGAGGCTGGGGAAGGAGGATTGCTCAAGGCTGAAAAGTCAAGGCTGCAGTGAGTGTGATTGCACCACACCACTGCACTCCAGACTGGGTGACAGAGTGAGAATCTGTCTCAAAAAAAAAAAAAAAAAGGCCAGGCTTAAGCTCTTCATGTGACATGACTTCCAAGACCTGGCCCCCCACCCCCTCTGTCTCTACCCTCATTTCTTTTTATTTGATGCCTCATACTTTATGTACCAACAACTACTTGGTCCCACACATATCAGCAATTTTCATCTATTTTTTAAGGGCTTTTTATGACATCCTCTCATAAAGAATGCCCTTCCTACCATCTCTGTCTAACTCTTCATCTTTCTGGCCCACCTTGGAGGTCATTTCCTCTGGAAGTCTTGTCTGATCACTGCCCTCCCAGATGTGTTTCAACTCTAGGTTCTCCTTGACCTAACGCCACTGCTGCCAGCATTGAATTGTGGTCACCTATTAGCTGACTAGCTCTTCTCCCGAACCTCCTCAGTATTTCAGCTCCTTAAGCGTAAGAAAAGTGACATCTGCCTTTATGTTCGCCACGACTACTCCTATGCTGCATGAATCACTATGCACCTGCTTGATCTGACAATATGCAGGGTGCTGGATGGGTATGGAAGGATCTGGGGAGGAGCAGGAATATGCCGGAGAATTCCGAGAAGATGCATGGAACAAAAGTGTACCCTGTACCTAGGATGAGGGATAATTCTTGGTAGTAAGGATTAGAGAAACAGTAGGTACAAGTCCACAATGGCCAGGCCAACCAATGATATCAGTAAATATGAGAGAGTCCTGAGAGAATTAGCAAGCTCCATTTTACTCCAGATAAAATGTTAATGGGATAGAGCCCTTCCTTAGAAAATCTGGCTCCCACACAGTCAACCTGGGTCCATGATGCAGTCGGATTCTAATGCCAAGAGAAAGCTGTGGCAGGCGGTGCATGGGGACGCCCCCACCTAGTTTCTGCCTCACTTGCACCTGGTGTGAGTTTCCTCCACCCCTGCCACCCACTCCCACCTCCTGCTGGTGCCACTCCTCCTGCTAGTACCGGGCTACTCACATTCATGCACTGAGCGTCTTCTGACTTAATTTGATCTAGACTTCTCCTGAATTGCTGGCTTAGGGAAAAAACCAATAGGCGAGGTTTAAGAAAGAAACTCAAAACATCTCTCCAGCTCTCAACAACCGTAAACACTGAGCTATTTAGAAGGCATGTGTTCTCTGCAGAAAGGTTACCAAGGCCTTAAATCTGGGTGTGGCTGGATCAGCCCCAGTCTTTTTCAAAGTATGTATTGTGTTCTCTGTGCATCGACTTTGAATTCAGTTTCTGGGGCCACAAAGGATGCATTCACTCATGCTGATTGAATTGGTGACTGAGAGTTATAAACATTGAATGACAGGGTAGAATCATGTCTTAACAAACAGTCACCAGGACACTCGAGTCTATAATAATATCTTTGGGGGCTGGAGGAAAACCCACACTGGCATTTGTCTTTTCAATATGGAGATAAACTCTGGCTGAAGGAGAAATTCCACAAAACAGATACTTCCATAGGTTCATATCCACTGAACAAGAGTTTTAAAATAATATTTTTAGATAGCCAGATAATATTAAGTATGCATAAGGAATTTGAACATGATTTTCAAAATATTGTATTAGTGATGTGGGCCCATTTGGCTTATTTAACCTCTTCAGTAAAGCGCTCTAGGTTCTTTTCAGGTCAGTAATTCAGGTAGGATCACAGGGGAAGATTTTAATTTAAAGTGTATCCCTGCTCTTGAGTACCTAGACGGATGAGTCTATGTCATAGGATGCTGAGCTCCTGGTAGAGAAACCTTAGACAGGTTATAAAGTATTTACACGATAAGCTATGCTGAGGCTATAGCCATTTATAGAATCATTTGTGATGTTTCCAGCCACGGGCTCCACTGTACTGTTTGGGAAGGATCATTTCCTTCATTGGGGAATCTGTATCCTAAAATTTCTGTCCCCTACCCCTAAAAAGGAAATAATTGGGAAATGCTACTTTTAATTACCTCTTAATTCCTAATATCTAGAACAATAAGAAAAATTGGATTAAAGTACATATTAGTGTAAAGTATATTTAAAGTGAAAATTCAATTAGGTATAAGTACAATCGTGACTGGTAAACATCCACTAAGCTGAAGTTAACATGAATTTAATTCTGGCGCAAAGGATTATTAACATCCTTTCCACTGCTTCAATACTGGCAAGATCATTTTTCCAGCTCATTCAACTCTCTGTCATTCCTTAAATTCTGGCGCAAAGAATTATTAACATCCTTTCCACTGCTTCGGTACTGGCAAGTTCATTTTTCCAGCTCATTCAACTTTCTGTCATTCCTAACCAATTGTATAAGATAATTTTTTCTAGAAACAGCAGTTGTTTTTGTTTTCGTTTTGTTTTGCTTTGAGATGGGGGCTCCCTCTGTCACCCAGGCTGGAGTGCAATGGCACTAATTCAGCTCACTGCAGCCTCAACCTTCTGGGCTCAAGCGATCCTCCTGCCTCAGGCTGCCAAGTAACAAGGACTACAGGCATGCACTACTATACCTGGCTCATTTTTAAATTTTTTTGTAGGCTGGGCGAAGTGGCTCACTCCTGTAATCCCAGCACTTTGGGAGGCCAAGGCGGGCGGATCACGAGGTCAAGAGATCGAGACCATCCTGGCCAACACAGTGAAACCCCCATCTCTACTAAAAATACAAAAAATTAGCCGGGCATGGTAGCACACTCCTGTAGTCCCAGCTACTTGAGAGGCTGAGGCAGGAGAATTGCTTGAACCCGGGAGGCGGAGGTGCAGTGAGCTGAGATCGCACCACTGCACTCCAGACTGGTGACAGAGTGAGACTCTGTCTCAAAAGAAAAAAAAATTGTAGAGATGGGATCTCAATATGTTGCCATCTCTGGAGCTCAATTGATTCTCCCCTCAGCCTCCCACAAGTGCTGAGATTACAGGTGTGAACCATCGCACCTAGACACTTGTCTTTGTTTTAAACAAAGTATTGCATTTCAATGGCTCTTAAAAACAATAAAATATTCGGTGTATATCAAAGCTATATATAATTAATATAGGTATATGTCAATGTACATAGTACATATACAAATGTCAATATATGTATATGTCAGTATACATAGTACATAATATATATATATATGTCAGTGTCAGTATACATAGTACATAATATATATATGTCAATGTACATAGTACAATGTAATAGTACATATACCTATGTCAATATATATGTAACATCTAAATTGTCTCTCGAAAATACATATGTCTATCCTACTTCTCTTTACACAATAGAAAAACATCTCCTTCCATCCTTCTTTGGTTGAGTCCATATGATATTGGGAAAACGACTTTGGAGACAGACAAACATAGTATAAGTCCATCTTCCCCATATTTGCTAACTGGTGACACTGGTGTTAATTTATGCTGAGCCTTAGTTTACTCATCTGTGATGATGGCAATAATTGTGCTTAGCTCCTAGAGAAGTTGTGAGTATTAAATAGGCTAGTACATATAGAACAGGGGTTCCTAGACTTGACCAGGCCTCAGAATCTTCTGCAGGTCGTGTTAAAGCACAGATTTTTGAGCCCTACCCTGAAGTTTCTGATTCAGCAGGTCTGGAGCAGTCCCAGAATCTGTATTTCTAACAATTTCCTGGGTTTTACTGAGGTTTCTCATCTGGGGGCTACACGTATAGATTTGCAGCAAATGCCGATTCTGTTCATTTCCAACCATCAGTAAAAATAAAGACAAGTTGATATAAGCAAAAGCTTTATGGTGTTGATCACGTATGGCAGATTTCATGAAAGTGGTATGCAAATGACTGATGTTTGGGAAATACTCATCTTGGGGAACTATGATGGGCCTTGGAGTGAGACAATCCCAATGATGACTTTTAGCTTTATCTCCGTTCATTTCATGACCTTGTATACCCTAAACCTAAAACTCTTCACTTTGTAGTCATGATAATGATGGCTACTTAGTAAGGCTGTTCTGAGAATTAAATTTTTTAAATGGGGTAAAATGACAGGTTAAGTATTTATCCACTTGTTAATATGAACATATATTAAGAAAAACCTAAATGTGGTCTAGTATTCCTATACTAACAAGAGCCTCAAGGTGTTGAATAAAAGCAGTTTAAATCTCACTAGAGAAGGATGTCCATGCCATGACTCACCAACCATATAAAAACATACAGATATACCCAAAGATGTATAGGAGGAAATGTGGGAAACTTTAAGCAAACTGACATGTTTAGATGGAGATCTGTTTTTGTGTTTGTTTGTTTGTTTGTTTGTTTTTGAGACAGGGTCTCTGGTCTGTTCCCCAGGCTGGAGTGCAGTGGTACCATCACAGCTTACTGCAGCCTCAACTTCCCAGACTCAAGCGATCCTCCCACCTCAGCCTCCCTAGTAGCTGGAACTATAATCATGCCTCCCCATGCCCCACTAATTTTAAATTTTTTGTAGAGATGGGGTTTCACTATGTTGTCCAGACTAGGATATCTGTTCTTGATCATTTTGATTTCCATTAATGTTATTGTTATAAGTTTTATGACCACCAAAAAGCTTCGCTTACTCCTTACATAACACTGTGAAGTATGTATTTCCCATTAGAAGGGTGTTTCCTTAAAAACATGGAGGATGTCAATAGTATTTGTTTTTGAGATCAATCACATCACAGGAAAGGAGCAGGAACTGGGTTGAATTGGTTGCTTTATTTTCTTAAGCTGTACCATGTTCCAGAAGGGACTTAAGATGTCTGTTTAGAACATAATACAATTTCTTGGAAATCAACAAAGCCAAGACTTGAAAAAAATGAAAGGCTTTTTGCAATTATTCTATACAGGTTTTGGCTGGCCTTGCACAGGAGTAATTTTTAAACTCTAATAGGAAAACATAAACACACACAACAGTGCAGAGAATAGTACTGTAATCCTCATGCACTCATCAGCTGCTTTCAACAACCATCAACTTGTTATGCAAACTCAAAGCAAAAAAACGGCATTTATGACAAATCTTAGAGTTGACTCTATAATTCTCTGAAATGAGTAGCTTCCTCTTTTCAAAGAAAATGTAAAATTCTGATATTCCAGACCGAGGCTTTCTCCTCATCCCATAATAACAGTTCACTGAAAAGTGAAAATATTTTCATCCAACTTCAACTTTTAGGATATACTACCTGAACCAGACTGAGTTTTCTTTTCTTTGTTTTTCAGCTACAAAGCTGAATCTACAAGCACAAGCTCTTAGACATTCAAAGTAAGAGGCAGAATGCGGCTGGTTAAGATTTCAATTCTCTTGGCCTTCCTTTTCCTGGAGGAAAAATGGAAAGGAGTAGGAAATTGGTTAGTGGGGCACACTGTTTCCTATGTACCCTCTAGCCATTAAGGGTCCCTTGTTTTCATCTCTTCTCCAGACTGAATATTCCACTTCCTCTATTAAAGAAATAAAAAAGACAAGGAGTCCAAAGTATGTGTGAATATAGAATTGATAAGAAGATATTTTGCCTTCAGCCAAATCTGAATGTATTTTCCATTACTGCGTATTCTCACAGAGCCTTCTTTATGACAGTCAATATTCTGGGAATTTTTCACATCTGTGATTTGAGATGCCCAGTTATTAAGCCTTGTTACTTTGCATGGGGACTTTGACCTTGCAGGGTGATGTGGATGAGAGAATACAAACTTTGGAATAGGACAGATCTTTTGAATTCTGGTCTCGTCATTTAACAGCTTGTCAATCACTGAACAAGTTGTTTAACCAAACTGAGCCTCAGTTAACTTTGGTTTTAGGACATTAAAGAAAGTTTTCAAGGTGTTTGAGAATTTATTAGAAAGTAGAAATTGCCTTTTTTTTAGACACAGTCTTACTCTATCGCCCAGGCTGGAGTGCAGTGGCATGATCTCGGCTCACTGCAACCTCTGCCTCCTGGGCTCAAGCAATTCTTGTCCCTCAGCCTTCCAAGGAGCTGGGACTACAGGTGTGCACTATCACGCCTGGCTAATTTTTTGTATTTTTAGTAGAGACAGGGTTTTGCCATGTTGCCCAGGCTGGTTTCGAACTCCTGAGCTCAGGCAATCCTATTGCCTCAGCCTCCCAAAGTGCTGGGATTATAGGTGTGATCCACCACACCTGGCCAGGAATTGTCTTTTTTTTTTTTTTTTGAAACAGAGTCTTGCTTTGTCACACAGGCTGGCGTTCAGTGGTGCAATCTCAGCTCACTGCAACCTCCGCCTCCCACGTTCAAGCAAATCTCCTGCCTCAACCTCCCGAGTAGCTGGAACTACAGGCACGTGCCACCATACCCGGCTAATTTTTTGTATTTTTAGTAGAGACGGGGTTCACTGCGTTAGCCAGGCTTGTGTTGAACTCCTGACCTCGTGATCCACCCACCTCAGCCTCCCAAAGTGCTGGGATTATAGGCAAGAGCCACTGTGCCTGGCCCAGGAATTGTCTTAATTCAACTTCCACCCCATAAAATATATCTGGAATTGGTCTGGAGACAGTCTCACAGCAGTGACTATGACTTGCTAACATTTCTTTTCAAAGATGTTTATAAAAGGACCAGCAGAATCTCTGGGTTGCTCCAAGGACTATGAGGGGTTTTGTTGCTGTAGTTTTGATTTTTTGTTAGAGATGGGGTCTCACTGTGTTGTCCAGGCTGGTCTTGAACTCCTGGGCTCAAGCAATCCTCCCGCCTTGGCCTCCCAAAGTGCTGGAATTATAGGTGTGAGCCACCACACCGGTCAGGATATGAGTGCTGATGACCCCAGAAGACACTAAGGATTGGAACAGTAGCTCATGAACTTTGACTTTTTAAACACTTCACACTGCACAGCTAAGAAGGGTAGAATACTGACGTCCACCTTCTGCCTGGTGTAGGGTGAGTGGTCCCCAGTGGGCCGGGGTACCACGTCCGCAGGAAGAGGCGCAGGGTGCAGCCTTTAAAACATATAACATAAAAATGGCTTCCAAAAGAGCTCTGGTCATCCTGGCTAAAGGAACAGAGGAAATGGAGATGATCATCCCATAGATGTCATGAGGTGAGCTGGGATTAAGGTCACCGTTGCAAGTCTGGCTGGAAAAGATCCAGTACAATGTAGCTGTGATGTTGTCATTTGCGCTGATGCCAGTCTTGAAGATGCAAAAAAAGAGGGACCCTAGGCATGGATGACATGGTGGTTCTACCAGAAGTTCATCTGGGTGCACAGAATTTATGAGTCTGTTGTGGTGAAGGAGATACTGAACAAGCAGGAAAACTGGAAGGGCCTGATAGCCGCCACCTGCGCAGGTCCCACTGCACTGTTGGCTCATGAAATAGGTTTTGGAAGTAAAGTTACAACACACCTGCTTGCTAAAGACAAAATGATGAATGGGGGTCATTACACCTACCCTGAGAATGGCATGGAAAAGGACGGCCTGATTCTTACGAGCCAGGGGCCTGGGACCAGCTTCAAGTTTGCACTTGCAATTGTTGAAGCCCTGAGCGGTAGGGAGGTGGCAGCTCAGGTGAAGGCTCCACTTGTTCTTAAAGACTAGAGCAGCAAAATATGATGCCCTCTTAGAGAAACAGTCCATTTGGAATCCATTCTCACTGTGTTCTCTCTAAACAAATCAATGGTCGGTTAATGTGTTCAGAAGCCGCTGTTATTACTGCTTTTGTGGTAGTTGTGAAGTCACAGCTACACAGAGATTTCTCTTTTTCTTTTTTTGAGATGAGGTCTTGCTCTGTCGCCCAGGCTGGAGTTTAATGGCGTGATCGCAGGTCAGTGCAACCTCCATCTCCCAGGTTCAAGCCGTTCTCCTGCCTCAGCCTCTGGAGTAGCTGGGACTAAAGGCACACGCCACCACGCCCAGCTAATTTTTGTATTTTCAGGTTTCACCATGTTGGCCAGGATGGTCTCTATCTCTTGATCTCCTGATCCGCCCTCTGCAGCATCTCAAAGTGCTGGGATTAGAGGCATGAGCCACTGCGCCGGGGCAGAGATTTCTCAACCTACAGATTGTGTCTACACATTTCTAAGCCTTGTTTGCAGAATAAACAGGGCATTTAGCAAACTGCTGAAAAAAAAAAAAGAAGAGCAGTAGAATACTAAGCAAATGGACAGGAAGGATTATGAGCCATTTGTGAATGTTTTCTTTTTCTTTTTTAAGTGCTTTCAAGTACTGTGTAAGAGAGGCTAGTGACTTAGATACCCACACTACACAATTCTGTTCTAAGTTCTAGCCTTTGTCTCTAAATAGCTGTTTGACCTTGGACATGTCACTTAACCTCTCTGGGCCTCAGTTTCCTCATTTATAAAATGAAGAAATTGGGCTAGGTGGTCTCAGAAGAGATTCTTGTATTTTGCTTTAACTCTGGAACATGTAGTGAAAAAAACAAAAGTATTAGAGGCTGACACACTTAGGTTCTATTTACCTGCTGTCAGCCTAAGTTAAGATAGGTTAATTGCTGTCAGATCTTGAGCAATTAACCTATCTTAACCTGGGCTTCAGGTTACTCCTCTGTAAATCGAGGATGGTACCAACTTCCTAAGACTGTTGTGAGAATTACGGACAATGGGGGTGTATCTCCTGGCTCAGCCATTGTTAGTTCTGTTACCACCTCTATCCCTCCTCTTCTCCCTCTCTACAGTATATTAATGTCACCACATTCCTATTTATATTACATTGTGTCCCGAAGAATTCGTGAAACAATGGCCTCTGGGCATCGAATTTCTCTCTTTGTCATGGTTACCGTGTCCACATCTGGATGCCAGCCACCACCACTGTCACGATTTAGATCTCAGGCCAGCCACCCTAGGCTGTGTGTGCAGGTGATTTCTGTGCTGCAAAATTCTGGCCAGCGGAGAAAACTGAGTAGCAAGTACTTACACAATATCTTCACCTCTCCGGTTCTTAACATAGCACATTTCCCCTTGTTTCCAAGAGTATTTTCTCGATGTGCCCAGGGACAGGGAGCTGGACAAGGCTAGTGTAGTGCTTTCAGTGTTGGGGAGCGAGGGGACCCTCTGGAGCCACACCATTTGGCTTCAAATCCAGCTTTGCAGATTCCTAGTGTGTGTGACACGAAGCTAATTACGTTATCTCTCTGATTCTCAGTTTCCATATGTGGAGAAATGTAGAGAAATAAACTCAGTTACTGTAAATGGCGATACTAATCTTACCATTGTGCAAATGAAATGTATGAATACATATCAAGTGCCTGGAATAGTGTATGGTGCCTAGTAAGTGTAAATAACTGTTAGTTGTATTTATTCCACCAACTGCCCTTGTTAAGGGGAAAATTAACAATGAACCATTTCCCCTTGCTAAGGGGCTAGGAAAAAATGCAATCCCCCAAAATGCTACTACAAAGGATCTGGACAATTTTCTCAAACTCAGACAAAAGCAGCTGGAATTTCCTCTGTCTGTCAGCTTCCCATACTACCAGGGCTCATCCTGCAAGAGGAATGAGAGGAGCAGAGTAGCTAAGAATCTCACATTAGTAAGTGTGACCAATTACACCATGTGCGCTGTTCATAAGCGTGTCAGTTCATGTGCTGCAATGCTGGGAAACACAGGTAGCCAGCAAAATCCTAGGCCAGTGTTGATTGACTCTCAAAAAGAGAACACCTGGCTGGGTGCTGTGGCTCACCCCTGTAATCCCAGCACTTTGGGAGGCCGAGGCAGGTAGATCACCTGAGGTTGGGAGTTCGAGACCAGCCTGACCAAAATGGAGAAACCCTGTCTCTACTAAAAATACAAAATTAGCCGGTTGCGATGGGGCATGCCTGTAATCCCGGCTACTTGGGAGGCTGAGGCAGGAGAGGTTGCAGTGAGCCAAGGTCGCGCCATTGCACTCCAGCCTGGGCAACAAGAGGAAAACTCCGTCTCAAAAAAAAAAAAAAGAACACCTGCAATTCCCAAATAACCTGACTCTTCTCTCTTCCTGCCTCAGTAAAATATGCAGTATTATTTCCACCAGAATGAGGGGGCCCCTGAACCAGACTGAAACAGGGTGTTTCAGTGAGGAGAAACTTGTGCATCTCCCCATCAGCTCCCATCCATTGTATCCCAGTAGAGGCAAGAGCAGGAGAGAGTGTGCCATATGAATTAGACATGAGCCCCTGTACCTCCAGAGTCTGCCAGTGGTCCCCAGGGAATTGAGAGCTATAGTGGAATGAAGAGGGTAGCTTCCCCTCTGTCCAAGGGTAGGGGGCTCACATCATGGCTTCTTGTAGCTGGCGACCTTGGACAAATTTTTTCCATTCTCCACTTGGTTTTCTCAGCCAAGGAATGATAATAACTGCTAATCTCATGGTGGCAAGGGTGGAGAAGGCACATGCTGTGAGCCATGAATTACTAACTCTTTAATAACATAACTAATAGCTTCACTCCTGGCACATGGAAAGAGAAAGGTTGTGGTGATGAAGTTTTTTTGAGTGGAAGATATGAAAGAAGTAGAAACTTAAGCTCCATTTTGTGAAGTGGAATGGGTAATTGTGTGCTAGGGATGGAAGGGATACTCTCATCGTTTAAAATTAGAGAAACCAAGTGCAGGGAGACTAAATGATTTGTTCATGTTGCATGATTTAGCAGTTGAACTTGGCAATAAAGATGGGACTTTTGGCCAGGTGCACAGGACGCCCATAATCCCAGCACTTTGGGAGGCCGAGGCAGATGGATCACAAGGTCAGGAGTTCAAGACCAGCCTGGCCAATATGGTGAAACCCCGCTTCTACTAAAAATACAAAAATTAGCTGGGCATGGTGGTGGGCACCTGTAGTCCCGGCTACTCGGGAGGCTGAGGCAGGAGAATTGCCTGAACTCGGGAGGCAGAGGCTGCAGTGAGCTGAGATTGCACCACTGATCTCCAGCTTGGACAACAGAGCACGACTCTATAAAAAAAAAAAAAAAAAAAAAGATGGAAGTTTTAAGTCCTTCAAGGCAATAGTCTTTATATATTTAGTGCTTCTTATAATTTATTTCTGAAATGTCACAGATATCTGGGCAAAGGGGCAGTATGAATATTTTGGTATCTATACTAATATTGAAATATGGGTTTTAATGACAGGATTCTTAAAATGTGTTCAGAATTTATGGAAGAAGATAGTGAATATTAATATTACTCACATAAAAGTCTTATAGGGTACTATATAATACAGCTTTAAAAATGTATACACTTACCATGAAGGAGATCCATTCTGTTTTACATTGTTGTTGGATCTCGGCTCACCGCAACCTCCGCCTCCCGGGCCCAAGCTATCCTCCTGCCTCAGCCTCCCGAATAGCTGGGACTACAGGCATGCACCACCATGCCCAGCCAATTTTTGTATTTTTCGTAGAGATGGGTTTCACCATGTTGGCCAGGATGGTCTTGATTCTTGACCTCGATCTGCCTGCCTCAGCCTCCCAGAGTGTTGGGATTACAGGCATGAGCCACCGTGCACGGCCTGTAGTTTTTGATTTATATACATACAGTTTACTCTCTTGTGTGTGCAGTTCCGTGTGTTTTGACAGTGGCATAGAGTCACACATCCGCCACCACTATCAAGAACAATTCCATCAGTCCCCAACATTCCCTCATGCTGCTGCTGGTAGTCTGCCCTAACCCCAGCGTCCCCTGGCCAAATCCTGACCTGTTCTCCATCCCTGTTGTTGCCTTTTCTAGAACATCGTATTTTTATTATAGAGTATGTAGCCATTGGGGGCTGAAAAAGCAGCTGCTTATTCTTTCTTTTCTATTAAATGAATGCCTTTTGTATGTGACAAGGTGATCGTGAGAGTCTCTCAAAGATCCTCTGGCAGTTTTTTATTTTTTTTATTTTTTTATTTTATTTATTTATTTATTTATTTTTTTGAGACGGAGTTTCGCTCTTGTTACCCAGGCTGGAGTGCAATGGTGCGATCTCGGCTCACCACAACCTCCGCCTCCTGGGTTCAAGCAGTTCTCCTGCCTCAGCCTCCTGAGTAGCTGGGACTACAGGCATGCACCACCATGCCCAGCTAATTTTTGTATTTTTAGTAGAGACGGGGTTTCACCATGTTGACCAGGATGGTCTCGATCTCTTGACCTCATGATCCATCTGTCTCGGTCTCCCAAAGTGCTGGGATTATAGGCGTGAGCCACCGCACCTGGCTTCTTTTTTTTTTTTTAAGATGGGGTTTCACCGTGTTGATCAGGCTGGTCTTGAACTCCCGACCTCAGGTGATCCGCCTGCCTTGGCCTCCAAAGTGCTTGGATTACAGGGGTGAGCCACCACACCTGGCCACCTTTGATTTTTCAATATCAGTGATTCAGAAGAAATGGTAGAAACACCATGAACTTAATTGGTAGAACAAGAACAACCAAAAGTGTGTCCCACTTTTATTTTGAAAACACATGTGACTGACTCACAAAACTTGCCATCAACCAATCAAATCATAAAAGGGTGTCATGGTGAGCATGTCACAACATCCCAATATGGTTTCTTATCAGAATTCATACAGGAGAAGCTCTGTTTAGGTTTGCAGATGGCTCACTGGTTTATTTTTTCCTATAAATTGAATATATTAGTCATTGGTTTTGAGCTACCCATAATTCTGTTTCTAAAACATGCAAGTACTTAAAAGTAAAGCCAGCTGGGCACAGTGGCTCATGCCTGTAATCCCAGCACTTTGGGAGGCTGAGGCAGGTGGATCACCTGAGGTCAGGAGTTCGAGACCAGCCGGGCCAACCTGGTGAAACGCTTCTCTACTAAAAATACAAAAATTAGCTGGGCGTGGTGGCCGGCACCTGTAATCCCAGCTACTCAGGAGGCTGAGGCTTAAAAAAAAGTAAATCCCTTAATGCCTGAAAACTGGATACTGAAAACTGCTACTACAATCCCGAAATTGGCCCTGGGCAGAGGAGAGGGTAGGAAGGCAAGCCACTGAAGAGATCCACATTTCCTTGAAGTCTCATGCTTTAGTTTACAAAGTTATTTAAATATCACACTTCTGTCTACTCTATAACTTTTGTAAACTTTTTATTGAAATATAATACTGCATACAGAAAACTACACATATCAGAATTGAACAGATCACTGATTTTTTACATTGCTCTTACCTGTATAAGCAGCCCAGGAAACCATGTTCCTGGTACTCCTAAAATCCCCCCTACCCACCAAGGGCTCCTTCCCAGACGCTTCCAAGAGTAACAATTATCCCGAATTAGGTGTGTGTGGTTTTGGGTCACTGTGTAACTTCTAACTGAAGCCCAGGGCTTTTCATCCAAACGTCCAGGTAAAAGGGGTATTTCAGGAAGAAGTGCCAGTACTAGGTTCCCTGTATTTCTGCATATTCTTTGTGGCCAGGGGATGGGGACAGCTTCCCCAGGACATTAAAAGACTCTGTCTCCCATGTTTTTGCTTTTTTAAAAAGTTTATTTAGGTGTTTTTTCCATATTTGAAGAATAGCACTGTAAACAGAACTACCCCACTAATCTTTATAAAACATTAGGCTTGCAAGAGACAGGGACCTAGTTCCCAGAACACATATACCCCAGCACACACAGCAACAAACAGAGTTTACCAATGACCTTAAGCAACTCTTGACCTGTCTTGGGTTGTAAACAGGGGTTAAAATTAGGCAATAGTTTTAAGTGAGCACAATTTCTCATTTGGCTGCTCTTACATGGAATTGGAGGGAAGGTTTTACAAGTTGCAAATGAATTCTTGATTTACATCCAGCTGGGTGCAGCCCGGTGCCTTGTTTTGAAGGTGAAGAAGGCATTGTGTGCAAGGCAAGATGAAAATTTGTCTAGTGGAGTCATTAAGAACTTCCTCCCGCTTGCAAACAAAACAGTACAGGGCATACTGTGTTCTATTGATTTCAGTGAGAGAGACGACCCTGCTGTGAGAGGCAAATCAATGCTGTACTTTTATTTGAAAGAGTCAGTGAAACCTAGGAAATCCACTTGAAATGCAAAATACCTAAGTCAAACTGTGAACAAACACATCTGAATAAGTAGATGGCAGAAAAAGCTTACTACTTGATGCTAAAGTGCTGCAAACAACAGAATCTCTCATTTCTGGAATCCAATAAAACTTAAGTCCTAAGGAGGCAGTTTTTGAACTCAAAAACCCATCAAAGTGATAAACGTGTACAAGAGTGATGCCTGACCTCATTTAATGTAAGGAAACCTCATATATCTCAATGATGCAGGTCCCTTGTGAAAGGTTGTTTTCAGACCAGGCACAGTGGTTCACGCTTGTAATCCCAGAACTTTGGGAGGCCAAGCTGGGCGGATCACGAGGTCAGGAGATCGAGACCTTCCTGGCCAACATGGTGAAACCCGTCTCTACAAAAAAAAAAAAAAAAAAAAGAGCAGGGTGTGGTGATGCATGCCTGTAGTCCGAGCTACGCCAGAGGTGGAGGCACGGGAGTCGCTGGAACCCAGGAGGCGGAGGAGGTTGCGTCTAGTTGAGATCGCACTATTGCACTCCAGCCTGGGTGACAGAGCAAGACTCCATCTCCAAACAAAAAAAAAAGGAAGGTTGTTTTCAATTTGTGTTCAATACAGTTTAGTCAGCTATTTAATAGTTATGTTATTGTCATAAGCTGACATGGAAGTATTTAACTGTGCGGAAAGATGTTTTATGAAATCGTGTTTTCTTCCTTTTGTTTCTGCTATTGGAACAAAACTTTAATGTTATTCACAGTTCCCCTGGAAACAAGAGGCACAGCACACCACACAGGGCCACAGCAGGAAGCACCCGTGTGGGTCCAGATGCAAACAGGGGGAGGGGAAGGCATAAGCCACAGTCTTTTTTTTTTTTAATTATTTTAATTTTTATTTATTTATTATTTTATTTATTTATTTTTTGAGATGATGTCTTACTCTTGTCTCCCAGGCTGGAGTGTAATGATGTGATCTCGGCTCACTGCAACCACTGCTTCCTGCCTCAGCCTCTCGAGTAGCTGGGACTACAGGCGTGCGCCGCCATGCCCAGCTAATTTTTGTATTTTTAGTAGAGAAGACAGGGTTTCACCATGTTGTCCAGGCTGGTCTTGAACTCCTGACCTCAGGTGATCTGCCCACCTTGGTCTCCCAAAGTGCTGGTATTACAGGCATGAGCCACCGAGCCAGGCCTACTTATTTATTTATTTATTTATTTATTTTTATTTTTTTTGAGACGGAGTTTCGCTCTTGTTACCC
>NW_022437010.1:1135603-1149392 GCF_009761245.1 Sapajus apella | reverse complement strand
CGATCTCGGCTCACCGCAACCTCCGCCTCCTGGGTTCAGGCAATTCTGCTGCCCCAGCCTCCTGAGTCACTGGGATTACAGGCACACGCCACCATGCCCAGCTAATTTTTTGTATTTTTAGTAGAGACGGAGTTTCACCATGTTGACCAGGATGGTCTCGATCTCTTAACCTCGTGATCCACCCGCCTCGGCCTCCCACAGTGCTGGGATTACAGGCTTGAGCCACCGTGCCCGGCCATACTTATTTATTTTTTGAGACAGAGTCTCGTTCTGTTCCCCAGGCAACCTCCGCCTCCTGGGTTCAAGTGATTGTTGTGCCTCAGCCTACTGAATAGCTGGAATTGCAGGCACCCGCCACCACACCCAGCTAATTTTTGTATCTTTAGTAGAGATGGGGTTTTACCATGTTGGCCAGGCTGGTCTTGAACTCCTGGCCTCAAGTGATTCACCTGCCTCAGCCTCTCAAAATGCTGGGATTATAGGCATGAGCCACCTTGAGCAGCTAACGCAGTTTTTTTTTGTTTTTGTTTTTTGTTTTGTTTGAGACAGAGTCTTGCTCTGTCACGAGGCTAGAAAGCAGTGGTGCAATCTCGGCTCATTGCAACTCTGCCTCCTGGGTTCTAGCAATTCCCCTGCCTCAGCCTCCAGAGTAGCTGGGACTACAGGCACAAGCCACCACACCCGGCTCATTTTTGTACTTTTAGTAGAGATAGGGTTTCACCATGTTGGCCAGGATGGTCTCGATTTCCTGACCTCAGGTGATCCACCCACTTCGGCCTTCCAAAGTGCTGGAATTATTATTATTTTTGAATACTGCTTTCTTAATGCTAATGATTGTTACTTGTAAGTATTTGATTTCATAATGTGCTTTTTTAAATTTGATCTTTGTTCTTTGTACTTTTATGTATTATTTGAAATTATTCTAATAAACACTGTTCTATTTGATACAAGTTACAGAATACTAGTTTTAAGAGAAGAAAAGTAAAGATTCACAAGGTAAATATGCCAAGATGCTAACACTAGCTAATTGAGGGAGTTGGAAAATACAGTTGGCTGCTTCGAAAATCTCCAAAACTTAACGTGGCTGTATTTGGTCAAAAATAAACTCTCTCCTGACTGAGACACAATCCTTGGTGCTTTAGTACTACAGATAATACTATACCGTATTATCTCTGGGCCAGGTGTGCTGGCTGATGCTTGTAATTCCAGCACTTTGAGAGGCCAAGGCATGTGGATCTCTTGAACCCTGGAGTTTTGAGACCCGCCTGGGCTGAGATTGCACTCCAGCCTGGGTGACAGACGCCTTCATGTCGTGTTTGCTCATGTTCCATTGGCCAAAACAAGTCACATGGCCAAGACTAGATCCAAGAGGTAGAGAAACATTTTCCCCCTCTTAATGGAAAAGCTGCAAAGTCACTCTGAACAGCGGCCTGCATGTAGCAGTGGGACACATTTGTGACCATTTTTTGCAATTTGCCACAACAAATCAAAATATATCCTTGTTTGGTGGAAACATAAAGCAAGATATTTACTGGGGTCTCTTTTAAAAATAATTTTTTTTTTTTTTTTTATCCAAAATGTGTTCATTGAGATGGTTTCCCACTCATCTTGATTCAGAGTGCTTTTAGTGCTGCTTCCTCCTGAAAGAACATCCTTCTGTAAGCCTTGCTTTTCCTCCTGTAGGCTGGCAGAGGACAGTGGAGCAGCCAACACACAAAACTACCGTTTGTGCATGGCTGAAGACCGTGGTGATTTTATAGCATCCTGGGCATTTCACATCCATGAAGTAGGAACTGGGGCTCTGCACCAGGCGTTTCTTCTTGTGTTTCCTCTTCTCCTCTTCTGGAGAGGGATGAAGGAGATCCTTTGCGAGAGGCATGTTCTCGTGTGTAGGTCGTCACCGCCGGAAAGCTAAAAATAATTTTTTAAGTTAATTTTGGGAATGTACCTTTAACTCCCATTACAAGAAGTTTAATAGTGGTTAAGAAATTTTTTAAATCACTACCTACCCAGCAATCGTCATAAAAGTGACATTTTTAAAATAAAGAAAATACAGAAAACTATAAACACTAAAATAAAAATTATCACTAAACTCAATTCTTAGAGATAATAGTTCAGTATATGTTTTTTATATAAAAGCACATTTTTACATGTCTACTTTTTTTTAAAAATATACTTTAAGTTCTGGGGTGCATGTACAGAACATGCAGGTTTGTTACACAGGTATACACATGCCATGGTGGTTTGCTGCACCCATCAACCCATCATCTATATTAGGTATTTCTTCTAATGCTCTCCTTCGCCTTGCTCCGCACCCCCTGACAGGCCCTGGTGTGTGATGTTCCCCTCCCTATGGCCTTGTGTTCACATTGTTCAACTCCCAATTATGAGTGAGAACATGCAGTGTTTAGTTTTTTACTGTTTTTTATAACTAGCTCTCCTCATGCATTAGTGTATTCTCATATTCCAGTAAAGAAATACCTGAGACTAGGTTATTTATTTAATCAATTTATTCTTTTTTTTTTTTTTTGAGATAGAGTCTCGCTCTGTCACCCAGGCCGGAGTGCAATGGCATGATCTTGGCTCACTGCAACCTCCGCCTTCTGAGTTCAAGCAATTCTCCTGCCTCAGCCTCCCAAGTAGCTGAGGTTACAGGGGCGCACCACCACACCCGGCTAATTTTTTGTATTTTTAGTAGAGACTGGGTTTCACCATGTTGGCCAAGCTGGTCTCGAACTCCTGACCTCAGGTGATCCTCTGGGACTGGGTAATTTATAAAGAGAAGAGGCTTAATTGGCTCACAGTTCCACAGGCTGTACAGGAAGCAGAATGCTGGCGTCTGCTCAGCATCTGGAGAGGCCTCAGGAGACTTTCAAACATGGTGGAAGACAGAGAGGGAGCAAGCATCTCACACGACTAGAACAGGAGGAAGAGGAGTAAGGGAGATGCCACACACTTTTAAACAAGCAGATCTCACAAGAATTCTATCACGAGACAGCA
This sequence comes from Sapajus apella, assembly GCF_009761245.1. Taxonomy (NCBI): domain Eukaryota; kingdom Metazoa; phylum Chordata; class Mammalia; order Primates; family Cebidae; genus Sapajus; species Sapajus apella. The sequence goes on along the minus strand of NW_022437010.1, from coordinate 1,146,392 downwards.
CTAGGGGGAATGGTGCTAAACCATTAGAAACTGCCCCCACGATCCAGTCACCTCCCACCCAGGCACCCCCTCGGACACTAAGGATTACAATTCAACATGAGATTTGCCCAAAGACACAGATCCAAACCATTTCACCTCACCTAACAGTATGTCATGGCTTTTCATGTCATGAAGAATTTGTCACAATTTTTATTAGCTCTATAGTGTGCCATCATTTAAATGCAATATAATTTATTTAGAAAAGCCCTAACTTATGGACATTTAGAAGGACTTATTAGCAATAGTTTTGTTAATAAAATTGATAATGATGACAGATACTTTAGCAGAACTTACTATGTACCAAGCACCATTCAGAGTATTTTAAGTATATTATGTATTTCGCAGTAAGTTTATGTGGTAAACATACTGTTTTTAACCCCAATTTACAGAAAGGGAAACTGAGGAACAGCGCTTAGATAACCTGGGTCTCACAGTAATTGACAGAGCAGTCATTTGAATCCTGTTTAGGTTCGAGAACCTGCTTAGGTTTCAGAATCTCTCCTCTGCCTCAAACAGTAATTTATAAATAACTTCCTTAGGACAAATTCCAATTGATTGAAGTGCTGAGTCAAGTGATATGCACATTTTTAAGGCTTTTAATACAGAATGTCATATTGCTTTTCCAAAAATTGTACCAATTTATACTCCTACCTGCAGGCTTGAGATTTCCATTTTACTCTACCTGTTTCAACACAGGGCATTATTATTTTCTAAATCTTTGCCAGCTTGATAAGTATAAAAAGAGGAATTACCAGGTGCAGTGGTGCATGCTTGTAATCCTAGCCGCTCAGGAGGCTGACATGGGATGATCCCTTGAACCCAGGAGTTCAAATCCAGCCTGGGTAACATAGCAGAGGCCTCATCTCTAATAAACAAAACAAACACAAAAAGAGAGGCTATCTTAGGGTTTTAACTTTAGTAACTTCAGTTCCTAACAAATTTAAGCATATTTTCTTATGTTAGACATTTGCATAAGCCAAAGTGCAAAGAGCTATGTGAAAATGAAAGTTCAATTCAGGAATTCCCAGATATGTGGCAGGACAGTTGGGCGTGTGTGGACAGTGTTGAAAGATGAGGACTGGGCCAGGTGTGGTGGCTTACACCTGTAATCCCAGCACTATGGGAGGCTGAGATGGGTGGATCACCTGAGGTTGGAAGTTCAAGACCAGCCTGACCAATATGGCGAAACCCTGTCTCCGCTAAAAGTACAAAATTAACTGGGTGTGGTGGCGCATGCCTATAATCCCAGCTACTCAGGGGGCTGAGGCAGGAGAACCGCTTGAACCTGGAAGGTGGAGGTCGCAGTGAGCCAAGATTGCGCCATTGCACTCCAGCCTGGACAACAAGAGCAAAACTCCAAATGAAAAAAAAAGAAAGAAAGAAAGATGAGGCCTGGAACCCAGTGTTGAAACTACATGTCAACAGGGCCAGACAATGTAGGTGAGTGAAACACGATGGGGCCAAGGTGGCTGGAGAGCTCCTGGATGCCTAAAGCCCCAGTGAATTGTTGTCAAGGGACAATGGGAATTCAGACTTCCATAGAGAATCTGGTTTTTCCATGTTGGCTCCATTCCATCCTACTGCAGGGGTCAAACCAAACAGGTCTACCAATCAAATGTGGCTTTTGGACTCCCAGACTGCTGTTTGTAGTCTGTAGGTGTCTTAGTTTGCTTCCTGCTGTGTAACAGAATACCTGAGACTGGGTAATTTATAAAGAAAAATGTATTTGGCTCCTGATTCTGGAGGCTGGGAAGTTCAAGAACATGGCATGGCATCTGGTGAGGGCCTTTGTGCTGCATCATCCCGTGGCATAAGGTTGAAGGGTAAGAGAGCACATAAGAGAGAAGAAGCAAGAGAGGGTCAAGCTTGCTTTTACAGTAAACCTGCTCTTGTGATAACGAGCCCAATCCTGCAATAATGAACCCATACTCAAAATCATGACATTAATCCATTCGTAACATCAGAACCCTCTTGACCTGATCACTTCTTAAGGTCCCACCTCTCAGAACTGTTGCACTGAATATCAAGTTTCCAACACATGAATTTTGGGGGACACATTCAAACCGTAGCAGAGGACAAGATTGTAAAAGCTCTTATGTGTTTGTGGTGAGCATTTTGGCATCTTCCTGGGCAGAATGTGATCTATAGAACTGAAGTGATGGATCCGGCCAGGGTTATAATTTTGAGGAGCTGGCTGGGGCAGTCTGCTTGGTTAGTGACAGTGTGAAGCAAAGGAAAGAAATGACAGTTCAGAATCTATCTCTTTAGGGAGGAGATAAGCACGAAGCTGGGTCCAGGGGGAACAAGTGTAGAAATGTAAAAAGAGAAATGAGATGAGGAGTTGGAATTCTGATAAGAAGTGACAGAAGAGGTCCAGGATTAGGGCAAGTTTGAGTTTGTTGAAGGGTGAGTGATTGTGGGGCATCTCAAGCTGGCTTGAAAAATCAGACACAGGGTCAACCATTCAAAGTAAACTGCACCTCCCTACATAAAAGGGTGACGGGATCGATGCTGATTATAGGAAGAGCCATGTGGTGGTATGACTGCATCTAGTGGAAAGACTGCAGGCAGAGAGACCCATTGGCAGGCAATTAGCAATAGTCTTGATGAGAGATATGGAGCACCTGAGTGAGGGCTGTGGCCTCAAAGGAAAGCAAAAGGTATGTGTTTAGCAATGCTATTAACCAGTTGGGAGAACTGCTGGTAGATGGAAATCCACTGGGTACTCCTGTACTCTGCAAAATTTCAACAGTCGTAGCTGGAAGGGAATAACTAGTGGATCAGGTTAATCATGCAGGTGAAAGATTTGGAAGCATGTCATGGGTTAGTGGAGCAAAGAAGGGAGCATTCTCAGGCTACATGTCTGGGACTATGGAAGCTGAAGGCCTTCACCACCTCAGGAAAATCTGCCGTAATTAGAGGAGTGTTTGACAAGAGCTGAAAATGATAAACAGCAGAGCTGTGTAGGCAGGTGGCCAGTGGACCATGTCAGCATTGTAATGAAATCTGAACTCTCTGAGCCAAGGATTGCCCATGTTTCTAAACTTTCTACTGACCTTGCCCAGTTGTCGCCAGAAGACGTCCAAGAATGACTGGCGTGAAGGAGTTTAGGCTGCTTCTAAAGATATTGATTATTTTATTATTATTATTATTTTGAGATGGAGTCTCACTCTTTCGCTAGGCTGGAGTGCAGTGGCACGATCTCAGCTCACTGCAGCCTCTGCCTCCTGGTTTCAAGTGATTCTCCTGCCTCAGCCTCCCGAGTAGCTGCGACTACAGGCGCCCCGCCATCATGCCCAGCCAATTTTTGTATTTTTAGTAGAGACGGGGTTTTACCATGTTGGCCAGGATGGTATCAATCTCTTGACCTCGTGATCCACCCACCTTGGCTTCCCAAAGTGTTGGGATTACAGGCGTGAGTCACCACACCCAGCCTGAAAGATATTGATAAACATAAATTCTCTAAATATATTAAGCTGAAAACCCCAAGAATATCCCATTCATGGCTTTACCTCCAACATCTACTTTGGAATCTTGGAGGAATGCAAGAAAGTATTTGAGTAAGTGAGTAAATTATCTGGAAACAATATCAGCAAGTTCGTTAGCACATCTGCACTCCTAAACTAGAGCCTAGAATATTTAAGTGAATTTTCTGGGCTCTAGTTTGCATAGCTTGGTAGTGAGGGGAAAACATTAGAAAAGCTCTAAAATCCATTCAATTCTAAAATTCAGGGGTTTTCCTTCTTTCATTTCATCTTTTCCTTTTATAACTAAGGAGTGAATCTGTTGGCAGTTATGAGAGGCGAATACAGAGATGTCATGTTAAGAAATGCTATACCATTGTCTCAGGGACTGCAAAACTAGAAACATCCACATCAAACAAAGCAGGGTGTCTTTTAGTAAGTTTTTTGTGTTAATAGTCCTAAATAGGCCAGGCGTGGTGGCTCATGCCTATAATCCCAGCACTTTGGGAGGCCAAGGTGGGAGGACTGCTTGAGTCCAGGGGTTTGACAGCCTGGGCAACTTAGCAAGAACCATATCTATTAAAAAAAAAAAAAAAAATCCTAAGTGATCAATTGATCAATGAAGGAGTAGAAGGAGTAGTGGGTGGAAACAGATAGATATTCTTTAATTTCTAAAAGTGATCCAAATTAGCAATTGGAATAAGAGCCTACAAGTTATTCAACACTGCAATTCTCGGCCATTGGGTAATTTTCTATTTTTTGTTGTCAAAGATAATCAGTTGACTTCCTAGAATTAGTCACAAGCACAATTACTAAAGCAATGAAGCCAAAAAAAACTCAGATGCATATCAATCAACTTTTGTAAAAAATATAAAAGCAATGTGACATTAAAGTAAGCTTTATAAGTAAAAAAAACACTGGCATTTTTCCTCCACTCACATTTCACATGCAAATATTTGTGCATGGTTTATTAATAGTATACAATTTCATATTCTGGTGTTTTTGTTTTTGTTTTAACTCTAGATCAATAATTCTCAAGTGGGGTGATTTTGCACCTGAGGGGACATTTGACAATGTCTGGAGAGATTTTGGTCTGTCACATCTGTGGTTGGGGGCCTGCTACTGGCATCTAGTGGAAAGAGACTGGGAACGATGTTAAACATCCTAAAAGACATAGGTCGGCCCCCGTAACAAATAATTACCTGGCCCAAATGTCAACAGTGCTGAGGTTGAGAAAACTGCTTTAGATTATAGTAAAAAAGCAGTCTCTTCCACAGACATTGTCCCCATGATTTTATTAAAGGAATTTTTTTTAACCATATATTTAGTGGTTATGTATGCCGGGCATTGCAAAGCACTGCACATACATTTTTCTCATTTAACCCCCCCAAAGCCCTGGGAAGTTTAAACCATGTCTTAAAGAGATTCAGGTGTTGTTCAGAGTCATACAGTTAGTAGTAGCAATGCTTTCCTATCTGACTTCAAAGCCTGTGCTGTTTGTTATTTTGTGTAATGTCATAATGAACATCTTCATATACAGATTTCTGTATTTTAAAAGTTATTTCCTTAGCTTATTTCAAAGATACTAATTTAAAGAGTGAAAGGGAATTGGCAATTATGGTGACTTTTCGTACATGTTTCTAAATTGATTTTCTACAACTGAACCAATTTCAGCACCACCATTGAATTGTGAGAAAGCTCTTTCAATATATTCTCATCAGCATTGGCGATTTGACATTTAAAAACAAAATTCCTTGTTTACTTAAGAAATTAAAAGGTATATATGTATGAGCTTAAATAATAAGCAATTTCTGGAACTTGTTAGCACAGATAGGTCTCCCAAAATGAGGACCAAAGTGTAAGAATAATAAGGAGAAAGTCAAGTCAACATAAATAAAGCTTGCATTTCAAAGAATTACGTTCATTTATTTAATGAATACAGTTATTTGACTAAGAAAGGCTGAGCCCCAATAAAAACATTCCTGGCTACTCTATAAACTTTGCCTCAAATGCTTTGTTTACATAAGCCTATGAAGAGCAAGTGAGAGAATTGGATTTTATAGTTTAAAATGTTTTCTCAGATAATATTGACATTTGTTTTGCCCCATCCTAGAAATAATACAAAATAGGCCTTTGCGAGGATTCTTGTGAATGAAGGATACGTTCCTACCCATACTCCCCGTAACTACCCCCCCGGAGTCATGACAAACAACCGTCATAGTAATCCTAACAGCAAATGTAATAATAGAATCAAGTCCAGTATTTTTCCAATACTAGTTATATCCCATAAGAGGATACAGAAATCACTTCAGTAGTTTTTGATCAGAATTTTTAAGATGAAACTAGACTAGAAAACAACATAAAGTTAACAAGTGCACCGCATGTAATAAGCACAAGTGTTGTTTTATGGAACTTTTGTTTGCTTTATCTACAAGTGTATGTATGATGGTATACAGGTGTTTTTTTCTGTGGGTTGCAGTCCAAAAGCTTGAAAAGCCATTGATCTAATCCACTTCCTTCCTTTGAGAAGTGAGGTTTGGAAATGTTAAACGATGCCCAGGGATACCCAGCTGGTTTATCACAAAGCTGGAATGAGAACAGAAGTTCCCTAATCCCTACACCAGTGTCTACTCCATCAGGGTGCTGAGCCCGGGGTCAGTCTCGGGATGAGGTGGGAATAGGAAACAGGCTTAATAGAGAGGCTTTTAGGGAGCAGAGAAGGAGCAGCTGGACATTGGCGCAAGTGATGGGGCTGGTAGCTTTGGGATCTCCATTATCTTTCAGCCCAAGCCAAGTTAAATTACTTACTGAAAAGTGGGCACATTGTACATTCAGCGTCTTCAATCTTAAACTTGCCATTATCTTCTCAAAGTAATAATCAAGTGATGCTTACTAAGTATTCAAATTGAGCTGCCACCAGAAGTCTTGTTGAATATTTTATCTCTTCCCTAAGCAAGTTGAACGAAATAGAACAGGTACGGAGAATGGATGATTGCTGGTCACTCAGGTCATTGCAGGGCAAACCAAAATGGGTTGGTGCTTACTAAGAAGGTAGAGGAGGCCGGGCACAGTGGCTCACCCCTGTAATCCCAGTACTTTGGGAGGCCCAGATGGGTGGATCACTTGAGGTCAGGAGTTTGAGACCAGCATGGCCAACATGGTGAAACACCATCTCTACTAAAAATACAAAAAATTAGCCGGACATAGTGGCAAGCACCTGTAGTCCCAGTTACTTGGAATCACTTGAACCTGCAAAGCGGAGGTTGCAGTGAGCTGAGATTATGCCACTGGACTCCAGCCGGGGCAACAGAGCAAGTCTCTGTCTCAGAAAAAAAAAAAAAAAAAAAAAAGAAAAGGTAGAAGAAATGCTTTTTGATACTGAGAAGTAGAGATTATTCCACCTTAAGTTGCCATGTCTTTTTGGGGAATCAAGACAGTGTCCAGGCCTGTCTGATCCTCACACAAGTTAAACAGTCCTCCCCATCAGCACTAAAGACCGACTGAGTCAATGGGGTCACCCTTGCATTGGGAATGGATGCTCATTCATTCCTTTAACATTCATTCCTTTAACACCAGTCTCCTGGTGGCCAAGTGCTATGAAGTCAAAGGCACTGAGAGAGCTGGCCCTCTGCTCAGCGCAGCTTTCTCCTGTAGCAGGTGAGCTGATGCCTTCAAGGAGTTAATTTGAGCAGTCTGTTAAAATGCATATATTCCTAGCAGTGGGGACAAGTTAGTTACAATTAACCCAAGGATATATGGACCAGATTTGTTCCCAAGAGCAGATTTTGAGTGAGAATAGAGTTAGTAAGAGACTAACCTAAAAACCTGGTGAAGACTGAGAGAAGGTGGTCAAGGAGGGGAAGAAAAAAGGATAATGCTGTTGCTGCCCAGGACAAGCTGCATGCTCTTCCCAGCGTTGCTTACAGCTCAGAGCTACTCACACTTACCACACACAAGACCCTCCTGGGGATCTTGTGAAGATGCTGATGTTGGTACAAGAGGCCTAGCATGGGCTCAATTTCTTCCTTCCTTTCTTCCTTCCTTTCTTTCCTTCCTTCCTTTTCTTTCTTTTCCTTCCTTCCTTCCTTCCTTCCTTCCTTCCTTCCTTCCTTCCTTCCTTCCTTCCTTCCTTCCTTCCTTCCTTTCTTTCTTTCTTTCTTTCTTTCTTTCTTTCTTTCTTTCTTTCTTTCTTTCTTTCTTTCTTTCTCTCTTTTCTTTCTTTTCCTTCCTTCCTTCCTTCCTTCCTTTTCTCTTTCTTTCTTTTCTTTTTCTTTCTCTTTCTCTCTATCTCTCTTTCTCGACCTCGTGATCCACCCGCCTCGGCCTCCCAAAGTGCTGGGATTACAGGCTTAAGCCACCGCACCCGGCTCTCTCTCTTTCTTTCTCTCTTATCTTTCTTTTTTTTGAGACAGGATCTCACTATGTTACCCAGGCTGGAATGCAGTGGCCTGATTTTGGCTCACTGCAGCCTTGACATCCCAGGCTCAGATGATCCTTCCACCTCAGTCTTCTGAGTGCCTGGGCCCCCAAGTGCACACCGCAACACCCAGCTAATTTTTGTATTTTTCATAGAGATGGGTTTTTATATGTTGCCTAGGATGGTCTCGAACTTCTGGGCTCAAGAGATCCACCTGCCTCTGTTACAGGAAAGGGGTCCCGATCCAGACCACAAGAGAGGGTTCTTGGATCTCATGCAAGAAAGAATTCAGGGTGAGTCCACAGTGCAAAGTAAAAGCAAGTTTATTAAGAAAGTAAAGTAATACAAGAATGGCTACTCCATAGACAGAGCAACTGGTTACCCATTTTTATGGTTATTTCTTTATCATACGCTAAACAGGGATAGATTATTACCCCTTTTAGACCATAGAGGGTAACTTCCTGATGTGGCCATGGCATTTGTAAACTGTCATGGTGCAGATGGGAGGGTAGCAGTGAGGATGACCAGAGGTCACTCTCATCGCCATTTTGGTTTGGGTGGGTTTTGGCCGGCAACTTTACCGCAAATTGTTTTATCAGCAAGGTCTTTATGACCTGTATTTTATGACCTCCTATCTCATCCTGTGACTTAAAATGCCATAACTGTCTGGGATTGCAGAGCAGGAGGTTTCAGCCTCATTTTACCCAGCTCCTGTTTAAGATGGAGTTGCTCTGGTTCACATGACTCTGACACATCAGCCTCCCAAAGTGCTGGGATCACAGGCATGAGCCACCGCAACTGGCCAGATTCTGAATTTTTTTTTTTTTTTTTTGAGACAGTGTCTTACTCTGTCGCCCAGGCTGGAGTGCAGTGGCGCGATCTCAGCTCACTGCAACCTTCACCTCCCAGGCTCAAGCGATTCTCCTGCCTCAGACTCCCAAGTAGATGGGACTACAGGCATGCGCCACCACACCCAGCTAATTTTGTATTTTTAGTAGAGATAGTGTTTCACCATGTTGGCCAGGCTGGTCTTGAACTCCTAACCTCAGGTGATCCGTTCACCTTGGCCTCCCAAAGTGCTGAGATTACAGGTGTGAGCCACTGAGCCTCAGCCTCCCAAATGCAGAATGCTGGCTTCTGCATTTCTAACAAGTTCCCAGTGCTGCTGATGCCCCTACTCGAAGAACCACATTTGAATATTAAGGGTCTGTGCCCACTCCTGCCAGATATCACTGTGCCTCAGAATTCTTTGCAAAAAGAGTAGAATTCGACTTGTTCTCTTTGCTCTTCTTCTCCCTTCTGCTTTTAAAAATGTAATGTTTTAATGCCCAAACATGAAAAAAATCTAAGCACAGACATGTTTGATGTCTGTCATCAAACAGAAAGTATAGAAGTTGAGGTTTAGAATTTCACTAGCAGGAGGTTAGTAGGTGTTATGTGTTCATTTTATAAAGACAGCAGGTCATTAATTATAAATGTCACGATCTTATCCCTGGAATAATTGAATCCGTTTCTGAGTAAGAGTCAGTTTGAGATGATCAATAGCAAAGAGACTGAAAGAGGAAGAAAAATGTCTTGTGCTCTCAAAAATACAGTCATGTAAACATTAAATGACTTTTTGTCAAGGGAACACACTCTTCATACTTTTATGATGTGGTTATATAACAGACACTGGCTCATAATAACACACATCAGCTAATCACACAGGAGTAGATAAGTAAGGCAAATTCTCTCTTTGCTTTCCAGGCTCTCCTTCCCCACCCCACAGTTTAACCAGACAAGTTTCACTCTAAATTCTTTTAAAATGCGTGTTAAGAACAAAACAAGGGGCTGGGTGCAGTGGCTCACGTCTGTAATCCCAGCACTTTTGGAGGCCGAGGCGGGCAGATAACCTGAGGTCAGGAGTTCAAGACCAGCCTGGCCAGCATGGTGAAACCCCATCTCTACTAAAAAGACAAAGATGCCGTGCGTGGTGGCTCAAGCCTGTAATCCCAGCACTTTGGGAGGCCGAGGCAGGCAGATCGCCTGAGGTCAAGAAATCGAGACCATCCTGGTCAACATGGTGAAACCCCATCTCTACTAAAAATACAAAACATTAGCCGGGCATGGTGACATATGCCGGTAATCCCAGTTATCGGGAGACTGAGACAGGAGAATCACTTAAACCCAAGAGGTAGAGGTTGCAGTGAGCCAAGATCGTGCCATTGCACTCCAGCCTGGGCAACAAGAGCGAAACTCTGACTCAAAAAAAAAAAAAAAAAAGAACAAAACAAGAACAAAACAAGGAAGATTATTTTTAGATAAGAAAGCACCAAAATAATTTTAAAGTATTAAAATACAAGTTAAAGAAATAGAAATAGGCTGGGCATGGTGGCTCACACCTATAATCCCAGCACTTTGGGAGGCCAAGGCAGGTCGATCACCTTAGGTCAGGAGTTCCAGACCAGCCTGGCCAACATAGCAAAACCCCGTCTCTACTAAAAACACAAATTAGCTGCGCGTGGTGGCACATGCCTGTAGTCCCACCTACTCGAGAGGCTGAGGCAGGAAAATCGCTTGAACCCGGGAGGCAAAGGTTGCAGTGAGCCAAGATCATGCCACTGCACTCCAGCCTGGCTACAGAGCAAGACTCCCTCGAAAGAAAGGAAAGAAAGAAAGAAAGAAAGAAAGAAAGAGAGAAAGAGAGAAAGAGAGAAAGAGAGAAAGAGAGAAAGAGAGAAAGAGAGGAGAGAGAGAGAGAGAGAGAGAAAGGAAAGAGAAAGAAAGAAAGAGAAAGAAAGAAAAGAAAAGAAAAAAGAAAGAAGGAAAGAAAGAAAGGAAAGAAAGAAAGAGAAAGAAAGAAAGAGAGAGAGAGAAAGAAAGAAAGAAA
>NW_022437010.1:1128920-1135503 GCF_009761245.1 Sapajus apella | reverse complement strand
GAGAAGAAAGAAAGAAAGAAAAAGAAAGAAAGAAAGAAGAAAGAAAGAAAAAGAAAGAAAGAAAGAAAGAAATATTGCTTAACAGTGTTACTCTTGAATACTTGAGTACTTATATTAAATAAATTCAAGTTTAGGTAGCAAGAAGAAAAGACCCTTGCCTTATAGAAAGCCCTTAGGGTTTAAGACTCATGCTGTTTACAGGAAAGGATGCAACAAAATTTCATTTTAGTAAGGAAGCCTGGTTACAAATCAGATCATCATATAATTATATATGACATCGGGGCAAAAGAACAGACCTTTTTTCTTCTGAAAAGGCACATTTTTATTAATATTTTTAAAAGGCTAATTCAATTAAATTTCTTTAAAATACTGGTTTTGTCCAATTTTTTTCCTTATTAAAAGCTATTGAAAATACCCACTAAGTAGCTTTTTTCTTCTTTTATTTTAGGAATGACCCCTCTCTTGTCACTCAGGCTGCAATGCAGTGGCACTGAAACTCACTGCAGCCTTGAGCTCCTAGGCTTAAGCAATCCTCCCACCTCAGCCTCCCTGTAGCTGGGACCACAAGTGTGTACCACCATGCTTGGCTATTTAAAAAAAAAAAAAAATTGTGGAGATGGTGTCTCTCTGTGTTGCCCAGGCTGGAGTGCAGTAGTGCAATCATAGTTCACTGCAGTCTCGAACTCCTGGGCTCAAGTGATCCTTCGGCCTCCACCTCCTGAGTAGCTGGGATCACAGGCATGAGCCACCATGCCTGGCTAATTTTTTAAAAAAATTTTTAATAGACATGGGGTCTCACTATGTTACCCAGGTTGGTCTCAAACTCCTGGCCTCAAGCAATTCTCCCGCCTTGGCCTCCCAAAGCACTAGGATTATAGGTGTGAGCCCACTGCACACAGCCCTTGTGTCTTTTTTCCTCATTAGCATGTGTATTAGCTTTTTACTTGGCACTGCAACAAATGACCACAAATTTAGCAGCTTCAACAACATAAATATATTGTCTTACAATTTTGTAGGACAAAAGCCTGACCAGGCTGAAATCCAGGCATTGGCTGGGTCAGGTTCCTTTCTGTAGGCTCCAGGTACCATCCATTTCCTTGCCTTTTCCAGCTTCTAGAGGCCTCCCACATTCCTGGCTGGTGGCTCCTTCCCTCATCTTCACACAGCAAAGGCAGAGTCAGAGTGGAGCCTTCTCATGTCACATCACTCTGTCCAGCTCTCCTGTTTCCCTCTTGCAATGCTAAGAATCCCTGTGATTACACTGAGCTCACCCAGATACTTCAGGATAACCTCCCTATTTTAAGGTCGGCAACTTTAATTCTCCTTTGCCATGTAAAATAACATATTCTCAGGTTCCAGGGATTAGGATGTGGGCATCTTTGTCTGTTCTGTCTGTGTGTGTTTGAGGGGGTGGGTGGAGGCCATTATTCTGCCTACCACACTATATCTTATCAATAATTAAAAAGCATCTTCTAAGAGAGGACTATTGCAATTTGGGTACCAATAACATTTGCATAGTGCCATTACGTCCAAATTACATTCAGATTGCATTACTCACTGGTGAAAAATGCTGCAGCTCTTAAGCAAAGTTTTTATCTTTTAGTTGCATTTTAGTTGATTCCCATGTTTTCCTTTTCTTTCTTTCTTTTTTTTTTTTGAGACAGAGTCTTGCTCTGTTGCCCAGCTGGAGTGCAGTAGCATAATCTCAGCTCACTGCAACCTCCGCCGCCCGGATTCAAGCAATTCTCCTGCATCAGCCTCCCAAGTAGCTGAGACTACAGGCACGCACCACATGCCTGGCTAATTTTTTGTATTTTTTAGTAGAGACAGGGTTTCACCATGTTGGCCAGGATAGTCTTGATCTCCTGACCTCATGATCCACCCACCTCAGCCTCCCAAAGTGCTGGGATTACAGACATTAGCCTCCACCCCTGGCCTTTAATTTTTTGTTATTTTGGGACAGGGTCTTGCTCTGTGGCCCAGGCTGGAGTATAGTGGCACAATCACGGTTCACTGCCGCCTAGGCTCACATGGTCCTCCAGAGTAGCTGGGACTACAAACATGTGTCACCACACTCAGCTAATTTTTTTATTTCTTGTAGAGACAGGGTTTCATTATGTTGCCTAGGAATCTTCTTACCTCACCCTCCTAAAGTACTGGGATTACAGGCATGAGCCCCTATGTCTGACCTCTTCTTCGCTAGTAATGATTTGTATATTATAATCTTGGAGTATAACTGTAAATAGACCCTTCAATCTCTATGACCTATCCAGGATTTATTACATAGACAGGGTTATGTGAGAAATGCTTACCAAGTGCTTCTCAAATGGGGTGATATTGCTCACCCACAGGACATCTGGCAATATGTGCAGACATGTCTTAGTTGTCACAATTGAGGAGAAGATGTTATCGGTATCTAGTGGGTAGAGGCCAAGGATGCTGCTAAACGTCCTACAAAACACAGGACAGCCCCCACAACAAAGAATCATCCAGCCCAAAGAGTCAATCGTGCCAAGGTTGAGAAACCTTGGCTTAGCAAGATGCCAGCCTACAGCACCCCACCCCCAACTGAATTAGGTATTAGTAAATGGATCAGGGTTGTATTAGTGTATTGATTTGTATGCTGATTGACTTAGATGTTATACTAATTAGATTACGAGCTAACTAAAATTCTGGTCAAAAGATCAACTGGAGGAAACAGAAGATGGGTAGATCAGTACATACCAATCTGTGTGAAATGTGAAAGGTAATATACTGAAAGAAAGTAAGCCTGACTTGGAGCCTCAATTGATGAAACTGATACCCTTCTCTCATGGTTCTCATCTCTACACTTCTTCTTTACCTACATTGCAGGTGTTCCTGGCTCCATGCCAAATGCATCCTGGACTGGAAACCTCAGAGCTATAAAGTGGAATGACATGGAAAACAAACATGGAGGCTGCCACGGTGAGGCTCTCCTTCCATGCTTCTAGGATACTTCTTGTTGATGTTAGCAGGAAGATAGCTGTGGAATCCAGGTTTCTCATGGAGAGAGAACTGCTGCTATATTTAGACCGATCTGTTAGTTATTTGAGAAGCCAGAGGCTTCAAGACACAGTCCTTCAAAAATAAGTTTAAACATTTCACTGATATTCACCAACTTATAATTACCTAGGGAGATGAAAAGATGGGGTCAAATCATGATGCCATATTCTCCCTGCTAGTTTTCAGCTTTCTTTCTTTAGAGACAGGGTTTCACTCTGTCACCCACTGTGGAGTGCAGTGCCATGAATACAGCTCATTGCAGCCTCAAAATTCTGGGTTCAGGACTCCTGCCTCAGCCTCCCAGGTAGCTGGGACCACAGGCATGTGCCACCACACCTGGCTAATTTTTATTATTATTATTATTTCCTGTAGAGTCAGCTTTCCTTTTGTTTATTCCTCTTGCTGTGCCTTCTGAGAGCCCAGATGTTCAGAGGGGAGGAGAAGTGATGTCATGTTCTCACCACAGTGCAAGCTGGGCCCTGTCCCTCAGGCCAGTCCCTGCTCCCCCTACAGGCAGCCTTCCCAGGGGCTTGGAGAGCTGTCGGGGTTTGCACAGCTCTGGCATGGTGGATGACAGGTGACACTAAAGGGTACCGCTCAGAATGGAAGAGAACTAGAAATCCTCAGTCAGTTCCATTTCTATATAACTTTAAGAAAAAGAGTTTTTATCAGTCCTGGCACATTCAGAATATTGCCCAGCATATAGTGGGCATGAGTATCAGTTTGCTAGGGCTGCCTAGCACAGACTGGGTGCTTAACATTGGGTCCTGTCATCTAACTTCAGCTAGGCCTCCTGGCTACCTTCTTAACCTTTTGTTTACCTCATTATTTTCCTAGTGCCCTTCCTAAGGTTCACTTTTTCAGCTTTCCTGCTTACCTTTAAGCTCCCAAGGTGTATTAGTCCGTTTTCACACTGCTGATAAAGACATACCCAAGACTGGGCAATTTACAAAGAAAAAGAAGTTTAATGGACTCAGAGTTCCACGTGGCTGGGGAGGCCCCACGATCCTGGCAGAAGGCGAAAGGCACACCTTACGTGGCAGCGGGCAAAAGAGAATGAGAGCCAAGCAAAAAGGGAAACCCCTTATAAAACCATCAGATCTCATGAGACCTATTCACTACGACAAGAACAGTATGGGGGAAAGCACCCCCTATGATGCAGTTATCTCTCACTTCGTCCCTCCCACAACATGTAGGAATTATGGGAGCTATAATTCAAGACGAGATTTGGGTGGGGACACAGACAAACCATATCATGAGGTTATCCCAAAACAGCCTTTCTATTCTCAAGTGACCATTTCAACTTGAAAAAGAACTTTCAAGATATGTAATCAAAATTCCATCATAGTCCTTTGTCATGTCATCCCTCCCTGCCATCTTAGAGCAGTGTGGACACACCTTTTTATGTCCCTCCTGTTTCAAGAAGAAAAGTCACCCATCCCCCCAACAAAGCCACCAGCTATGGTCTCAGCTCTCTGTGGGCACCCTCTCTCCCCTTGCCCTTTCGCATTCTCAGCCTCTCCCTTTCTGCTGCCTCTTTGCCTTCTCTCTGAAAGCGTGTACTTATTGCCCCTATCCTGAAGACATCAAGTTGCCTATGAACCCTCTGCTTGCTCCAGGCTGAAATACTCTTTCCTTGTTCACTTCTATTTCCTTAAGCTTGTGCATGAGGCCTGTGTGTTCAGTTCTCACTGCCTGGTCACAGAAGGGGAGAGCGTTCCAGACTTCAGACTAGATCAATTCACCAAGAAATTTCTTTTAACTTCTTTAACTTCCTACAATTCTGGCTTCTTTCCCCTGTGATTTCCACTCGCTTTCTTTTCTTTTTTTTTTTTTTGAGACGGAGTCTCGCTCCATAGCCCAGGCTGGAGTGCAGTGGTGCGATCTCGGCTCACTGCAACCTCCACCTCCCAGGTCCTGGTTCAAGCAGTTCTCCTACCTCAGCCTCCCAAGTAGTGGGATTACGGGCACGAGCCATCATGCCCAGCTAATTTTTGTATTTTTTAGTAGAGATCGGGTTTCACCATGTTGGCCAGTCTGGTCTTGAACTCCTGACTTTGTGATCTACCCGCCCCGGCCACCCAAAGTGCTAGGATTACAGGCGTGAGCCACCACGCCCGATTTCCGCTCTCTATGTTGCTTCTTCCCACCCACTGAATTAATCACCACGTTCTTCAGCATGCATGACATTCTGTCTGTCCTGCACCAGCGTTTTCAATATCTTCCCCAATATCTTCCCTTTCCCACTCATCAGCCATTCACTTTGAACGAGCTCTCCAGTTTACATTGTTATTACTGCAGCCTCTTGGTTTCTAATGTACCTGCAAAACACTTCAAAATTAATCTTGCTAAAATCAGTTTCATCATTCGATTCTTCTATTCAAACATCTTTTTTTTTTTTTTTTGAGATGGAGTTTCGCTCTTGTTACCCAGGCTGGAGTGCAATGGCGCTATCTCGGCTCACCGCAACCTCCGCCTCCTGGGTTCAGGCAGTTCTCCTGCCCCAGCCTCCTGAGTCGCTGGGATTACAGGCACACGCCACCATGGCCAGCTAATTTTTTGTATTTTTAGTAGAGACGGGGTTTCACCATGTTGACCAGGATGGTCTCCATCTCTTGACCTCGTGATCCACCCGCCTCGGCTTCCCACAGTGCTGGGATTACAGGCTTGAGCCACTGCACCTGGCCTATTCAAACATCTTTAAGGACTCTCCATGCTTATGGGATACAAGGCCCAACCCTTCAGTCTGTGAAGCTGGTTAAAAAGCAATTGTTCTATTGTGTGCCCAGAGGAATCTCTGGAAAATGGTTATAACTTCCTGCCATTCTTGTTTCTAATCTGTACCCTACAAAACCCCCTCTTCCAGCAGGAAGTCCCCACCACAAAATTTATTGAGGTTAAAAAACAAATTCAAATCTGACATGTTACATTTCTGAGGTTTATTACACATTTAGGTAGAGATATAAGGTAGGCACTTGCTCAGGGAAAAGACTTACCCAATGCAACCCAGAAAGACCTCTCCCATCTGTATCACTGTAGAACGTCTCATCTGTAACTCTCATTTAATAATACAGTAGGCCTCCCTCATCCACAGGGGACACATTTCAAGACAGACAGCACTGAAGTTTAAATATACTTTGTTTTTCCATGTACATACATATCTATGATAGAGTTTAATTTTTGAAGTAGGCATAGTTAGAGGTTAACAATAATAATTAATTATAAATAGAACAATTATAATAATATGCTGGAATAAAAGTTATGTGCATAAAAATGTTATGTGAATTAAAGCTAGCTGGGCATGGTGGCTCACTCCTGTAATCCCAGCACTTTGGAAGGCCAAGGCGGGTGGATCACCTGAGGTCAGGAGTTTGAGACCAGCCTGACCAACATGGAAAAACCCCATCTCTACTAAAAATACAAAATTAGCCAGGCGTGGTGGTGCACGCCTGTAATCCCAGCTAACTCAGGAGGCTGAGGCAAGAGAATTGCTTGAACCCGGGAGGCAGAGGTTGCGGTGAGCCAAGATTGTGCCATTGCACTCCAGCCTGGGCAATAA
>NW_022437010.1:1123054-1128820 GCF_009761245.1 Sapajus apella | reverse complement strand
AGAGGTTGCGGTGAGCCAAGATTGTGCCATTGCACTCCAGCCTGGGCAACAAGAGCAAAACTCCATCTCAAAAAAAGAAAAATAAAGTTATGTGCTCTCTCTCTTTCTCTCTCAAAATATCTTATTATTTTTGGATCATGGCTGACCTGGGGTAATTGAAACCTCAGAAAGCAAAACTGCAGCTAAGAGGGGACAACTGCGTATGAATGGCCTTCTGACACCTATAATGTTACTAACACAATTTTAATATTAATATTGACAATTACCACAACAATTAACATAATAATGAAAATAGTAACAGGTGTTTCTCAAATGGGGTGATTTTGCTCACCCACAGGACATCTGGCAATATCTGCAGATGTTTTTTGGTTGTCACAATTGAGGAGAAGATGCTATTGGTATCTAGTGGGTAGAGGCCAAGGATGCTGCTAAACATCCTACAAAACACAGGACAGCCCCCACAACAAAGAATCATCCAGCCCAAAGTAACACCTATAATGTTACTAACACAAATTTAAAATGATATAAAAGTATTGTATGCCTTGTATGATTTAACTCTCATTTTCTTCAAATATGGATTCGTACCTGTTGTTCTTTTTTTTTTTTTTTTTGAGACAGAGTCTTGCTCTGTTGCCAGGCACCAGGCTGGAGTGCAGTGGTGCGATCTCGGCTCACTGCAACCTCCGTCTCCTGGGTTCAAGCAATTCTCCCACCTCAGCCTCCTGAGTAGCTGGAACCACAGGTGTGTGCCACCACGGCCAGCTAATTTTTGTATTTTTTAGTAGAGAGGGCATTTCACCATGGTCTCAATCTCTTGACCGCATGATCCGCCCGCCTCAGCCTCCCAAAGTGCTGGGATTACAGGCATGAGCCACTGTGCCCGGCCAGCTGTGCCTGTTGTTCTTCTAACTAGAGTTCCAGTTCCCTGTGGGCTGAGACTGCACAGTCATATTTCATTTGAATCCCGTGGCATTTTGGCACAGTTGTAGTTACCCAGTCAGAGAGTAACTCTAGTATTCTGTTAAGTCCATCACCCTTTTGAAAGCAAGCATGTTTTGACTGTGTTTCTTGTTCTTTCTTTTGCAGGCCACTATGTACACGGTATTTGTATCTATGGAAATGGAGACTTAAAGTGGCTGGTTAATTCACCAAGCCTGTTTGCTAACAAGTTTGAGCTTAATACCTACCCCCTTACTGTGGAATGCCTAGAGCTGAGGCATCGCGAAAGAACCCTCAATCAGAGTGAAACTGCCATACAACCCAGCTGGTATTTTTGAGCTATGGTAACCCCTGACTGAAGGGAAATTGCAGCTGGGAAGAGGAGCCCGTCTTTGGGAGAGACTTTTGCCTTCCTAATGTTAATGGTTTCA
This sequence comes from Sapajus apella, assembly GCF_009761245.1. Classification (NCBI taxonomy): domain Eukaryota; kingdom Metazoa; phylum Chordata; class Mammalia; order Primates; family Cebidae; genus Sapajus; species Sapajus apella. The sequence goes on along the minus strand of NW_022437010.1, from coordinate 1,127,450 downwards.
GGACCACATTTACAGCTTCAGGACCTGGCTACATAATTATACTTAAATTATCCACCGGACAGGCCGGGCGTGGTGGCTCATACCTGTAATCCCAGCACTTTGGGAGGCCAAGGCAGGTGGATCATCTGAGGTCGGCAGTTCAAGACCAGCCTGACCAACATGGAAAAACCCTGTGTCTACTAAAAATACAAAAAAATTAGCCAGGCGTGGTGGCGGGCGCCTGTAATCCCAGCTACTCGGGAGGCTGAGGCAGGAGAATCGTTTGAACCTGAGAAGAAGTTACAGTGAGCCGAGATCACACCATTGCACTCCAGCCTGGGCAACAAGAGCGAAACTCTGTATCAAAAAAAAAAAAAAATCCACTGGACACTGTGAAATACGCTAACAGGATGGCTGGGCACTTTGGCCAGTTTTAGTCTTGCCATTTCTTGATGTTCACCTCCATATTAGCTTATTGTTATGATCAATGATAAATTAAATGATATCAGATCTTTGCACCAGATACTCATCATATACAAATGTTTTAATGAAAAAGAGAATTGTAGATAATACTGTCTAGGAAAATAAGAATTAGGTTTCTTTGAAGAAGGAATCTTTTATAAACACATTAACAGTCACCACTCTGCTCAACCAGACAGGTATTGAAACAGCTTTCTGGGTAATTCACCAATTTCCTTGAAAACGTAAGCTACGTGAATGGAGAATTGATTTTGTTTCCAAGTTTCAACACTAGCATTTTTGGTTTACTCATGGCCAAAGTTCCGTATATAGTATAAAGTCATTAACAAGAAACAGGATGTGCTTTAAGACAGAATTCACTGTCTGTTGCTTCGGTAAAAGGACCTCGGGGAATAGAACATTTCTCTCTTATATACTGGAACGTAGGCTGGCCCCTATGTCATGTTTTCCATTGAGAACACTGAAAAGTCCTTGCAAGAATGAAGATAAGCATTCAAGAGAGGTGCTATCGCATAGATCTGTCTGAAGCTTGGAACACTTTCCTCTTCTGTGACCCCCCTCTCCCCGGTATTATCTTACTTGCAAAATAGAGACCAAATTCTATCCTGTGAGGCTTTTAATTGCACCATAGTATTCTCTGAGTAGCTTTACAATGCCTGGTACTGGTAGGAGGGGCTCGATTTTTAAGAGCCTTCAGTTGTAAATGAGCATCTCATGTTATTTATCCCTCATTCATTCATCCATTCATTCATTCAGCCTGCATTCAATAAACATTTCTTGAGTGTCTATTATGTACAGGACATGTACTGAGACAAAAAGGAAAAATAAGAGCTTTTTCACTCTAAAAATCTTGGCAATAATGTCAACACCAGATAGTCTTGTCTGGAGAATCTTACAGAGTGATTGTATTTTAATACAGGAATGCACAGGTCTGTGTAGCATGATACCAGGCCCAGGAGATCAACAATTACAAATTAGGGGTTAAATCAGAGTTTAATCAACAGAGAGAGAGAAAGGAGGAGACAGAGTGAGGGCCGGTTGTGTTCCAGGCATTCTGGTAGTCGTTTATGTATTGAATTTCATTCAAACCTCACAATGGTCTTGTGAGGACCTCATATAATTATTCCCATTTTGCAGGTGAAGTAACTGAGGCCTAGAAAGGTTAATAGCATCAGGGAATAATTTCTCTGTGAGAATTAGGACTCTGTTACTGGTGTCCTGATTTCATTTCCTGAGGTGGATTTACTAAGAGATGGTGAAATAAAGTCATATTTAGGATACCAGAGAAGGTAGATTTTAAGAATGGTTTCAGTGTTAATGATGACAAAAAGTCCTGTCAGCTCAGAAAAAATGTGAAATCTGCTTTACTATTCCTGTAACCCATTGAGTTTCTAAATATTTATTTATTCTAACAAAAAGCAATTACTACCATAGATGATAGATGTAATGAAAACAATTTTATTTTTTTCTATAACTGTACTTGTTGAATGTTAATCATATTTAAAGGGAATGACTTTGAAGTAAAACCTTTTTTTCTTGCTACTGAAAAAAAATGGAATTGTTTTGGGTGGTAAAGCGTTAAGGAGTAGAGAAGCCTGGTCACACAAGGAACCATCGTAAGCCACATGTGAAAACCTGTCACTTGCAGAGAGGCAGCCCCGCTAAGGTGACCAGAGAGGGCTATAAGCACACATTGTCATTGCTATAGATGAGGCTGTGTCCCCACCCCCGAAATTCATATGTTGGATCCTTAACTCTTAGAGTGATGGTATTTGAGATGGGGCCTTTTGGTAAGGGAAGTTCAGATAAGGTCACAAGGGTGTGATTCTCATGATGAGATGAGTGCCCTTTTAAGAGCTCTGGCTTGGGCCAGGCGTGCTGGCTCGTGCCTTGTAATCCCAGCATTTTGGGAGGCTGAGGCGAGGGGATCACTTGATGCCAGGAATTCCAGACCAGCCTGGCCAACATGGTGAAACCCTGTCTCTACTAAAAAATACAAAAATTAGCTGGGCGTGGTGGCACCTACCTGTAATCCCAGCTATTCAGGAGACTGAGGCATGAGAATCTCCTGAACCCAGGAGGCGGTGGTTGCAGTGAGCTGAGATCGCCCCACTGCACTCCAGCCCAGGCGACAGAGCAAGACTTTGCCTCAAAACAAAACAGGGACAGGGATAGGGAATGCACCCAGGGTCAGTAGTGAAGTCTAAAAACTGTCTCTTTTCAACTTATTTAAGTGACAGCACCTGAGAAGAAATGTTTTACACTGGATGTTTCTCATATAGAACGAGAACTCTTTCTGGAATAGAAGTTTACATGTCCATTGTTGGGCATCTCTCCTATGTCTTAAATACTTTAATACTGGAAGAGCATAGTGTGGGCCAGTGGATCTCGGACACCCCACGGGAATGTCCTGAAACTGCTGTATCTGAGGTTTGTTTTTGATGAGAGTCCATGTTTTGTTTTCTTGGGAATAAATTAATATATTGTTTTCCACTTTGGGGATACTGTGTATTTTTATTTGACAATTAGTTAAAAATCCACTAAAGGGTATGTCTAGCTAGGCAAGTCTCCTGCTATTAAGCAAAATTTACATTCATACATACAGGCATGTCTGTCTACAAAACAACCATCCACTGAAAAATGATTAAACTTTCCCATTGTGGGGGGTTGGGGAGAGTAAGTGCGAGTCAGAGAGAGAAGAGGGCACAATAGAAGATCAGTGTCATTTGAATTGGGTATAACTTTTTTTTTTTTTGTAAGGGCACAACTATTTTTAAAATTTGAGACTGGAATAGGTTAACTTATTATTTACCTGCCTTTTTATTCATTTAAAAAATCAAGATATACACTAGGAAAAAGTTTTATGTTGTTATTACCATAATTACTTATCAAGTGCCAACATTTAAAAAATTCATTTAAAGGACATCTTATTCATCATTTTTTCAAATAAAAATATTTTAAATAAATAAAAAATATTTTAAAACATAAAAAAATTTTAAACTCTAATAATAAATATGTACATGCTCATAAACATGGAAATAATGAAGAATATAGAATAAAAACTGAACTACTTTCTCCAGAGGTAATCGCTTATTTGCTTTTTTAGTTTTTGTTTTTCTGAGACAGGGTCTCACTGTCAACCAGGCTGGAGTGCAGTGGAACAATCATGGCTCACTGCAGCCTCAACCTCCCAGGCTCAGGTGATCCTCCCATCTTAGCATCCCAAGTAGCTGGGACCACAGGCATGCACCACCACACCTGGCTAATTTTTGTATTTTTTGTAGAGACAGGGTTTTGCCATGTTATCCTGCCTGGTCTCAAACTCCTGGGCTCAAGTGATCCACCTGCCTCAGCCTCCCAGTGCTGGGTTACAGGCGTGAGCTACCATACCTGGTCTTATCTGCTGTGTCTTCTTAAGTGCTTTCTCAATGTACTGATATAGCCTATAGCAGGCTGTCCGGTAGTCCAGTGAAATTTCTGCAATGATAAAAATGTTCTACATCTGCCCTGTCCAATATAATTGTCACTCACATAAGCTGTGAGCTCTTGAAATATAGCTAGTATGACTGGAAAATATTCTTTCACATTTTATCTAGCTTTTTTTTTTTTTTTTGAGACAGAGTCTCACTGTGTCACCCAGGCTGCAGTGGCGTGATCTCAGCTCACTGCAACTTCCACCTCCTGGTTCAAGTGATTCTCCTGCCTCAGTCTCCTGAGTAGCTGGGACTACAAGCTCACACCACCATGCCTGGCTAATTTTTGTGTTTTTAGTAGAGAAGGGGTTTTACCATGTAGGCCAGGCTGGTCTCGAACTCCCGACCTTTGGCCTCCCAAAGTGCTGGGATTACAGGCGTGAGCCACTACGCCCAGCCAGCTTTAATCAATTTAAATAGCCACATGTGACTAATGCTACCACACTGGACAGCACAGTTATAGA
>NW_022437010.1:1089955-1122954 GCF_009761245.1 Sapajus apella | reverse complement strand
TTTTTTTTTTTTTTTTTTTGAGACAGAGTTTCGCTCTTGTTACCCAGGCTGGAGTGCAATGGCGCGATCTCGGCTCACCGCAACCTCCGCCTCCTGGGTTCAGGCAATTCTCCTGCCTCAGCCTCCTGAGTAGCTAGGACTACAGGCATGCGCCACCATGCCCAGCTAATTTTTCGTAGTTTTAGTAGAGATGGGGTTTCACCATGTTGACCAGGATGGTCTCGATCTCTTGACCTCGTGATCCACCCGCCTCGGCCTCCCAAAGTGCTGGGATTACAGGCTTGAGCCACCACGCCCGGCTTCTTTCTTTCTTTCTTTCCTTCTCTTTCTTTTCTTTTCTTTTCTTTTTTCTTTTTTAAAAAAGACTAAGTATTGCTCTGTCACCCAGGATGGAGTGCAGTGGCATGATCATGGCTCACTTCAGCCCCAAACTCCTGCACTCAAGAGATCCTCCCATATTAGCTTCCCAAGTAGCTAGGACTATGGATGTGTGCCACCATGCCCAGCTAATTTTTTATTAATTTTTGTAGAGATGTGGGGTCTCACAATATTGTCCAGGCTGGTCTCAAACTCCTGGCCTCCAGCGAACCTTCCACCATGGACTCCTAAAGTTCTGGGATTATAGGCGTGAGCCACTGCACCTGCCCATAATGCAATTTTAAATAGTAGCAGTGGTAGCAGCTTTCCTTGTGTTGTTTCCAACATTAAAAAGCACGTTGAATTTGGGGACTGTTGTTGGAGATTTGATATAGCTTTTTAGTAGATACCTTTCATTAAGGATTAGAATAGCAGAAAATGAATATAAATATAAATGTTATGATTCTAATTTTTAAAATCCAAGTTGCTGTCTCTTTTTTGTTGGCTGATATAATTATGGGTGACAATATGTTATTGTTTTTAATTTTTTGCCCTGCTTTTTTTTTTTTTTTGAACAGCTAGAATTGAGTACAGTGGCATATGCCAAGAAAGAAATTGGAGCAGGGATCCATTTAAACAGAGAACCACACAGTTGGAGTTTGGGAACACAATACCTGAGCTGGAAGGTTTCTGTTGTAACTCCTCCCTCTACTGGATGGGATGTTTTAGGGATTCAGGGGTCAAGCCAATTGGAAAACGCATTAGCGGACAACTTCCGAGGGCTGACTTCTGGCCTTGGAACTAGGTTGTCCTTGAAAGGAGGAGGACATGGGTGAAGCTGACTCTGCTCACCTTTCCAAGAGGAACAGCTACAAGGTCTGAAAGTGGTGGGCATCCACAGTGGCCGAATGGAAAGTCAACCTCAGTGATCCCGTTTGAGCCTAGGAAGCCTGACCTGCATCTGCAGAAGGATCCTGGGGTCTGTAGGAGATGGGCTGGCAGAACAATCCAAAAGGGTTCCCGAGAAAGGAAGACATGACTCAGAAACTGACACTCAACATCAAGTGTCAGACTGCAGACATGAGTCCACAGCGTAATGTGATAGAGGACTCGGAATGTTAGGAGAAATCATTGAAAAAGTTAACACCAAGTTAGTTAAAATGAATTATTTCAAGGTCAGGCCATTGGCTATACATCAGGCAAAAATGAATGTTAACTGTTTTTTGGGGACAGAGTTTCACTCTTGTCGCCCAGGCTGGAGTGCAGTGGCACGAAATTGGCCCACTGCAACCTCCACCTCCCGGTTCAAGCAATTCTCCTGCCTCAGTCTCCCGAGTAGCTGGGACTACAGTCACAGCTGCCATACCTGGCTAATTTTTTGTATGTTAGTAGAGACGGGGTTTCACTGTGTTACCCAGGCTGGCCTCAAACTCCTGAGCTCAGGCAATCCACCTGCCTCAGCCTCCCAAAGTGCTACGATTACAGGTGAGAGCCACTGCGCCCGGCCTAAAAATGAAGGTTTTAGAGAGCTTTTTAAAAAATGTTTTATTTTGAAATAATTTTAGACTTAGATAAAAGTTATAAAGACATTAGAGAGTTCTCAATCTTTGACTCAGCTTCTTCTTGTTAGCCTCTTACATAAAGAAAGTTCAATGATCAAAACCAGTTTTGCTTTGCCTTTAATTCTATGTTGGCTGTGTGTTGAGAGTTGGTAACAGCCACTATTTACCTTTGCACAGGACAGACCAGATAGATAAGGTGAGTCCCAATAACATGTAGACACATCACACTAGACCAAATGACAGCAAGGGACTCGTCTCAAGTGATATTTCCTGGTGAAAATGGTACTATGGTGCTATGGACTGAATATTAGTGCCCGGAATATTTGTGCCCTGCCTTCAAATTAATATTCTGAAACCTTATCACCAAGGTGACAGTGTTAGCAGGTGGGGCCTTTGGGAGGTGATTTGGGATTACTGGCCTTATAAAGGAGTCCTCAGGGAGCTGCCTCTTTCCATCATGTGAGAATGGAGCATGAAGGTGTAATCTATGAACCAAGAAGTGAGATTTACCAGACACTACATCTGCTGGCATCTCGAACTGTCAGAGATAAATTTCTGTTGTTTCTCTGCCACCCAGCTTATGCTATTTTGTTACAGCAGCCCAAATAGGCTGACATATGGAAAAAAAAAATTCTACACATTCTCTATTCCAGACTACGAAAATGAGATGAACGAAAGGATGAGGGAGAAAGTCCATAGTTGCATCCCTCAGAAGGCAGCGGAGAAGAAAGCAGGTGTGCGGTGATGACAACAGGACTTGTATCTTACAGATCACTGGTTGGAAAACCCAGATTCAGGTTCATTTTCTCAGGATTTTCCTAAGCAGGGTTAATGAGTCTTAAACAGCTAGGAGGGAAAGCACTGATTCCTGCCATGTCTACACATTTAACCTCTGGTGCTTAAAGCCTTTGGTGAGCCCCTTCCACATACCCGGAGCCAGTGAGCTGAGCAGTTGGTTTAATTAGCATTCACACAGGCTTTCAAAGAGAACCCAGCAGAAAGTATTCAAGTTAGACTTTCCAGTAGCTGGGCTGTTTATCAGAGATGACCCAGTGGAAGAGGAAAGGTTTAAAGAGTAACCACAATAACAGCATGAGATTCTTTTGAAAGCACAGTGACTTGAGTACACTATTGGCTGCTAGAGACATACTTGAAAAGGGAGGTTTATATCCAGGCAGCGAGTGAAAGAAAAAGAAAAAAAAAAAAAGGAAAGAAAGAAAAGGGAGGAAACTTACTAAAACACTGGTATCCTGGTGGTTACCATGCATGGAAATTTTTCTGGATATGTGATTGACAAACTTTGCTAAGGAATGGTGGGAATCGTGGGAAAGGTTATTTGAAAAACTTCTTCAAATATAAAATGGGGGTAAAAACATAGTGTTGTGTTTTCATAGGATTTTTGAGCAGGAATATTCCATTTGTTCTTCTATGTCTTTAACAAACTGCCAGGTTCACATTCTTGGTACATAGCTGCGTATTAAGGCTGACAGGTCCTCATAAGGAACAGCTGATTCCAGTTAAGCACATCACAAAGGGGTTGATTTTTTACTTGGCATCACATCATTTTATCCTTTGAAAGCTCTGTTTAGAGTGTTTTACTCACATATGTATAAAGCCATGCATTTGTTTTTTTACTTGCAAATACTTAAAGCACCTCCTCCTACCTGCCAGGCACTGGGCTGACTGTTGAAGATTAACAGAGACAAAAGTCTTGCCCTGGTACAACTCATTACCAAATGATCCTGTGCATTTCAAAGACCACTTTGTATTTTGTTTTTAAAGGATGTGAAGGATTCTGAATGATCTATTCTTAATGTTTGTCACTCATTCTATTACTTGAAGCAAATTAGACATGATCTCTCCTAATTAGTCACTATTAATTAAGAAGAAAAAAAGAACAACAGATCCTTTATATTCTAGTCGGAGGGACCGGAAAGTTACAAAATATACCAATTCAAGAAAGTAATTTTAGATAGTCATTAAGTCCCATGAAGAAAATAAAACAGGGTCCGGCGATATAAGTCACCAGAAGTGGGGGTGAGGGCTTAGATTAGGCAGTCAGGGAAGGCCTCCCGATGGAAGAGACATTTCGAGATGGCAGTTTGGCCATCTACAAGTGATGACAAGAGCTGTGACTGGACATTAGGACTTGCCTTTACCAACGTGTCCCTGCTTTTAGCAAAAGTTCAGCCAGTCCTTGAGGGTTCCTTTGGGTAAAAGCTGGTTCCAGCACTTGGACGTGGAAAGTATAAGATGAGCCGGGAACATACCGTTGCACCCGAAAGTAGAACAGTGCACAAAGATTAAAGAGAACATATCAAAAGGCACAGGAATCCCTTGAAAGGGCTCCTGTGAGCGAAATCTGGGACACTTTGAGCATCAAGACAAATGATGATAGTAATAGACTGTAATCCAGTAAATAAAATAAGAATTCATGAACACATACATGCATGTGTGTGCTATATATGTATGTGTGTGCATGTATATTAGCTTGATCAGTTCTGCCCTAATTTTACAGAAGAGGGCTTGCAGCCTGCCCAAAAGACTACCCAGTAGTCAGTTGCGGGAGGGTTTGAGCCAGGTCCTGACATGCCAGGTCAGAGAACTTGGACAATATAGAGGCTGCCAGGCTCTGCCAAGGGTGCACACCATGTCCCAAGAGAGCGTGCTGGTGACCTGCCATGCGGTGGTCTTCCATAGCCAGTTGAGCTGGAAAAGACAAGTAGCCATAACCGACACAGTGCCTTGTAAGCAGCTGCATTACTCAAATATTCATCTGTTCCTGAGAAGAGTGAAGTCAGGAGCATCTCTGAAGGAGACACATGTCCCTAACCCCCCAATGCCACCCACTCAAGGTGAGGGAGAGTAAGTGGGAGTCAAGGAGCAGACCCTGCCTCTACCACATGCAACCTTCCTCCATCCAGGGGGAAAATCATTATTAAATTGGAATGAGATTGGAATTGAAAAAAGGATGGATTTTGCATCACTGAAGAAGGTGACTTGAAGTTATGGAATCTGCTCAAAGTGCTGTCGGGAAATCTGCTATAGAGAAAGAGAGGAAGATTAAGAAAATATATTTGGGGGCCATGATTGCTGGAGGGAAAGATTTAGTGTTTACGTCTCCTGGGTTGAGACTGAAACCAAATACCCACATATAGTAACAGCTGACCATTCTACTTACTCAGCATTTTTGGCTACACATGCCAGAGTCAAGAAGTAGCACCCACACACTCACACACCCGTCTGTGGAGAGAAACATGCCTCCTTATATACATGAAGTTCTCAATCTTTACTCAGAGCTAAATTAGCTAAATGATAACAGTGATTCAACTTAAAAAAAAAAAAAAGGCTGTAACAGTGAAAGTTCTACCATGCTTGGATGTATGTTTCTCATCCCACAGGAGGTAAAACAAAAGCATGTGCCGTGGTATCAGGAAGACTCTGCTTTGATTTCTGCTGTTGCTTGGTAGTTGTGTGACTTGAACATAAAAGTTACTTTCATAGCTCTTCATCTCCTCATAAAATAGAAGATGATAGGCCGGGCGTGGTGGCTCACACCTGTAATCCCAGCACTTTGGGAGGCCGAGGCGGGCGGATCACGAGGTCAGATGTTTCAGACCAGCTTGTCTAATGTCGTGAAACCCCGTCTTTACTAAAAATACAAAAATTAGCTGGACGTGGTGGCAGGCGCCTGTAATCCCAGCTACTCAGGACGCTGAGGCAGGAAAATTGCTTGAACCTGGGAGGTGGAGGCTGCAGTAAGCCAAGATCGCACCACTGCATTCCAGCATGGGTGACAGAGCAAGACTCAGTCTCAAAAAAAGAAAAAAGAAAGAAAGAAAAAGAAAAAAGAAGAAGATGACGGTACCTCATAAAGGGGCTGTGAGGATTAAACTTTGTAATATAAGTGTGTTCGTCCGTTCTCACATTGCTATAAAGAAATACTTGAGACTGGGTAATTTATAAAAAAAGAGGTTTAATTGGCTCATGGTTCTGCAGGCTGTACAGGAAGCATAGTGGCTTCTGCCTCCGGGGAGGCATCAGGAAGCTTCCAATCATGGTGGAAGGCAAAGAGGGAGTGAGATACTTCATGTGGCCAGAGTAGGAGGAAGAGAGAGAGCAGGGAGGTGCCACCCACTTTTAAACAACCAGATCTCCCGATGACTCACTCACTCACCATCATGAAAGCAGCACTGAAGGAATGGTGTAAATAATTCATGAGAACTCTGCCCCCATGATCCACTCACCTCCCACCAGGCCCCACCTCCAACACTGGGGATTACAATTCAACATGAGATTTGGTGGGGACCCAGCTCCAAAACATATCATTCCACCTCTGGCCCCCCAAATTTCATGTCCTCACATTGCAAGATACAATTATCCCTTCTCAACAGTTACCCAAAAGTCTTCAATCATTCTAATATTAACTCAAAAGTTTGAAGTCCAAAGTCTCATCTGAAACAAGGCAAGTCCCTTTCACCTATGAGCCTGTAAAATCAAAAACAAGTTAGTGACTTTCCAAGTTACAAAGCCCTTGTGTAAATGGTCCTGTTCCAAAAGGCAGAAATCAGCCCAAAGAAAGGGGCTACAGGCCCCACACAAGTCTGAGCCCCAGCAGGGCAGTCATCATTAAATCTTAAAGCTCCAAAATAATCTCCCTTGACTCCATGTCTCACATCCAGGGCACACTGGTGCAAGGGATGGGCTCCCAAAGCCTTGGGCAGCTCTGCCTCTATGGCTTAAAAGGGTTCAGGCCCTGCAGCTGCTCTCATAGGTTGGCATTGAGTGCCTGCAGCTTTTCCAGGTGCAGGGTGCAAGCTGCTGGTAGATTTACTATTCTGAAATCTGAAGGATGGTGGCCCTCTTCTCATAGCTTCACTAGGCAGTGCTTCAGTGGGAACTGTGTGGACACATTTCTCCTCTGTACTCCCCTAGTAGAGGTTCTCCATGAGGGCTCCACCCCTGCAGCAGGCTTCTGCTTAGACATCCAGGCTTTCCCTCCTCCTCTGAAATCTAGGCAGAGGCTTTCAAGCCTCTACTCTTGTACTCTGCACACCCACAGGTTTAACATCATGTGGAAGCTGCCAAGACTTATGGTTTGCTCCCTCTGAAGCAATGGCCTGAGTTGTACCTTGATCTTTTTGAGCCAAGGCTGGAGCTGAAACAGCTGGGATGCAGGGAGCAGTGTCCCAAGAGTACACAGGGGAGTGAGACCCTGAGCCTGGTCCATAAAACCATTCAGTCCTCCTAGGCCTCTGGGCATGTGATGGGAGGGGCTGTGGCAAAAGTCTCTGAAATGCCTTTTAGGCCTTTCCTCATTGTCTTGGATATTAGGACTTGGCTCCTTTTTTATTATGCAAATTTCTGTAGCCTGCTTGAATTCCTTCCCTGAAAATGAGCTTATCTTTTCTACCACATGACCAGGCTGCAAATTTTCCAAACTTTTAAGCTCTGCTTCCTTATTGAATATAAGTTCTAATTTCAAGTCATTTATTGCTCACACATATGAGCATAGGTTGTTACAAGCAGCCAGGCCACATCTTGAACTCTTTGCCGCTCAGCAATTTGTCCTGCCTGATACCCTAAATCATCACTCTTAAGTTCAAAGTTCCACAGATTCCCTAGGGCAGGGGCATAACACAGCCAAGCTATTTCCCAAGGTGTAACAAAAGAGACCTTTGCTCCAGTTCCTAATAAGCTCCGGATTCCATCTGAGACCTCATTAGCCTGGCCATCTCTGTCCATATCACTATCACCATTGTGATCACAACAACCTAACAAGTCTCTAGGAAGTTCCAAGCTTTCCATCATCTTCCTGTCTTATTCCGTGCCTTCCACACTCTTCCAACCTCTGCCCATTACCCAGTTTCCAAAGCTGCTTCCATATTTTCAGTATCTTCATAGCAATGCCCCATGCCTCAGCACCAGTTTCTGTATTAATCCATTCTTGCATTGCTACAAAGAAATACCTGAGACTGGGTAATGTATAAGGAAAAGAGGTTTAATTGCCTCATGGTTCTGCAGGCTGTGTAGAAGGCATAGTGGCTTCTGCTTCTGGAGAGGCCTCAGGAAGCTTCCAATCATGGCAGAAGGCAAAGGGGGAGTGAGGCACTTCATGTGGGCAGAGTAGGAGGAAGAGAGAGAGCAGGAAGGTGCCACCCACTTTTAGACCACCAGAACTCACAATAATTCACTCAATATCACAAGAGCAGCACCAAGGGGACAGTGCTGACCTATTTATGAGAACTCCACCCCATGATCCAATCACCTCCCACCAGGCTCCTCTTCCAACACTGGGGGTTACAATTGGACATGAAATTTAGTGCAGTGGCTGTCTTTTAGAAACAACTCAATGAATTTGTTGTTGTTTTGTTGTCATTGTCATCATCAATGTTGTAGAAAAAGCAGGAAAAAGAAATAAAAGAGATAGGAAGGAAAAAGAGATAAAAGTGGCTACAAATGCAAAGCATATGTAGAGTGCACTAGAGGATAGAATTTCTAGTAGAAAATAGTAGGCATGGCACCACAGCTCACATCTGTAATCCCAGCACTTTGGGAGACTGCGGTAGGAGGATTGTTTGAACTCAGGAGTTTGAGACAGCCTGGGAAACATGGCAAGACCCCATCTCTACCAAAAAAAAAAATTTAGCTAGACAAAGTGGTACACGCCCATGGTCCCAGCTACTCAGGAGGCCAAGGCAGGAAGATCCTTTGAGCCCAGAAGGTTCAGGTTGCAGTGAGCTATGATCGCACCACTGTATTCCAGCCTGGATGACAGAGAGAGACCCTGTCTTAAAATAATAATAATATTCATTATGTGATTTGGGGAGTCATCAAGAAGCCCTTATCTTTGTATAGCTTATTAAAGAAGGCAGAGAAAACATATTAACTTTTATAAAAACTAATAACAATTAAAAGAGAGTTGGCCTGGCTAGGCATGGTGGCTCACGCTTATAATCCCAGCACTTTGGGGGGATCCCCTGAGACCAGCCTGACCAATATGGTGAAACCCCATCTCTACTGAAAGTACAAAAATCAGTCGGGCATAGTGGCATACGCCTGTAATCCCAATTACTTAGGAGGCTGAGACAGGAGGATTGCTTGAACCTGGGAGGTGGAGGTTGCAGTGAGCCAAAATTGTGCCACTGCACTCCAGCCTGGGCAACAGAGCAAGACTCCATCTCAAAATAAAAAAAAAAAAAAGAGAGAGAGAGTTGGCCCATAAAGAAATGCACTCCAGTTATCTAGAAAATTCACATGAGCCAGGCGCGGTGGCTCACGCCTGTAATCCCAGCACTTTGGGAGGCCGAGGCGGGTGGATCACGGGGTCAAGAGATCGAGACCATCCTGGTCAACATGGTGAAACCCCGTCTGTACTAAAAATACAAAAATTAGCTGGGCATGGTGGCGCGTGCCTGTAATCCCTGCTACTCAGGAGGCTGAGGCAGGAGAATTGCCTGAACCCAGGAGGCGGAGGCTGCGGTGAGCCGAGATCGCGCCATTGCACTCCAGCCTGGATAACGAGAGCGAAACTCCGTCTCAAAAAAAAAAAAAAAAGAAAATTCACATGAGAATACGAGTCTACCTGTAAAAGCAATAGTTTGAAATTGTATTAATAATCAAAATGATTAATATATATGAGTAATGGGTCATGTTAAAATTAGTCCCTAATCCTCTGCAATCTATAGCCGTTTATATGGAAATTCTGTCTCCTCTAAAAGCCACAGCTGGTTGTGGGGAGATTTTGCCATCTAATCTTGCTGGGACCCTTCAAAACTAAAGGAATGAGGGAAATGAGTCACTCTTTCAATTATTCATTGGAAGAATCCACTGAGTGCCCAAATGTGCCTGGCGCTATGCTGACCACTTTGGATAAAAACTCTTAAGACCTGGCCCTGCCTAATGAAGTACTCCTACTCTAATGGACAGAAATCTGGAAGGATCTTCCTGCTTAAAAGGTTAGGATTGATAAGCCAGATGGGAAATTAATGGAATATACCTAGATATACATACTCAGGGAGAAGATAGCCACAAAAGGTGGGGTAGATATAGAGAGGTATGTAACTGGACACAATTATGACAGATTAGCTGATTCAACAATAGAAACAAGAAATGAGAGCTCACTCTTTACCCCAGCTCCCCAGTTACAGTGAGTCACACTGAGTAGTCTTGGTAGCCCAGCCTGGATGAGGATACATTGACTAAAAGATAAGCACATTCACAGAACAAGAAGTAAGAAATATCACAGAATTGACACTTAACTGGGAAATGGCCAGGAATTAAAATAAGCAAACCGGATCTGGAGAAGTGAGTGCAACTATTATCCCTCATTCATTTAGTTTTGAAGGATCCTAGCAACATTGGGTGGCAAAATCTGCCCACAACTGGCTATGGATTTTAGAGGAGACAGAATTTCCATATAAACTGCTGTAGATTGCAGAGACTTGTAGAGAGGCAAAATGTTTGATTAATTGATTATTTTCTTTAACTCTCAAAGAAGAATTATTTCCCTCCACCCTTCTACCCCAAGGTGTCAAAACTAAAATGAAGTTTTGGAGCAGTTATCTTTGTATCATTACTCTTCAAGCTGTAATCATCGTCACAGTATTATACAACGTGCGTGTAAGTCAACCAGACAGTGATCAAATGGATGATGCAGGTGGTGAATATCAAGTCCTTTCCCTACCGCACATCTGTGACACAGCCCTAAATGGGAAGACAGTGCAAGTGTTGCCAAGTGTTCTATCCACAACGTTTGGAATAGATTCCTGCCCTTACTATGTGCTGGAGAACCACTATATCACAACTCCTTTGTCCACAGAAGAAGCTGCATTCCCTTTGGCATATGTAATGACCATCAGTCAAGATTTTGATACGTTTGAACGACTTTTCCGGGCTATTTACATGCCTCAAAATGTCTACTGTATTCATGTTGATAAGGCAGCCACGATTGACTTCAAAATTGCTGTGAGTGAATTACTGGAGTGCTTCTCAAATGCATTTATATCCTCACAGTCTGAGTACATTATTTATGGGGGCAAATCCAAGCTCCAAGCAGACCTGGCCTGCATGAGAGATCTTATAGCATCAGCTGTTCAGTGGAGATATGTCATTAACACTGGTGATCACGATTTCCCCCTAAAAACCAACAGGGAGATAGTTCAGTATTTAAAAATGATGAACTGGACAAACGTTACACCTAATTTAGTGTCTGTTCTGAAATCTACTGAAAGAATCAAATATACCTATAGAGAGTACAGAACCAGATCACACGCTTTTGTCTTACGGAAACGTAAAAGGAAGAGCCCACCTCCATGTCAACTCAAAATCCACTTTGGTTCAACTTATGTTGCCCTTACAAGGGAATTTGTCCATTTTGCGCTTTATAATAAAATAGCCATTGAGTTACTCCAGTGGTCTCAGGATACGTACAGTCCAGATGAACATTTCTGGATTACACTCAACAATATTCCAGGTGAGTGTGGTTTCCTTTCTCATTTTTTTTTTTTTTGCTTGTTCATTTTTATTTTTTTGAGATAAAGTCTCCCTCCATCACCCAGGCTAAAGAGCAGTAGAGCAGTGGAGTGATCTTGGCTCACTGCAACCTGGGTTCAAGCAATTCTCCTGCCTCAGTCTCCCAAGTAGCTGCCGTTACAAGCGTTTGCCATCACACCAGGCTAATTTTTATAATTATAGTAGCGACAGGGTTTCACCACGTTGGCCAGGCTGGTCTCGAACTCCTGGGATCAAGTGATCCTCCCACCTTGGCCTCCCAAAGTGCTGGGATTACAGGCATGAGCCACTGCACCCAGCCAATTTTTATTTTTCAATCAACATGATATATAGTTATGATTTTAAAATCAAATATTAAAAGCTTTCTTATAATAACGATTCATGGCCTTATGCCATGCTTCTCCCCATGTGCAGTCCTAATTAAAAAAAACTATGATATTTTAGCTGTTCCTCCCATTGGTGACTTCTATGCAAAGAGAGTGCTTATACTGTCATTTCCTGATACATTAATTTTAACATTAAGTAAATGTTACAGTGGTTAAGAACATTTATATCATCTACCCACAAACTTTCCTTCACTTATTTCCTTTAATGCTGTGATTTTAAATCAATTGTCAATATTTATGTGATCATAACTATGAAGTTATTGTTCATAGCTGCCATGCACTCTACATTTTATTTTTCCTGAGATTGATGATTACCTCAGGTTTTTTTCTTTGGTTACTTTTTAAGTGTACTTATCACTATTTCAAAATGCTCACACTCATTGGTAACTACTTATGATTATTTTCCAGTAAGTAACTATGATTATTTCAACTTTTTTTTTTTTTTTTTTTTGAGACAGTCTCTTTTTGTCACCCAAGCTGGAGTGCTGGCGCCATCTCTGCTCACTGCAACCTCTGCCTCCCAGGCTCAGGCGATTCTCATGCCTCAGCCTCCTGAGTAGCTGGGACTACAGGCATGTGCCACCATGCCTGGCTGATTTTTGTACTTTTAGTAGAGATAGGGTTTCACCATGTGACCCAGGCTGGTCTCGAACTCCTGGGCTCAAGTCATCCACCTGCCTCAGCCTCCCAAAGTGCTGGGATTATAGGTGTGAACCACGGCACCCGGCCACGTTCAACTCTTTATTGGCGTCTTGTGCCCGCCCCCTACCCCCAATCTGGACATTGTCTCTGTGGGCCTGCTGTAAGCGTTTATCTTACCTGGGAACTCTCTTCCTTATGATGTTGAATCTTATATTCCATAGAATCTATAGTATCTTTTATATCTATCTTTATTATCTATCTTGAAATATTTAAGAATTAAATACTGTATGACCTCACACATGTGCTTCAAAATAATCTGAGGGTAGATGTGGAAGTGAATCATGATTAGTTTATTTGTATTGGAAGATGGGTGTGTCAGGGTTAATTATTGCTCTACAATTTTCCATAGTAAAAAGATTTTAAAACCTTAATAGCTGTTTGATTTTTTGAAGTTATTGTAAATAGGACAGTAATTTCTGTTATGTTCTTCTGATTATTTTACTTATAGTTTGATTTTTGTATATTATTTTTTAATTCAGCCATATTGCTAAATTCTCTTATTTTTAACAGTTTTCTAGTTGATTCTCTTGGATTTTCCATGTATTCAATTATATAATGTGTAAATAAATGAATTAACCTAATTTCCAAAGGTAAGATTCATTTGTTTATCTAATTTGTTAATAACAACTTTCAGAATAATAGTATTGATAATGGTGATCCTCTTATTCTTAATTGTAGTAAGAAATTTTCAGTCCTGGATTCCCAGACCCTTGTGTTCTAGCCATAGAGAAGATAGCGCCATAGGAGTGGACTCTGGTTCAAAGCCTGTACTGTATCCTTAGACAAAGTATATATGGCACCCAAGGACAGCGGTGAAGGAAAATCCCCCGATAAGCAGTACTTCAAGTCATACATGTGGTAGTCTACTTTGGAAAGAGAAAGATCCATCCTTTCAAGGAGTTGTCTCCCAGCTGCATCTAGAACTGAGCCTTCAGTAAGCCCTTACAGATTTCAACAAGGCCAGACACTTCCAATTGATGAGATATGTGTTGAGAATTGTTAATTCTATGGACATGAGCCAACTGACATGCTTTCTTTGTATCAAATGAGTTCCTTGATAAGAAGGATAAGAATTAGTTTTCTGAGGCCGGGCTCGGTTGCTCATGCCTGTAATCCCAGCACTTTGGGAGGCCGAGGCGGGTGGATCACGAGGTCAAGAAATCGAGACCATCCTGGTCAACATGGTGAAACCCCGTCTCTACTAAAAATACAAAAAATCAGCTGGGCATGGTGGCGTGTGCCTGTAATCCCAGCTACTCAGGAGGCTGAGGCAGGAGAATTGCCTGAACCCGGAAGGCGGAGGTTGCGGTGAGCCGAGATCACGCCATTGCACTCCAGCCTGGGTAACAAGAGCGAAACTCCGTCTCAAAAAAAAAAAAAAAAAAAAAAAAGAATTAGTTTTCTTATCATTGTACAGGGTGACTTGGTCACAAATAAGTCATTTTGTGAGGCCAGGCATGGTGGTTCAGACCTGTAATCCCAGCGCTTTGGGAGACCGAGGCAGGCGGATCACCTGAGGTCAGGAGTTCGAGACTAGCCCGGCCAACATGGTGAAACTCTGTCTCTACTAAAAATATGAAAATTAGCCAGGCATGGTGGTGGGCACCTGTAATCCCAGCTATTCGGGAGGCTGAGGCAGGAGAATTGCTTTAACCCAGGAGTTGGAGGTTGCAGTGAGCTGAGATCTCGCCATGGCACTCTAACCTGGATAACAAAGCAAGACTCTGTCTCAAGAAAAGAAAAAAAAAAAAAAAATCATTCTGTGAGTCCATGGATAGTGGCGCTAGCAGAACAACTGTGGATAGGGAAGTCAGATCCATATTCAGAATGTATGTCTACACTAATGAAGGCAAATCTCTATTTTTTCAATGATGAATGAGATCCAGCATAATCAACCTGCCACCTGACAGCTGATTGGTCCCCTTAGAAAACTGCTATTTCAGTACTCAGTGTTGGTCTCTGCTGTTAGCAGATTCAGCACTCAGTAGCATTGGCCAGGTGAGCCAAAGAAAAGTCCATACTATCAAGCTCATACATAGCTCCTATCTCTGCCACCATAGCCACTTTGTTCATGGGTCCATTGAGGAAGCACTGGGTTTTCTGGGGAAAGTCGCTGGCTGATACACAGACAGTGTGTCATTTGTTTCACCTGCTAATCAAAAGCTTTCTCTTCTTCCTCTTTAAGTGTGTGCTGTCTGGTGAGGATTCACATGGGACACAAATATCTTCACAGTTTGTGCTTATTCTTCCCCAGACTTCCTGTTCACCAATCTTTCAGTCCTGTTTTTTCCAAGTCTAACATCAAGACCAACTAAGCAACTGCTCATGTAATGAGTTATAAAGCCATATGTCTGGCCAACTGTCTCTCCAAAGTAGACAGACTACCAATGAACTAGTCAAAGATCTGACTACTAGAGAATTTTCTTTTGTTTTTGAGATGGAGTGTTGCTTTATCACCTAGGCTGGAGTGTAGTGTTGCCTGCTTGGCTCACTGCAACTTCTGCCTCCTGGGTTCAAGTGATTCTCCTGCCTCAGCCTCCTGAGTAGCTGGGACCACAGGCATGTGCCACTATGCCCAGCTAATTTTTGTATTTTTAGTAGAAACTGGGTTTCGCCATGTTGGCCAGACTGGTTTAGAACTCCTGGCCTTAAGTGGTCCACCTACCTCGGCTTCCCAGAGTGCTCAGATTACAGGTGTAAGCCGCCACATCTGGCCTGAGAATTTTCTTTCACCACTGTCCTTCAGTGTCACCCTGATGGGTGCTATAAAGCTGCAGCTGTCCACTTTAAACAGTATGGGCATATCATGCACACCAAGTACTCTGCCTTGGGACAGCTTCTCAAATCTGTGTTTCTATCATTAGCCCCACCTTGTTTCCTCAGTTCCCAATACATATTTTTTTCTGATACAACTTATTTTTAATGTTTAAATATAAAACTTCCAAACATGGCCGGGCGTGGTGGCTCAAGCCTGTAATCCCAGCATTCTGGGAGGCCGAGGCGGGTGGATCACGAGGTCAAGAGATCGAGACCATCCTGGTCAACATGGTGAAACCCCGTCTCTACTAAAAAAAATACAAAAAATTAGCTGGGCATGGTGCCGCGTGCCTGTAATCCCAGCTACTAAGGAGGCTGAGGCAGGAGAATTGCCTGAACCCAGGAGGTGGAGGTTGTGGTGAGCCAAGATCGCGCCATTGCACTCCAGCCTGGGTAACAAGAGCAAAACTCCGTCTCAAAAAAAAAAAAAAAAACTTCCAAACATACTTCAAAAATATAGTACGATGGACCTCCATAAGCCTATCAGTCAACTTTCACAGTCATCCATATAATGCTACGCTTGTTTCATTTATTGTTCTCCACATTTTTTAACTGGAATATTTTAAACCAAATCTAAGCCATTATGTCATTTCATCCTTAAATATTTTCTTGTGCATCTCAAAAGAAAAAAAATAGACATTTCTCACCCAACATAATGCTGCTAACACCTATAACAAAATTAACAATAATTCTTTAATATATAGATGCCTCTCAAACCCATTGTAAGTTGAAAATATTGTAAGTCAAAAATGCGTTTAATACACCTAACCTGCTGAATATATCATAGCTAGCCTACCTTAAGCATACTCAGAACGCTTACATTAGCCTACAGTTGGGCAAAATCATCTAACACAAAGTCTAGCCTATTTTATAATAAAGTGTTGAATATCTCATGTAATTTATTGAATATTGAACTGGAGGTAAAAAAAAAATACAATGGTTGCATAGCCACTCAAAGTATGGTTTCCACTGAATGCGGATTGCTTTTGCACCATCCTAAAGTCTAAAAATCCTAAGTCAAACCACTGTAAGTCAGGAACCATCTGTAATTGAATAACCTATTTAAATTCTTATTTCACAAATTGTCTAAAAAATATTACTCAGTTGGTTTATTGAAATAAGGATCTGAACAAGTTCCACTCATGGAATGTGTTTACAATGTCTCTTAAATCTTTCTTTCCTTTCTTCTAGAATAGATCTTTTGGCTTAGTAGAACTTCTCACATTTGTGATGTGGCTGACTGCCTTCTTGTTTTGATTTTAACTTGTTTCTGTATCCCATATATATTCCATAGACTGGAAATTAGATGTAAAACCTTGATTGAATTATGGTTTAATTAGCCAGGAAGGCAAGAGGACTTTCTGGGGGGTGCTGAGAGCTTCATGTTGCATGGGATCAGAATGCATATAATGTCTGTCTCACTTTTAGATGAGTGCAATTAATAACTGGCTTTGGCTGGGTGTAGTAGCTCCTGTAATTCAAGCACTTTGGAGGCCAAGGCGAGTGGATCACCTGAGGTTGGGAGTTCAAGACCAGCCTGACCAACATGGTGAAACCCCGTCTTTAATAAAATAAAATAAAATTAAATTAAAATTTAAAAAAAAAAAAACTGGCTTTAGCAGATGCACTGTTTTTCTTTCTTTTCTCTTTGAGGAAGGTCTTACTCTTGTCACCCAGGCTGAAGTACAGTGGCATGATCACAGCACACTGCAGCCTCAACCTCCCCAGCTCAACTGATCCTCCTAACTAACGGGGACTACAGGTGCACACCACCATGGTTGGCTAATTTTTTCACTTTTGTAAAGATGGGATCTCACTATGTTGCCCAGGCTGGTCTTGAACTCTGGACTTCAAGTGATCCACCTGCCCTCAGCCTCCCAAAGTGTTAGGATTACAGGAATGAGCCACTATGCCTGGCCCAGAGGCACTTCTTTCAACTGCCCCTTAAACAGGAGAATTCCCTCATTTGCTCTTAAACTTCTCACCCTCCCTTATCCATCTGTCCTAATTCAAGGCAGAATCTTCTGAAACATCCTACGTTCTTCCCTTTTCAATGACTCCCACATTCCTGTTAGTTTCTAAACCAGGAGCATTTGCTGGATCAGATCCTTCCTCTCCATTCATGTCTCACTGCCCTGGCCAGGAAGGAACCATTGAGATATTTGAGTAGGCTTAAAATAAATACAGCTAAGGACAGAGATTCATTTCTCTGACTGTTCCAGGCAGATTAATCCTTCTTCCCCTCTACTTCATTATCACTTTTATTTCTCCTCTTTGATTAGATTTCTCACATCTTATCTAATGTCTATTTCTCTTCATATCCAGGTTGGGAATCCTTTTAGTGTTAAAACTCGCACTCTGAATGAAAAGACTCCCCCACCCCAAACAGGCTTTGTGTGAGCAACATGACTGTCTATTCACTGGGGTGTGAGCAGGCTGTCGGAAAAGAGAATTAGTGGAGGGCAGTGGGATAGGAGTTGGCTTTATAGGTTTGATGTAGGCAGTAGAAAGTTACAGAAGTTACAGTTTAGGGCAGTTTTTGCAAGCTGAGAGGGGGTCGTAGGGTCTGGAGTCATGAGGTTGACCAAGGTCGTTACAAAGTCCAATTGCGTTATCAGTTGGGGCGGGAATAAGGAACAATAGAAGAATGTCTCAAGTTAATTAGGCTCCGCAGGGGTTGATCATTCTTCCCCTTTTCATGGTCTTCCAGTTACTTCAGATTTTCTAATTCTGTGAGGCCATCCAGAGGTATACATGTGGGTCACGGGGGTTGCCATGGCTCGATTTAGGGCATGGCATTGGTGCAGCCAGTTCAAAGAACCTTATATTTAGAAAAGGCTCAGTCTTATTCAATGCCCTTAATTCCTAATACATGGTTGAATTAAATATTCTCTGTTGAGTGAATGTACTTTCCTTACAGGCAACAGTAAACATTTGGATAACAATATGAATAAGTAGTATCTTTTCCAGCTCTTTTTGTTAGTCTATTAAATTATATTTAAACATTTAAAATATTAAATTTAATTTTGTATTAGTGATCTTGTTTATAAGAAAAAATTTACAATCCAATATTTCACAGACTACAGCAATGCTGGTCACAAGGCTTCGGGGCCACGTTTGTGACTAACTACAAGGTCAATGTGACTCCCATAGAATTCATGTTTATATTCCAAGAGAAATCAAAGTTACTCAGGATCAGCTGCATATGTACAAAAGCGTCACTCTGGAGGCCCAAGATTGTTGTTAGATTAAAGGATTTGATTAGCTAAGCATAGAGGTGTGCGCCTGTAGTCCTAGCTACTCAGGGGGCTGAGATAGGAGGTGGCTTGAGCCTGGGAGGTGGAGGTTGCAGTGAGCTGAGATCATGCCACTGCACTCCAGCCTGGGTGATTAGAGTGAGTCTCCATCTCACACACACACAAAAGGACTTGAGATAATGATTTGGTTCCAAGTATAGGTTGAGCATCCCAAATCCAAAACCCCAAAATCCAAATGCTCCAAAATCTGAAATTTTTTGAGCACTAACATGATGTTCAAAGGAAATGCTCATTGGAACATTTAGGAATTCAGATTTTTGGATTTGGGATGCTCGACCAAATCCAAAATTTTGTTGGGATCCTCAACCAGTAAGCATAATGCAAATATTCCAAAATCTGAAAAAAATCCAAAACATGAAACACTTCTGGGGCCAAGCATTACAGAATCAGGGTTATTGAACCTGTAATAGCATCAGCAACATCAATAATTAACATTTGTTGAATTCTTAGTATGTGCCAGGCACTGTGCTAAGTGCTTTCTGAAGACTGTCTCAGTTCATCATCATGAAATTCCCATGCTATAGGCCCTATGATGATTTTTTTCTTTTACAGAAGCAGACATTGTCACACAGCTAACAAGTAGTGACACGATGGTTCCAACCAGACTGTTTGGTATGAAGCAATTACTTCTGGCCACATCTCATGACGGCATAGACAATTTTTCCATTTCTAAACCTGACATTTCTTTTCTAGTACAAGGATGTTATCATGTTTAAAGAAACTTTACAAACATCCCCCAAACCTGCCTATTGCCCCAATCTGATTTAATCTACCCACTTCCCTCATCCCCTCGCAGCTTGCATAATTAACTACCATCACGGCACTTATTTTAGACATTTCACTCCCTCTACCTTCCCCTTCTCCATTCATCTCTTCCTAGCTTCTTTTTATTTGCTATTCATAATATCTACTGCCAATCTCTGTTTTTGCAAACATTCTTTTTGCCCCTTTGTCTTTTGGTTGTATCCATTTGGAAATCCACAGTCCTATAACAAATTCAGATAGCCATCATCTCTGTTTAGACCGCTGAGTATTAGCGCAGAAATTGCACAATCAAGCAGAACATTATATCTGTATGTTCTCAACCTATCGCTTCAACTGGGCCCTCAATTCCAGCCAGGATCTTGCTACGATGATCTGATTGTCACACATTTCCACTATAGCAATGACTACTTCAGACTTTCTCCACTCTTCTCAAACCTCCAGCCTCCCCTACCAACCTCACTTTCTACAGATGGTCTTGCCTCCAAGTTCACAGAACAAACACAGGCAAACAGATGGTGCTATGATTAGAATGCGTTCCCCAAGTTCACGAGTTAGAAACTTAATCTCCAATGCAACAGCGTTGGGAGGTGGGCCTAATAAAGGTGATTAGGTCAGGAGGCCTCTGCCATCATGAGTGGATTCATGTCTTTATCATGGGGGTGGGTTAGTTATCTTGAGAGTGGGTTGGTTATAAAAGTGAGTTCCACCCTCTCTTACTCTCTTGGCTTTCTGTCTTCCACCATGGGATGATGCAGCATAAAGCCCCTCAGCAGATGCAGCCCCTTGATCTCTGACTTCCCAGCTTCCAGAACTGTGAGCCGAATAAACTTTTATCGTTTATAAATTACCTAGTCTGTACTATTCTGTTATAGCAACACAAAACAGAGAAGACATGGAAACTCTCTCAGCTGTCTGCCTGCATTTGTATACATTCTTTCTTCTTGAAGAATCCTTCTATCCAACGTCAAAATCAATCTTTCTTTCTTTCCTTTCTTTCCTTCCTTTCTTTCTCTCTTTCTTTCTTTTCTTTTCTTTTTTTTTTTTTTTTTTTTGAGACGGAGTTTCGCTCTTGTTACCCAGGCTGGAGTGCAATGGCGCGATCTCGGCTCACCGCAACCTCCGCCTCCTGGGTTCAAGCAATTCTCCTGCCTCAGCCTCCTGAGTAGCTGGGACTACAGGCACGCGCCACCATGCCCAGCTAATTTTTTGTATTTTTAGTAGAGACGGGGTTTCACCATGTTGACCAGGATGGTCTCGATCTCTTGACCTCGTGATCCACCCGCCTCGGCCTCCCAAAGTGCTGGGATTACAGGCGTGAGCCACCGCGCCCGGCCCTCTTTCTTTCTTTTTTTTGAGAAAGGGTCTCGCTCCATCACCCAGACTAGAGTGCAGCAGTGCCATCACAGCTCATTGCAACCTCTGACTCCTGAGCTCAGGAGATCCTCCCACCTTGGCTTCCTGTGTAGCTAAGACTGCAGGTGTACACCACCACACCAGGATAGTGATTTTATTTTACATATATGTGTGTGTGTCTGTAAAATAACTATATATATTTCATAGTACAAATATTATACATTTATATATATTTTTTTTCTTTAGTAGAGACAGGGTCTCACTGTGTTGCCCAGGCTGGTCTCAAACTCCTGGTCTCAAGCAATTCTCCCACCTTGGCCACCCGAACTGTCAGGATTACAGACAGGAGCCACTGAGCCTGGCCAAAATCCTTCCTTATTTGTGCTCTGCATCTCTCATTTATTCAGACAATTGATGTCTAATTTAGATTGGTGGGGATAGGTGAGACAATTAGGCCTCATTAAGGAAATGACAAAAAGAAATCTGAAAGGTTGAACCATTAGAAACAAGGGTGATGTGGAGATTGATTTAAAAAAATTTGTATGCTGAAAGAATTTCTTTTTTTTTTTTTGAGACAAAGAGTCTTGCTCTGATCCACAGGGTGGAGTGCAATCACACAATCTTGGCTCACTGCAACCTCTGCCTTCTGGGTTCAAGCGATTCTCATGTCTCAGTCTCCCAAGTAGCTGTGACTACAGGCATCCACTACCACACCAAGCTAATTTTGTATTTTTAGTAGAGACTGGGTTTCACCATGTTGGCCAGGCTGGTCTCGAACTCCTGCCCTGCATCAGCCTCCCAAGTGCTGGAATTACGGGCATGAGCTACTGCGCCTGGTGAGAAAGGGTCTATTTATGCCCACCTTGAAATAAGCAAAACCTACCCATGTTCAATGAAAATTCTATCTCAGGAAACTTGTACAAATGATGATCCTTTCTCTCTAAATCTTCATTCTATTCTGTTCTAAGGGCTTCTTTCTTTTTGCCTTTAGACATATTCAGGTCTCTTCCATCTCAATAAAAACAAAAGACAAATTAGTCTGCCTTAGGCCTTTATATTCCCTAAGACGCTTCATCTCCTCTCATCCAGCCACAGTTCTAGAAGGAGCTGTCAACAGCTGCCATCTCCAATTCCTCCTGTTCCTCGTATATGCCTTTCTCCTCAACCTAGCTCATCTCCATTCTGTCACTCTTCCTCCATTGACCTCTTCTTTCAAATAACCTCCAAAGGACATTAATGACCTCTGTGTCAATAAATCAACTGGTCACCCTTGAGCCACGCCTGGTTCTCCTAATTCTCTGGCAACTTCTTAGCTTCTTTTGTCAGTTCATTATCCTTTAATAAACCACTGATGTGGACACTTATCAGAAAGTGGCCTAAAGCTCTATTCAGTTAGCATGATATGGTCTTTGTCTAAGTCAAGGGTCAGCAGAGTGTCTGCAAAAGGGCCACACAACAAATATTTTAGTCTCCACAGACTACACTATCTCTAGGTCTCTATCATAGCCATGCAGCTTGAAAGCTGCCAAATGAATGGGTATGGTCATGTTCCAATAAAACTTGATTGACAGACAAAAAATTTGAATTTCATTAATTAACACGTCAGAAAATATTATTATTCTTTTGATTTTTTTTCCCCTAACCATTCAAACATATAAAGACAATTCTTAGCTTGTGGGCTATACAGAAACTTATAGCCAGCCCAAGGGTCAGGGTGTATGCCCTGTTCTAAGTGTTCTCGTCACCCTTATAACCTTAATTACCATCTATACACAATAATTCCAAATTTAAACCTGGAGCTCAAACACATTTTTAAAGTTCCAAACACACAAGTTCAACTGGTTTCTCGACCTCTCCTCTTGGGTGTCTCACTGGATCCTTAAAATCAACATATCCCAAGATGACCCCAACTCCTCCCTCAGTCCACAAATCCAAACAAGCACCAGGTTCTGCTGAGTCTATATCCTGTCTTTATCTTGTAACATGCTATTCTTACCATTCACTCTGCAATCATTCCAATCCATGCCATCCTCATCATTTGCTCTGTTGCAACCGCTTCCTGAATTGTCTCCTAATATCTCCCCATCCCCTTGCAACCCATTGCAGCCAGTCTAATATTTAAAAACACAAATTTGGCCAGGTGCAGTGGCTCATGCCTAAATCCAAGCACTTTGGGAGGCCAAGGCAGGTGGATCACGAGGTCAGGAGCTCAAGACCAGCCTAGCCAAGATGGTGAAATCCTGTCTCTATTAAAAATACAAAAATGAGCCAGGCATGGTGATGGTCGCCTGTAATCCCAGCTATTCAGGAGGCTGAGGCAGAGAATTGCTTGAACCCAGGAGGCAGAGGTTGCAGTAAGCCAAGATCGCACCATTGCACTCCAGCCTAAGCAACATAGCAAGAATCTGCCTAAAAAAGAAAAAAAAAAAATCACAAATTTGACAAGATTACTTTCCTGCTTCAAGTACTTTCGCCACTTTGCCAAAAAGTCTTTAACTCATTAAAGCCTGCAGTTTGCCACAGGATCTGCCCAACTCTTCTCTCCATCCCTCCTTACCTTGGGCCTCTCACCTTTTCCTTTTCTTTCTTTCTTTTTTCTTTTTCTTTGGTTTTTTTTTTTTTTTTTTTTTTGCAGGGCAGTAGGGTGGACAGCCTCTCACTCTGTCGCTCAGGCTGGAGTGCAATGGTGCAATCACAGCTCACTGCAGCCTCAACCTCCTGAGCTCAAGCAATTCTCCTGCCTTAGCCTCCCAAGTAGCTGGGACCACAGGTGTGTGCCACCACACCTGGCTAACTTTATTTTTATTTTTTGTAAAGACAGGGTCTCCCTCTGTAGCTCAAGCTGGTCTTGAACTCCTGGCCTCAAGCAATCTCCCTGCCTTGGCCTTCCAAAGTGCTGGGATTACAGGCATGAGCTACCACACCCAGTTTGCACCTCCTCCCTTATCTTACTGCAGCCATCCTGGTACTATAATGGTCTATGCATTTTAAGCCTTCTCTAAGAAAGCCTGCCCTACCCTGCAACCTGAAATATAAGATTATTCTCTCATATTTTCTATTAATGGTTTTTCTGTTTTTGATTTACCATTTTGATAGATCTGAAAATTATTTGGGGGGGGCATAAGCAATGCATCTAATGTATCTTTATCCATTTGGATAATGTTTCCAGCACCATTTATTGAATATTCCTGATTTTTAGTGCTATTTGCTTCTCAGTCTAAGCTCCTTGGGTCAGTTTCTAAGCTATTATTTTCCATTTATCTATTTTTTTTTCTAACAGCAATGGCATCATTTCAGTTATTGTGCTCAAAATGTTCTTGGCTATTTTTGGTCCTTGCACTTGCCAATTAACTAGGATTAGCTTGTAAATTTCTGATAAGAATTCAGCTGTGATTTTTACTGGAAGATGTCAAAAAAAAGGTCAGTAATCCCCTTCAGTGAATAATATCAAAAAGCCATAAAGAGAATGAGAACTAGCAACTCTAACTTCATTGAAACTAGAAGAAATAGAAGCTGAAAACCACAAAGTATGTGAAGGAGTTTCCAGAGCAGCAAAGTTCAAACAGTATTGCATGTGGGAAGAAGCAGGCAGGGGATATTGATTTCCACAAATCTCAGAATGAGCCAGCAGAGTCGATTTCTCCAAGGTGAGAGGACACTGTTAGATCAACAAAAGCACAAGTCCTGGCTTCTTTTTACACCAATGCAATCAAAATGCCTGAACTGGCAGAAAGAATGTCTATGGACCTGGTTTGGTTCCAAAGAAGCAAAGGAGAAGAGGCTAAATGAAGAAACTCACGGATAAGCTGGATGTATAACCACCTAACAAAAATCCACTGCAAACATGTTATCTTTTTTTTCTCTCTCTTTTTGAGCCAAGTCTTGCACTCTTGACTGGGTTGGAGTGCAATGGTGCAATCTTGGCTCACTGCAACCTCTGCCTCCTGGGTTTACATGATTCTTCTGCCTCAGCCTTCCAAGTAGCTGGGATTACAGGCGTACACCACCACACCTGGCAAATGTTTTGTATTTTTAGTAGAGGTGGGGTTTCACTATGTTGGCCAGACTGGTCTCGAACTCCTGACCTCGTGATCCACCAACCTCGGCCTCCCAAAGTGCTGGGATTACAGGCATGAGCCACCACGCCTGGTTGCAAACATGTTATTCTTAAAGATGAACTCTCAGAAGTATTTTATTTAAAGAAAGTAATAAGGATGACATTACCACTTTCATATTCAACATTTTAAAGGAAACTGTAGCCAGCTTGATAAGGCCAGAAAAAGAAAAAAGTTTTAAGAATTTGAAAAGAAAGACCTTTTCTGTCAAAAGTAGAATTAGGGCAGTAAGAGAGAATACACCAGATTTATCTAATCTTTGCCTCTACTTTTTAGGCAATGCTTAGGCAATTTCTTCACAATTACCATCAGCATCAAAGTAATGTTATCAACAACTACTTATGCTTAACTATGAGTTTAACTTATTTCTCTTCTTGCTATTTTTTTTTACATTCCATTTATCTCTTTCTTAAATTAATATTTTATACACTTAGACTACATCCTTGGGTAATTATTAATAAATATTCTGAAAGTTCTTACATTTGTGTTCACTCTTGAATGATAGGCTTCTTGGTACGTAATTCTGAATTTAAGATAATCTCCCTTGGAACTTTGATCACTTTTAGTATCAAACATCACTAATGAAGACTCTGTTACTAATTAGATCTTTTCCTTTGCTAGATAATCTATGCTTTATATAACTTTTTAGGATTTTTTTCTTTGACTTTGAGGACTTGAAATTTTATCAGAAAATATCTAATGTGTGGATTTCTTTTAAAAATTAATTGGCGCGCGGCGCGGTGGCTCACGCCTGTAATCCCAGCACTTTGGGAGGCCGAGGCAGGTGGATCACGAGGTCAAGAGGTCGAGACCGTCCTGGTCAACATGGTGAAAACGCGCCTCTACTAAAAATACAAAAAATTAGCTGGGCATGATGGTGCGTGCCTGTAGTCCCAGCTACTCAGGAGGCTGAGGTAGGAGAATTGCCTGAACCCAGGAGGCAGAGGTTGCAGTGAGCCGAGATTGCGCCATTGCACTCCAGCCTGGGTAACAAGAGCGAAACTCTGTCTCAAAATAAAAAAAAAAAATTAACTGGCACTCAATGGGTACTTTCAAAGCCAGTCTCAGTGTTACATGCCTATAATACCAGCTGCTCAGGAGGCTGAGGTGGGAGGATAGTTTGAGCCCAGAAGTTCAAGACCAGCCTGGGCAACATAGTAAGACTCCACATCAAGTTAAAAAAAAACAACAAAAAAGGGGGGCACTTTCAATCAGAAGATTTAATTTTTTGTTTAGCTCTTGAAAACGGTTTTTAAATTTATGTGATAGACCCTCTTTCATTCAGATAGAGATTATGGGCTTCGGAAAGCAGCAGCGAACTCTGGCTCCCACCAGAATAGACACACCTTTCCACATGGCCTTGAGTTTCAGCAACAATATCCAGTTATCAGCTTTGGTGGCAACGACTGTAGCATCAGAATTTGATAAGATTACTTTCCTGCTTCAAGCACTTCAAGCCCGCCATGGCGGGCACTGCAGCACCAAGGGAGGCCCTGGGGTCTTTCCACCTGAAAGCAGCTTGTTCTGCTCATTAGAACAAGTGGGGATTCTGGAACTGCTATTCACACCTCAAATAGTAAAGCCAGATCCCCACGCTCCAGCCCGCCAAGCTACCGTATATATAGAAACCAAAAACCAATACTTAAAATGTTCATTTATCTCAGGAGGTGTGTTAGTTTCATATGGCTGTTTTAACAGATGGACAAAAACTCAGTGGTTGAGTTTTCTTGTTTGTTTGCTTGCTTGCTTGTGAGACAGAGTCTCACTCTTGTCACCCAGGCTGGTGTGCAAGGGTGCGATCTAGGCTCACTACAACTTCTACCTGTGAGGGTTCAAGCCATTCTCCTGCCTCAGCCTCCAGAGTAGCTGGGATTACAGGTGCACACCACCACACTCAGCTAATTTTTGTATTTTTTTTAGTAGAGACGGGGTTTCACCACATCGGCCAGGCTGGTCTTGAACTCCTGACCTCAGGTGATCTGTCTGCCTTGGCCTCTCAAAGTGCTGGGATTACAGGCATGAGCCACAGCACTTGGCCTCAGTGGCTGTTTTAACACAAATTTATGATCTTCTATGGGTCAGAAGTCTGACGTGGGTCTCACTGGACTAAATTCAAGGCATTGGCAGGGCTGCAGTCCTAACTGGAGGGTCTAGGGAGCATGTTTCCTCATCTTTTCTAGCTTCTAGACACTGCCCGCATTCTTTGGCTCCTGGTCGCCTTTCTCCATCTTCAAACCTAACAACATTACATCTCTCTAACCATTCTTCCCTCATCCCATCTCCTTCAGACCACGGCAGGAAAGGTTCTCTGTTTTTAAGGAACAATGTGATTAGACTCGGCCCAACTTTACTTCTTATTCCCAAATTCTTCAACAAAGAATTTGAGAAATGGATTCTGAAACTCATGTTAACAACATTTACGAATGACTTTTTTTTTTTTTTTTTTTTTTGAGATGGTCTCACTCTATTGCCCAGGCTGGAGTGCAGTGGTGTCATCTCAGCTCACTGAAACCCCTGCCTCCCAGGTTCAAGTGATTCTCCTGCCTCAGCCTCTGGAATAGCTGGGACTACACATGCGTGCCACCACACTTGGCTAATTTTTTTTTGTATTTTTAGTAGAGATGGGGTTTCACCATGTTGGCTAGACTGGTCTCGAACTCCTGGCCTCAGGTGATCCACCCACCTCAGCCTCCCAAAGTGCTGGGATTACAGGCGTGAGCCACCGTGCCCAGCCTTGAATGACTTACTTTTTTTATGGCCTTATGTATAGGATTTTATAATGGACCACAAGGTCAAGATTAGGATGAGACATGTGAAACACCTGGGGTTTAAAACTCAAGAAGGTGTTCACATTCAGGATCAGCACTCACAAG
Organism: Sapajus apella; assembly: GCF_009761245.1. Classification (NCBI taxonomy): domain Eukaryota; kingdom Metazoa; phylum Chordata; class Mammalia; order Primates; family Cebidae; genus Sapajus; species Sapajus apella. The sequence goes on along the minus strand of NW_022437010.1, from coordinate 1,095,194 downwards.
ACCCTGAGAGTTTACGCCTCGTCACTTGACCCTAGTCCTGGCCAGATACACAATAGACCTAAGCATAAATCATTAATACAGAAATAGTGTTACTCTTACTCTGAGAGCATGACACAAGTTATTCAAATGGCAGATACAGGCATCACACATCACCAATGAAGCGACACCGTACAAGCAAGTTTTAGGAAAATATATGCTTTACCTTTAGTGATAGATACCTTACATGGAAACATTATAGACCCAAATATTGCTGAGCCAAACATACACCTCTGCAGTCTAGGGTTAGTGTTAGCCAAATAGGCTATAACAAATTAAATTGCAAGACTAATAATAACTAATAATTTAAAAACAAGAAAAGCAATTGAAAACAAAACCAACTCAGCACTACACTGATAACAAAGTGACCTTGTGGAGTGCCAGTGAGATCCATCCATGTGCATGTCAGTAGGCATGTCAAAAGATTGGCAAGTTTAATAAGAAGCCAGACTCAGGCCGGGTGCCATGGCTCACACCTGTAATCCCAACACTTTGGGAGGCTGAGGCAGATGGATCACGAGGTCAGGAGTTTGAGACCAGCCTGGCCAACATGACAAAACCCTGTCTCTACTAAAAATACAAAAAATTACCTAGGTGTGGTGGCAGGTGCCTGTAATCCCAGCTACTTAGGAGGTTGAGGCAGGAGAATCACTTGAATCTGGGAGGTGGAGGTTGTAGTGAGCCAAGATCATGCCATTATACTCCAGACTGGGTGACAAAGTGAGACTCTGTCTCAAAAAATAAAAAAATAAAAAGAAGCCAGATTCAGCAATGGGATACTGAATATGAACCCTAGTAAGGCATTCATTTTAATTTTTGAACACAAAATTATACTTTACTATTTGGTAATTAGTAACTAATTAGTAACTATTAGTAACTAATTACCAAATAATTTAGTATTTAGTAACTATTAGTATTAGTAACTATTTATAACTATTAGTAACTAATTACTAAATACTAAAGACTCCTCAGTTGCCATAAAAATTAAAATTTTCAATCCTGTATTATATCACCATAAGAAAAGAGGAGAATCACTTTGCTGCCAAAAAGGATCCTTAAGGTATATATAGTAGGCTGGGCATGGTGGCTCACGCCTGTAATCCCAGCACTTTGGAAGGCCAAGGCAGGCGGATCACCTGAGGTTGGTGTAAGGTTTTTAAACTGACTGCACCATGGGCTGTACCATGGTTAGGCCATGGTGACCTCCATGACCCACACGTACCCCCTGGATGGCCTCCTGGAGCCAGAGAATCTGAAGTAACAGGAAAACCACAAAAAGGAAAACGGCTGCTCCTGCAGAGCCCAATTAACCAACCTTGCAACATTCTACCATTGTTCCTGCCTCAATTATCCCTGCCTTAACTGATAACCCAACCTTGTGACACTGGACCTTGTGATACCCACCCCCAGCAACACCCCCGGCTTAAAAAAAAAAAAACCCACCTATACCCCACAGAAAAACTCTTCTAATTCCTAAAAAAATTCAACAAAAAAACCTCAAATATCTTATACCAACAGACTGCTGCTCTTCTTCACAGGTGCGTGCCACCATGCTCGGCTAATATCTTGCATTTTTAGTACAGACAAGGTTTCACCATGCTGGCCAGGCTGGTCTCAAATCCCACCCTTATATGACTTCCTAAAAAGATAGGAAGGAACTAAAACGTAAGACATTCAATAGCTTTCTTATAATAACCACCAAGAAATATAATGGGGAAAGATCCCACTAACATAAAATACATATAAACAATTTAAACAAGAAAAGTTTGAGATAAAAGGCAAGGTGGGGAAAAAGTGTTCGGATACAGATATAATCACCTTTTTATATAAAGCAGCCAATTACGAATCAGTAAGAGAGGACTGTCATTATAAAAAGTTGCGGGAGGAGGAGGAGTTGGATGCTAATCCAGACTATTTCATGGTTGCCAGCAAGGGAAACACCAGGAAAGAAGGAGATGGTGAAGTGGCAGATTTAGTATTTATGTGAAACTATCTAGTCATCCATCAGTATATGGGGGGATTCTTTCCAAGAACCCCACAAATACCAAAATTCATGCACACTCAAGTTCTTCCCTAAGAAACTCAGTATAGGAAAAGTCAGTCCTTCCTATATGTGGATTTCACATCCCACAAATACTGTATTTTCCATCGACCTTTGGTTGAAAAAATGTTAGGTATAAGTGGATCCACTGAGTTCAAATCCACATTATTGAAGGGTCAATTGTAGTTAGAAACCCCTATAAGACCAATCTCCTCAACTCCACCTGTGTTTTGGGAAGATGGAGTGGAAGAATGTTGGGATCTCTTCTCTTCCTCTACAAAAGAAGTATAAAACGTAATTTTTTTTTTTTAAGACAGAGTTTCGCTCTTGTTGCCCAGGCTGGAGTGCAGTGGCAAAATATCAACTCACTGCAACCTCCACCTCCCAGGTTTAAGTGAGTCTCCTGCCTCAGCCTCCCAAGTAGCTGGAATTATATGCATGAGCCACCACGCCAGCTAATTTTTTGTATTTAGTGGAGGTAGGGTTTCACATTGTTGACCAGGCTGGTCTCGAACGCCTTACCTCAGGTGATCCACCCACTTTGGCCTCCCAAAGTGCTGGGATTACAGCCATGAGCCACCATGCCCAGTCTTAAAATATGCATTTTTTAAAATAGAGATGAGGCTGGGCACCGTGGCTCATGCCTGTAATCCTAGCATTTTGGGAGGTTGAAGCGGGCAGATCACCCTCAGATCAGGGGTTCAATACCAGCCTGGCCAACATGGTGAAACCCTGTCTCTAGTAAAAATACAATTAGCCGGGCATGGTGGTGCATGCCTATAATCCCAGCTATTCAGGAGGCTGAGGCAGGAGAATTGCTTGAACCCAGGAGGCAGAGGTTGCAGTGAGCCGAGATTGCACCTCTGTACTCCAGCCTGGGTAACAGAGTGAGACTCCATCTTGAAAAATACAATACAATACAATACAATAAAAATAGAGATGGGATCTTGCTCTGTTACCCAGACTGATCTCCAACTCCTAAGCTCAAATGATCCTCCCACTTATGTCTCCCAAAATGCTGGGATTATAGGTGTTAGCCACCATGCTTGGCCCAAAACGTGCATTCTAAGATCATCATCAAGAGGTATAGTTTCTTGTACCTCTGCAGTTCTCAAAGTATGGTTCCTAGAGCAGTCAGTACTGGGAACTTGGAAATGAAATTACCTGCCTCCCTCCCCACATCTGCAGAATTAGAAACTCTGCAGGGAGGAGTGGCCAGCTGTGTTCTCAAGCCCAGGTGATTCTGAGTTATGCTAACCTTTGAGAACACCTGTCATAGGGAAATAATTTTCCTGTAATGTGTTCTAGCAATTTAGCTAAGTAGTTTGTGTGTTTGAATCCTTATTATAGACATTAAATCATTTAAAGGCTAATAGGTTACATTCTAAAAATTAAGTCTTTAATGCATTCAATTTCCATGTCTCATTAAGCAAAAGACTCACAGAGGTGAATCAAGGAATAGGTGGTTCCCCCAATGGTTTGTTTTGTTGATTCATTCGTTGTTCTAAAGAAAGGCTGGGCATGGTGGCTCACACCTGTGATCCCAGCACTTCAGGAGGCCAAGGTGAGCAGAACACAAAGTCAGGAGTTTGAGAGAAGCATGGCCAATATGGTGAAACTCCATCTCTACTAAAAATACAAAAAAACAAACAACAACAACAAAAAACTAGCCAGCCGGTCATGGTGGTGTGCACCTTAGTCCCAGCTACTCAGGAGGCTAAGGCAGGAGAATCGCTTGAACCCAGGAGGTGGAGGTTGCAGTGAGCCAAGATGGCACCACTGCACTCCATCCTGGACAATAGAGGGAGACTCCAGTTCAAAAGAAAAAAGGAAAGAAAAGAAAAGAAAAAGAGTGCACAGAAGGGCCAACAGCAAAGGGAACAAATACACAAATTCCCATGTCCTGCAGGAGGAACACAGTTGTTTAGGATCCCTCCACAATTCCCCAACTGATTCCAACCACTTCTGTCTGTCTTCTCATGAACCCTGTAGATGCCCCTGGATCCATGAACCAAGAAATCTCAGCTACGAGTCTTAGAGCTGTGAAGTGGATTTTCCAGGAAGATATTCACAAAGGCTGCCATGGTAACACTTTCTCATTTCTTTTTTTTCTCTCCATTGGAACTTCCATTTTCACCATAAGAATAGAGAGAGACGGTGAAAGGGCATTTAGAATGACAGTGTCTGTCTGGAATGATCATGGAAATCATTGTGCCTGGCTCATACAGCGAGTGGTCAAGAATTAACAGCTCTGAGTACATGCCAGGAGATTTGCAGTGATTATTTCCTCTTACAGATTTAGAGCTCTAGAACCCTAAGAACTCTGGTCCTCCTCACTTTATAGATATGGAAACTGAGGCTCTGAGAAAGAAAATGGCAAGCCCGTAAGGTGCCAGTGAGAGGCAGGACCAGCAACAGAACATGGCCATCTGATTTGGAGCCTAGGGCTTTGTCACCACAACCTGCCTCCCTACAGCCTCTGCTTCCTGCAGTAATAGCTAGATGGAACACGGAAAGTGCTCAAGTCTTGTGAACACACTATAAATGGTAGCATTTGACGAGCCTTCCCTGCTGCTCTCTCTCTCTCTCTCACACACACACACACACACACACACACACACACACTTGCTTGATGGGAAACAAGTTACAAAATTCTTCAAAATACTTCGCAGTTCATGTGTCATCTTAATACACAGACGGGCATGAAAATGACCTCCTGTTTGTGAACCACGAGAGAGATTTGCTCTGCTTTGGTTCTCAGCGCCTTCAGAGAAAGTCTGTGGGAAAGCCTCTCCTCACTTCCCCTCTCCCTTCCTTTCAGACCCAGAAGCTGAGAACTCATTTTTCTCAGTCAGTCATTTTCACAGCCTAGTCTATGAAGAATGTCACTGTGTGATAAAATCCTCACCAAACCTCGGCAAAATGAAAAAAAAGGGCGATGCAGCAAGTTTTTCAAAAAGCCATGTTTCTGAAGTTTAAAGGACTGTCCTTTATTTGAAATTAAGTCCTTCCTCCTTTGTATGTATGTTAAAATAACATATTTAAAAATGAAATGGTAGAAACAGATGATGGAAGTCACTTAATTAAATGGCAAAACAAAAGTTAGCCATTGTATATTTGTTAACATTCTTAATATTTCTTTTTTTTTTTTTTTTTTTTTTG
>NW_022437010.1:1078217-1089855 GCF_009761245.1 Sapajus apella | reverse complement strand
TTGACCAGGATGGTCTCGATCTCTTGACCTCGTGATCCACCCGTCTCAGCCTCCCAAAGTGCTGGGATTATAGGCGTGAGCCACTGGGCCCGGCCTATTCTTAATATTTCTAATCTAAGATGAGACTCACGTGTCTATGAGAACAGGGCCAGGTGTGGTGGCTCACGTCTGTAATCCCAGCACTTTGGGAGGCTGAGGCAAGCAGATCACCTGAGGTTGGGAGTTCAAGATCAGCCTGGCCAACATGGTAAAACCCTGTCTCTGCCCAAAATACAAAAATTAGCTGGGAATAGTGGCACACGTCTGTAATCCCAGCTACTTGGGAGTCTGAGGCAGGAGAATCACTTCAACCTGGGAGGCGGAGGTTGCAATGAGCCAAGATCATGCCACTGCACTCTAGCCTAGGCGACAGGATGAAACTCTGTCTCAAAAAAATACAATGTCTATGGGAACAATGTGTTTAAGCCATTTCTCTTCAAAAATGTGCTTCTTACCCATATGTGAAGAGCCAGTTTTTTCTTTCCAATTGATTGTGCAGTAACATTACAAAATATAATGAAAAGGATTAATTAAAAAAACAAAAAAGCAAAAAGCTGCCTGAACTTTGCAGTAATGTCAGATTGCTATAGAAGTTCCCCAATCTGCCCAATTTCTGCATTTTCTTACTGCAGACTATGGTTAGACAGTGGGGAAACCAGCCGCCGTGTGTAGGACATATCTGCAGTATATGAAGTTAGAACATCATGCGGTTTGTAACGCCAGGCTCTGCAGGGATGTGATGAGAAAAGGTGTTTCATGGCCCAATGCGTTTGGGAAATGCTGAGAAAATAATGCAGAAATTTCAGAGCCAGTCATCTGGTGATATGGGGAGTAACATGCAATCTTTTTTGAACTTATTGGACTACAGAACCACCGCTCCTATTTTTGGTAGTTCTTCTCTTTCATGTCTTTCTCTTAACTCTCATGTTTCATAGATTGCAGTTTGGGAAACCACGATGCACTGAAACATAGCAGCTGCCTGTTTTCTGGGAGAGAATATTGAAGGCATGCCTCCTAGGCCAATTTGGCATTTAGAATACTGAGATGGGCCGCACTGCAATCCGTGGATGTGTCTGTGTGCCCACATCTCTTCCTGCAACTTTACTTCATCAGGAAGCAAAACTAACCCAGTGTTTTCCTCTCCCTTATGCCAACTGACGTCACTTCTAACCTTGCCTCCTTTCTGTGACCTGCATTCCTGGTTCCAATGAAAGCTCCCGTGTTGGCCAGGCGTAGTGGCTAATGCCTGTAATCCCAGCACTTTGAGAGGCCGAGGTGGGCAGATTGCCTGAGGTTGGGAGTTTGAGACCAGCCTGACCAACATGGAGAAACCCCATCTCTACTAAAAATATAAAATTAGCCAGGTGTGTGGTGCATGCCTGTAATCCCAGCTACTCGGGAGGCTGAGGCAGGAGAATCACTTGAACCTGGGAGCAGAGGTTGCAGTGAGCCGAGATCATGCCATTACACTCCAGCCTGGGCAACAAAAGTGAGACTCCATCTCAAAAAAAAAAAAAAAAGCTCCTGTGCCCTGCTACCCTTCTCCTTTCTCCAGTTCAGCTCACCCAGCCCCTTCCTACAATGGATGTCCCTTGCCCTTTCCTGCTGTGCACATGAATTCACCATTTGCCTGTCAGTAGAAGGCATCTTCATCCATAAATCCTTCCTTTACACTGCTGCCAAAGTCAGTGATCTTCTAAAGCCACGCCTCTAACCACACCATGCAAGGCTTAAAACTCTGCCCTACCATCCAGGTACAGGGTCCTTTCGACACCCAAGAACATGGTGTCCCTCTTCTGCCCTGCGCCTGCCAACCCTGAACCATCCCCCACCACCATTGTGTGGTCACGTGAATGCTTTGGGTCTCAGCTTCGCCCCAGGGGTAGGATATCAGCTAAAGGAGCAATAAGATAAAACAAGGAAAAGAAGAGGGCAGGGCATTTTGAGATCAGGCTTCCCAGCACGGTTTCTGGGGCAGCCCAGGTTTCTGTGAAGGTGAAGCATTGTGGGAGGGAGGGAGAAGTGTGTGGCTTCTAGTTCCAGCTTGGAGTTGGACAGAGGAGGCAGTCAGTAAGAAGGGGCGATATGAAGAGGAGAGGAGTCCTTGGGAAGGATGTACTGACTAGATTCATTAAGAAAAAGGAGATACTTCACATCCTAAACTTGCAACCACACACAGCACGATAGTGCCGTCTTCTGTATAAGACTACGTGTACTTAGTCATCCAAATTCTCACTTATTGGCTGCGCAAAGATGCTTCAGAAACTAAAGTACAATTTGAGACAATTTTTTAAAAACTACTTACTACCTCAGCCAGGTACGATGGCTCACACCTGTAATCCCAGCACTTTGGGAGGCTGAGGCGGGTGGATCACGAGGTCAGGAGTTCAAGACCAGCCCGGCCAAGATGGTAAAATCCCATCTCTACTAAAAATACAAAAAACTAGCCCGGCATGGTAGTGTGCACCTGTAACCCCAGCTACTCTGGCAGCTGAGGCAAGAGAATCGCTTGAACCTAGGAGGTAGATGTTGTGGTGAGCAGAGATCACACCACTGCACTCCAGCCTGGGTGACAGAGCGAGACTCCGTCACAAGAAAAAGAACGTACTACCTCATGTAGGCCTTTATTTCTACTTCTTGACCTAACTTCCACAGTACTCCATGGGTTTCTGGGGCGTATATCATGTTGTATTCTGTACTTTAGGGAAATTCTCTCTTCCTTACATATGCCTCTCCAGATGTGATCAGATGCCTGATTCATCTTGCAAATAGATGACACCAGGAAGTGTCACCTGATAGCAGGAATAGCCATTGTCTTATTTATTGAATGAATTAGTGCTACATATTCCTACAACTTTTCAGCTTGAAACTTGCATTTGCCCACAAAATTCTATTTCAGACTCATCCTTGCTGCTTTTGCAAATAAATGCAGTTGATAGAATCATTTGCAAACGAAGCAGCGTATCGTACACAGTAAACACTCATCTCAGAGTTGAACGAATCCAGAATGCTTTTTCTCTCCAGGATGCAAGATGTCTTTGTTTTGGTGATTGTTTTACTTTGTTTTCCTTGATGTCTTCTTGTTTACTTACAGGCCACTATTGGCGAGATATGTGCGTCTATGGCCCTGGGGATTTAAAGTGGCTGTATGAATCTTCTAGCATGTTCGCTAACAAGTTGGAGCTGGAGACCTACCCCCTTACTGTGGAATGCCTAGAACTGAGGATTCGAGAGAAAACTCTGAACCAGAGCGAAGTCTCTGTGGAACCAGACTGGTATTTGCTCCAAGAGTAAGAGCTACTTCAAAGAAAATATAAAATATCAACAATTAAAAAAACTAATAACTCTTACTTTGGAATAGGTGCCCTACTTTCCTCATGGATCTTGCCTGGGACACGTGGCAAACCTGGGGACCACCTCTGAGCCTGCAGGAAGAGCATCCCAGGTCACTGTGAACATGGAAGGTGTGAAAGTTCAACTGACTGCAGTTGGTACCTTAGCCATGAGCGCTGTTTCTTAACTCCTAATGTAACTCCTACTCTAACCCATTCTAATCACAGTCTCAAATATTATGTTATATGTTTTGTAAAATGCCCTAATTAAGGAGTGTCCCTTCAGAAATTAGTGGTTTTCCCTGTTTTCCTTATTGAGAGAGGGATCCAGCTTTTTTGTTTGTTTTTGAGACAGGGGCTCACTTTGTCACCCAGGCTAGAGTGCAGTGGCATGACCTCAGCTCACTGCAGCCTCGACCTCCTGGGCTCAAGCCATCCTTCCACCTCAGTCCCCCAAGTAGCTGGGACTACAGGTACACGCCATCATGCCCTGCTAATTTTTTTTGTACTTTTTTGTAGAGATGGGGTCTTGCCATGTTGCCTAGCTAGGTTGTCAGCTGTTTGATATGTAAGTAAGGACAGAAAGTCACCTTAAAGCAAAGTAGCTCCTTCTTGCTGTGCCAAGAACCACTAAATGATTGAACACTTATGTAAGTATAGAACCACGAGTCTTAGTATTCTGGGGAAAAGGTTTAACCAAGCTCTTTGAACTTCGAGAGCTTTGTGAAAATTGGCCTCCAAGAAGAAGCCAGTGGAACACTGTCTTCCTGGGGCTCGAGCCTGTTTGTAAAAGATGATCTGCTAGCAGAATGTAACCCTCAGCCATTACTTTGCCTTAAAAACCTAACTTGCTTTAAAAACCTAATGTATTTATAGCAGCATTATTCACAATAGCCAAAAGGTGGAAGCAACCCAAATGGACAGACAAATGGGTAAATAGAATGTGGTGCACATACATTCGATAGAATATGATTCATCTTGAAAAAGAATTCTGACACATGCCACAACATGGATGAACCTTGAAAACATTGTTACCTGCAATAAGCCAGACATTAAAGATCACATATTATATGGTTCCATTTATATGAAATGTCCAGAATAAACAAATCTATAGAGACAGAATGGTGGCTGCCAGGGGATGGGAGGAGAAGGGGAATGGGGAGTTATTATTCACTGGGTACAAAGTTTCAGTTTGGAAAGAGGAAAAGTTCTGGAGATGGATGGTGGTGATGGTAGCCATCAACATGAATATACTTAACACCACTGAACTGTCCATTAAATCAATAAAGACGCTCCTCAGTAGAAAAGGGACCGATTTTTAAATTTGCGTGATAAACCTTAGCCGTGTTTACTATGCTTTTCCTAGTCACCTCTCCATAACTTGCCTCCCTCAATTTCCTTTGAGATGAAGGTCACAGGTGTTAAAGCCTGAGTTCTAAGCCACCTCTATGAGAGTCATTAATTTTTCCCTGGGTATCTTCTGGGTCTGGGTATGTATACATGCTAATAAATGTCAGCTTTTCTTTTGTTAATCTGTCTTCCATTATGGTGGGGGAGGGCACCTAAAAACTATGAAGGGTATGGGAAAAAATGTTTTTTTCCAACCTACAGAACTGTCGGAGGACTTCAGCCCTAGCAGTGATCCCAAATGAGAAGCCCAGTCTTTATTGCTGATCCTATTTAAAATATTTTCAAAAAGATGACATGATGATTTGGCAGTGAAATAAAAAGGGGACAGAAAACAAATCAGCAGGGCCAAAATTTGAATTTAGTGGAGTCAATATTTGTTTTTAGAGAAATGACCACAAATCTATGTTTTCTTGCCTATTCATTGTAAAGAATGACCAGTTTATTTCATTTATAATAATCTTGTGTGTAAATAAAGTATGATTTTTAATTTTTATTATTTTTGAGACAGAGTCTTAGTCTGTCACCCAGGCAGGAGTGCAGTGGTGCGATCTCGGCTCACTGCAACTTCCGCCTCCTGGGTTCAAGTGATTTTCCTGCCTCTCCTCCCAAGTAGCTGGGACTATAGGCACTGCTACCACATCCAGCTAATTTTTTGTATTTTTAGCAAAGACAGGGTTTCACCATGTTGCCCAGGCTGGTTTTGAACTCCTGAGCTCAGGCAGTCTGCCCGCCTTGGCCACCCAAAGTGCTGGGATTACAGGTGTGAGCCATTGTGCCTGGCCAGTGTGATTTTTAAAAAATGTGTCTAAATGAAGCAAGAGCAGGGGTTGGCCAGATAAATATTTCTGCCTCTAAAGGCCATCCTATCTTTGTCCCAGCTATTCACTTCTCCCATTGTAGTGCAAAAGCAGCCAAAAGGGAAACCAATGAACTTGGCTACTTCTCAATTAAACTTTATTTACAAGAACAGGTGGTTGGATTTGGACCATGAGCTATAGTTTGCAAATCCCTGGTCTAAAAGAACCCCTTTAAAATTTTTAAAATGAAAATTTTAAGTGGTTAAAAAAAGTATTGTCATAGTTTAATTGGCAAGGTTTTATATTTCTTAGCGGTGCAAGAAATTATGGAACTTATATTTAGTAGAATTTTAGATTGAATGACATACAGTATGTATGTCCGTAAGGGGCATAGCATCACACAATAAGGCTTGATGAGAATGAAGAGAAGTTAGCAGTTAGATAATGCTTTTAAAGTTTTGGGCAGCACTGTTAAACTCAGTTTGGTGGGGCAGCATATAACACGGCATGCAGAACTTGATGAAGTTTGAGTAAGAAGCTCTGGATTTAGGGTGTGATGAGGGAGCTCAGGATAAAATGAAAGCATCAGCATACATTCATATGTTTAAAAGGCTCCTAGTGGTGTGGGCTCACAAGAGGATCTCCTGATCTGCAGGTTGCAAAGATCCACGGGGAAAGTGTGGTTTCCTGACTGGGGCTGCACCACACTCACCACTTCCCTTGGCTGAGTTCCTTTGGTTCCAGGCTGTTCCCAGTTGGGTCATCACCCCATCCTTCTTTTCTTTGTTCTCTGTGGGTCAAGTTGTTTGCCTAATCAGTCCCAATGCAAGAACCTGGATATTTCAGTTGAAGGTGCTAAGTTCACTCGCCACTTTCATTCCTCTCCATGAGTACTGCAGCTGCTTCTAATCAGCTATCTTGGCCCCTCTGCCTATGAAGTGACTTTCTAAAGGCAAAACTGACCCCGCCAATCCTATCCTTAAAATTCTTTCATTGTTTCCTAATTTTAATAAAATCCAAATTCTTTACAGTGACCTAAAATCCCTGCCTAAACTTACTTATGACTACCACACTAGCCATGTATTTGCAACAGGGAACAGTCTCAACCTCCAAGGAGGTGAAAATTGGTTCTGGAGGAATAGAGAGGGGATAAGTCTTACTCTTTCCAATGTGTAAGGAACAGGCGTAGATAGAGCACATATAATATATATGGAATTAAAATCTTATAGAGAGGGAACAATTAGAAAAAGAGTGTGAAGAAAAATTGAGAATCCACCTAACCTAATCTCAGGGCTACCATGTTGCTAGGGGCTACCGTATTGTGTAGCACTGGTCTTACCTATAAGATCTATAAGACCAGTGCTATGCAATACGGTAGCCCCTAGCAACATGTGGCTATTGACCACTTGCAACGTACCTAGTGCAAAAGGAAAGGCAAAGGTTTAATTTTGCTTAAATAGAATTTCAATAGCCATATGTGGCTAGTGGCTATTATATCAGACAGCACAGCTCTAGACACATGCTATCTGTATCTATCCATGCTAGAGTCAGGATACTTTGCTAGAAATAACAAAAATTCAGAGTGGATTACACCTAAGTCCAGATAAGAGAGAATCCAGGGTTGGCTAATTCGACAGCTTCGAAGCCATTATCACGGATCCAGGTTCTTTCCATCTTCCTTCACTGCCATCCCGGGTGCATCAGCACTACACTAAGATTGTTCTCCTGATAGTCACAATATGTCTGCCACAGTACCAGGCATCACATCTAAAACTAATGCTCAGTACGAGACTGCAGCTGTCTCCTTTTTGTTCCTCCTTTTAAAAATGAGATAAAACATCACCTCACATCTCGTTAGCCAGAATTTTATCATATGTCTCTACTGATCACTGGCAAGAAGAATGGGATCACTACACATGACTCAGATGCTATGAGAGCCATTCTCGGGAGCTGAATATAGTGCTGATACCCAAAACATATGGCTAGAGGAGGAAGGCTGATCAAGCCAGGCTTTGTAGGAAAGTAGGGACTTGCACACCTTGTATTAAGGAGGGAAGAGTGAAAGCAGAACTTCACCCTCTGTTCTAAGTAGAACTAAGCTGAGCTAGTTGAGAATGTGTTGTTATCCAGAAAGTTTTTAGAGAATTGAAAATTTTCAGGTCTCACCCAAAACTTATTGAATCAAACTCAGGATGGTGCCCAAGAATCTGTGTTTCAACAAGCCTTCTAGGAGATTCTGATACACCCTAGTTTGAAAACGTTGCCCTATTCCAGTGGTTTTCAATTGGGTGTGTGTGTGTGGGGGGAGTGCAATTTTGCCCCTAGGGAACACTTGGCAATGTCTAGAGACATTTTGTTTGTCACAAATGGAGTACAGGGTGCCTCTGGCATCTAGCGGTAGAGGTCAGGACAACGTGCAAGACAGTCTCCCACAACAAGGAAGCGTCCAGCCCCAAATGGCAATAGTGCCAAGGTTGAGAAACCATGAGGCAGAAGAAGCTCCTTTACAGTGGCTGCAGCCCACCTGGCTCTCCATGCAAGTTTCAGGTCTTTGAATCTGGTTAGTGCAAGGATTAGCATCTGTCAAGCACCTTCAGAGCAGAAGAGATGTCAGATTGCCTTTGCCCACAGTCTGATCAACTTCCTTCTAAGCAATCAGTCTTCTAGCGGTCAACTCAGTCAGATCAGTCCCAAGGGTCACTTAAGTATCAGGACACAATGATCATCTTCAGGACACAAAAAAAGACATTTTATAAGGAACACAGTCAATATACACGTTGGCTGGCTTTTATGAGGGCCTAATTCCTCTTAGAAAGTTGACAGGTTGTTTGGTTCAAGCAAACCTTTTCCACACTTTTTTCTTGTTGATTTTGTTGTTGTTGTTGTTGTTGTTTTTGAGACAGAATTTCACTTTGTCGCCCACACTGGAGTGCAATGGTGCAATCTCAGCTCACCTCAACCTCTGCCTCCTGGGTTCAAGCGATTCTCCTGCCCCAGACTCCAGAGTAGTTGGGATTACAGGCGTGTGCCACCACATCCAGCTAATTTTTGTATTTTTAGTAGAGACAGGGTTTCTCCATGTTGGTCAGACTGGTCTCAAACTCCCAACCTCAGTTGATACACCTGCCTCAGCCTCCCAAACTGCTAGGATTACAGGCTTGAGCCACCACACCTGGCCTGATGCTTAGGAATCTTTTTTTTTTTTTTTTTTTTTTGAGACGGAGTTTCACTCTTGCTACCCAGGCTGGAGTGCAGTGGCGCGATCTCGGCTCACCGCAACCTCTGCCTCCTGGGTTCAGGCAATTCTCCTGCCTCAGCCTCCCGAGTAGCTGGGATTACAGGCACGCGCCACCACGCCCAGCTAATTTTTGTATTTTTAGTAGAGACGGGGTTTCACCATGTTGACCAGGATGATCTCGATCTCTTGACCTCGTGATCCACCCGCCTCGGCCTCCCAAAGTGCTGGGATTACAGGCATGAGCCACCGCGCCCGGTCGCTTAGGAATCTTTCTGTTCAATTGAGTCTCTACCACCACATCTAGCTCTCTCTCATGGGGCCAGGAAATGGAGATCAAGCATTCGGTTCTAACTAACATTCTCTAGACAAGACACAAGCAAGAAACCTTACATTACCTATGGATATAATTTCTAAGAGAGTCTGAAGTTAGAGAAAGCAGCAAAGCATATCAGAGTAGACAGTGCCACAATCAGCTCAGCTCAAACCCACCTCATATTAAGCCTATTTTCCAAGGGTTTTGTAGCACAGGTTGTTCTGCCATGATCACCACATGAGCTCTTCTGGCACTTACCTAATATAACACACTTCCAGGAACAGATGTGCTGGTGAAGTTTATTTACATTAATGTTCTCTGATGTCAATCACATGTAAGCCCTGGACACTAGTTTTTATATACAGAATTCAGTATCTTCCTGGGAGAACTACTTTTCCCCAAAAACAAAAGAAGACACAATTAGTATGATAACTGGGGAGCTTAATGAACATCTTGCTTCACTTTGGGGTCTCATCTGGAATTTCTGAGTAAACTGTATCCAGTGGCTGCCAGTGGCAATTCATGAGGGAGTCGTAGAGTTCTTCACTTTTCACCATAAACTCTTGGTTTGATTCCTCAATATTCAAATGAAGATGTGGATCTGCAGAAGTCAATAATGGACATGAAAGAAATAGAGTTTTACAGGACACAGAAATAGTTTAAAATTAGAAAGTTTTTAGAAAGCATTTGCAGGAAGTACTGCAGACAGTAAAGGTTAAAATTCTTAAATTGCATATTTCCTTTCAATAAGCCTTGAAAATAGAAATTTAAGCTATAAAAGTAGTAGTATTGGCCAGGCATGGTGGTTCACATCTAATCCCAGCACTTTGGGAGGTAGAGGTGGGTGGATCACCTGAAGTCAGGAGTTCAAGACCAGCTTGGCCAACATGGTCTCTACTAAAAATACAAAAATTAGCTGGGCATGGTGGTAGATGGCTGTAATCCCAGCTACTCAGGAGGCTGACGCAGGAGAACAGGTTGAACCAGGAAGTCAGATGTTGCAGTGAGCTGAGATTGCGCCACTGCACTTACAGCCTGGAAAAAAGGGAAACTCTGTCTAAAAAAAAAAAAAAAAAAAAAAGTAGTAGTATCAACAGACTCAATGAGCATCTGAACTTGAAAGAGAGGGTGAAAAAAATGGACATATTTGAGATGCTTGGGGGATGGATTCAACTTAGGAGGAAAGAAGAAAAGGAAGGTCAAGAACGACTGCCATGTTCCTGGCATGAACCAGATAGATACAATGCTAAACAGTGAGCCAAGCCAAGGGCCCCTAGGACAGGCGTTTATAAAAATAAACATGCTACTTTAACTGCTCGGTTAACAGATTCATGTTAGTGAATAAATTTTACATAGCAACTAATTCAGAAACACAGGATGGCTTGACCTTCTATCTCTGAAACCTGGAACCCTATGACGAGGTGGTATTATGTTATTGCAAACGTATTAGGCCTGGATTTTCAGCCCAAGTTGCCAGGATTCCACAGCTTTCCAAGGCTTTCAAGGTCATTAATTTTTTTTAATGTAACCTGTTTCTTTCCTCTCCTTGTACTGAATGTAATGGAAGAAGCCTTTTGTGTTTTCCTTTGTAATTTTTCCAAGCCTCAGTTCCTTGAGGATCATAATTTGCTTCCTAACACTCACATGGGTTCATGCTATTCATCTGTATGCCTATTAGGGAATCAATCTTGGCCCCACAAAATTCTTCTGTTAAAAGCCTAACCCCCACAATGTGAAGGCATTTGGAGATAGGGACTCTGGGAGGTTAGATGAGGTTATGAGGGTTGGGTGCTGGTATCATAGAAGTAGTGCCCCTATAAAAAGAGACAGCAGCCTGAGCACAGCAGCTCACACCTGTAACCTCAACACTTTGGGAAGCTAAGGCCAGTGGATCACTTAAGTCTTGGAGCTTGAGATCAGCCTGGGCAACATACTGAGACCCATCATTACAAAATATAAAATTAATTTTAAAAGAAGATAAAGCAGAGAAATTGCTCACATTCTCTCCTGCAATGCATGCATAAAGAGGTCAAATGTGGAAACAGGAAGAAGGCTGCTGTCTGCAAGCCAAGAACAGAGCCCTCACCAGAAATCAAATTAGCCTGGATACTGGATTTCCAGCCTCCAGAACTGCAAGAAAATAAATTTCTGTTTAAACTACCCATTCTGTGGTATTTTGCTACAGTAACCTTAAAAGACTAATGCAGTACCCTTCTATATTTATCATTTTAGAACCAAAATGGTCAAATCGGCCTCAGGCATCATATAAATTTCATGAGCTACTTCTCATTTTTCTTCACTGGAATCGCTGGTGACTGTGCTGTCTGATTCTTTTTTTTTTTCAGACCTGGAGAACATCTGAAACACAGGAACCTAAAAAGAAGTGCAGTGAATTTTGTGTGTTGAGGAATAGGGTCCAGGGGATTCGGTACTCTTTGGCAAATTACCAGAGCATGATTGCATTTCTTTTTTTTTTTTTTTCTTTTTTTTTTTTTTTTTTTTTTTTTTT
>NW_022437010.1:1054595-1073217 GCF_009761245.1 Sapajus apella | reverse complement strand
ATCTGAGTTCAAGTCCTGGATATCAATGTTAACATTCTGTCTCATTGATCTATCTAATATTGCCAGGTCTCTTTGTAAGTCTTATATATCTGGGTATTTCTGTATTGGGTGCATATATGTTTAGGATCTTTAGCTCTTCTTGTTACATTGATCCTTTTATCTTTATGTAATATCCTTCTTTGCTTCTTTTGATCTTTGTTGCTTTGAATCTATTTTATCAGCAAAAATTGCAACTCCTGCTTTCTATTTATTTATTTTTGCTCTCCATTTGGTTGGTAAATTTTTCTCCATCCCTTTGTTTTGAGTCTTTATGTATCCTTGCATGTGAGATGGATCTGGATGTAGCATACCAATGGGTCTTGGCTTTTTTTGCCTGTCTGTGTCTTTGGATTGGGGGATTTAGTCAATTTAAATTTAGAATTAATAACAATATATGTGTGTTTGATACTGTCATTTAATGTTAGCTGACTGTTTTGCCCATTAGTTGATGCAATTTCTTAATTATGTTGATGTTCTTTATTTTTTGGTATTTTTTAGAAAGGCTGATACTGGTTGTTCCTTTCTATTTGTAGTGGTTCTTTCAGAAGCTCTTGTAAAGCAGGCCTGGTGGTGGTGAAATCTCTGAGTGCTGTCTGATTCTTACACTTTAGAGCTTCCCATCCTTTCTGAATCATCTTTCCTTTGAGCATTTCTGATCATAAAAGTAGATGTTTCCCTTTTTTCCCCCAAAACATTCTGAAATTTTCTTACACTTCTGCCCCTGGTTCCTTTCCTTCACTGTTGTTATGAGAAGTTGTTTGCTAAAGGGTCCCTGACCGCATGCCCCTAGTGGGATAGAGGTGTCAGGATCATGTGCTTATGAGCATGCCCTCTACTTAACCTGCAGCCAAGAAAACAGATATGGTGTGGTCAGCTCCAAACCCTGGATGATATGATCTCCGCACTTCCAGCGATGTTGACCAAAACTATAACAGAAGCCTAAACAGGACAAACTATGTCTTCCCTAAACCTGTTCATCTTTTAGACCAACGCGTCCAACACAGTAGCCACTAGCCACACGCGGCTATTGAGTGTTTGAGCATTGCTAGCCTTCACTGAGATGTGATGTAAGGATAAAATACACACAACATTGAAAGCAGAATGGTGGTTGCCAGGGGGAAGGGAGAGTGAGGAGTTACTGTTATTTAATGGGTACGGAGTTTCAGGCTATAAAATGAAGAGTTCTGGAGATGAATAATGATGGTTACACAACATTATGAATGTACTTAATACCACTGATACATTTAAAAGTCTATTGATTCTCGGCCTTTTGACTAAGACCAAGTGTGATACATTGACAAGTCAAGATGGTAAATTTTATGTTATACATATTTCACCGCAATTTAAAAAATTTTTAAATCAGCTTTAAGGTAAGGTCTGAAAAGTCCTCAGATTAAGGATCCCCCACAATCTGCAGGTGAGGGGGCAGCCATAAAAGAAAAAAAATAGAAAAAAATATATGCTGTATTTCAAAGACTTGATGTAAAAAGTCATTAATTTTTATATTGATTTCATGTTGGAATAATACCTTGGATATTGTCTTAGATTGGGCTGCTAACAACATATCAGAGACTGAGTAGTTTGTAAACAACACACAGTTATTTCTCACAATTCTAGAAATCAGAAGTCCAAGATCAAGATGTCAGCATGATTGGGTTCTGGTGAGGACCCTCTTCTGGGCTGCACACTGCCCAGAAGTCATATCTTCACATGGCAGAGGGCAGAGAGAGGAATCAAGCTCCCTTGTGACTCTTGTGAAGTTACCAATTCCATTCATGAGGACCCTACCCTGATGACCTCACCTAATCCTAATCACCTCTCTAAAGACCCACCTCCTAAAACTATCACATTGGGAGTGAGGGTTTCAACGTATGAATTTGGCAAGGGAAAAGAACACAAATTCAGTTCATCACAGATATTAGGTTAAGTAAGAAACATTACTAATTTTACCGGTCTCCTGAGTTGGTTCTTTAATTTGGCTACTGAAAAATTTTAAACTAACTACATAAATGGCTTTGTGTTTCACATTATCTATTCTTTAATTTCTAAATGTTTCAAACTGGCAGACAAAACTGTATGTATTTATCATGTACAACATTTTTTCATTTTTTTTTTTTGAAACATAACATTTCAAGTATACGTTCATTGTTGAATCATCAAATGTACTACCTCACAGTTATTTTTCATTTTTGTGGTGGAAACACTGAATATCCTCTATGTATTTTTCTTTATTTTTCCTTTTTCCTTCAAGACAAGTCAAATGCAGCAGTAAGAAGCAGGGAAAGAGAACAAAAAATTCAATCCACAACTGATTCAACAACCAGTTGTGATAACTCGCTACCTTCGAACTAGCCTGTATTTTTCAATATAATATTTCTTCATTAATTATAGTCACCATGCTGTACAATATATCTTTCTCTCAGCTTGGTCCCAGCTATTTGGGAGGCTGAGATGGGAGGATTGCTTGAGCCTTGAGATAGGGGTTGCAGTGACCCCAGATCACACCACTGCACTCCAACCTGGGTGTCAAAGAAAGACCCTGTCTCCAAAAAAAAAAAGAAAAAAAAAAGAAATTATGTTTTTTTTTCCCTGGGCACAAGCAATCCTCCTACCTCAGGCTCTCAAATATATAGGACTACAGGCACATGCTACAACATCCAGCTAATTTTTACATTTTTTGTAGAGACAAGGTCTTGCTGTATTGTCAAGGCTGCTCTCAAGCCCCCTGGGCTCAAATGATCCTCCCACCTTAGCCTTCCAAAGTGCTGGGATTATAGGCATTATCCACCAGGTCTGGCCTGATGGGAGACTTTTTATTACTGGTTCAATTCCTTATTATTGGTCTGTTCAGATTTTCTATTTCTTCATAATTTAATCTTGGTAGGTAGTAGATTGTATGTGTCCAGGAATTTACCGATTTCTTCTATGCTATCCAATTTACTGATGTATAATTGTTCATAACTGTCTTTTATGTTCCTTTGTATTTCTGTGGTATCAGTTGTAATGTGTTCTTTTTCATCTGATTGAGTTTTTTTCCTTAATCTAAAGGTTTGTTGACTAACTTTTAAAGAAACCAACCCTTCATTTTGTTGATCTTTTGTATTGTTTTTCCAGCTTCTATTTATTTTTGCTATAATCTTTATTATTTCTTTTCTTTTACTAACTTTGGGTTTACTTTGTTCTTGTTCTTTTAGTTCCCTGAGGTGCAATTGCATTACATTTATACTGACCAGTGTACTGTGCCAGATTTATGACCAGCCAACACTTGAGTGGTTATCATATGGCAGAAGCTGCTAAGCCACCTAAAAGTACTTTAGCCCTAGCATGCCCATGCTTCCTATGAGATAGGTATCAATGTCCCCACTTTACAGAAAGTGAAGCAGACACACTAGAGATTAATTTATCTAGACCTACAGAGCTAGTAGGTGGATCTGAACTCCCTGGCAGTCTGTATCCAAAAAGTAAACTTTTACCTCCATTATTCTGATAGAGGCAGAAAACACCCAAATGCCTAGGCAAATAGGGAAGGGTCCAAGGAGAACCTCCAACCTGCCCAAGTCATTGTGCACAGGGGGCTTGCCTAAACATGCCCATGGTGAAAAATTCCATCCCTTAACACATGCACGGTAAGGGAAATAAATCAATGTGGAGTGGCTCAGACTATGGGCCCACATGCACACTGGAAGAATGGGGTGGAACCACCAGGAATTCACACCTTATGCAGGGGAGGAGCCTGGCCTTTTCAACTTGTGTGTAGTGGCCTGGTATTCAATTTGTGAGGTAGAAACCTGCATTCAGGATCCCTCTTTTTGTTGAGAGCTTTCCTTTCACTTCATAAATTCCCTCCTCCTCACCCTTCAGTGTGTCTGCATGCCTAATTTTTCCCGGTCATAAGACGAGAACTTAGAGATTTAGCTGAACTAAGGAGCAAGAAATCCTGCGTCAATTTTAATAAATTGTGTAACTGATAAAGACAGGAAGAGAGATTCACACTTAACCTTTAAGAAAGGTTTAAGAAATCCCGGAAAGCTGAAATAAAACACCCTTTAGTCATGCTCAAATCAAAGTACTAAAAACTAGAACTGCTCAACAGTATCTAAAGATTTCAACATCAATTTGATTTAATTTAAACACTGAGCACCTACCAACATATGAACTCTGAATTAGTCACAGGGGCTACAAAGACAAATAACAACATGCTCCCTTCTTTGATCAAGTCACAAAGACAGTAGGTAGGTTTGTCTGGTAGGGAAAGGGGTTTGATCAAGAGAGAGACATGATGAACATGTTGATAAGACAGGCATGTGGTAAGAAAAAGACAATAGTGTTCTCTGAATTTCTCCTCTATTTTTCTTTCTTATTACTTAAAAGAAGCTAAACATTTTCTTCTCTTCCTCAAATAAGACACATTCAGAGTGTTTGTCCTCGGGCAGACAAACTTCGTTCTTTTCAGAACAAATTCAGAACTACAGGAAGCACCACCAGCCTGATACTACAGTGCTGTCCTGACAGGTACCCCAGGAACCAACAACCCTGAGGCCACAGCGATCGCCTCGGTGCTCTTCTCCCTTGAAAATCAGAATTAAAGCATAATTGACCTCAAAGTCTACACGTACGGAGGAAATGGCGCTTAAAAGCAATGTATTGCCTTCTTACTGTTTGGGAATGTCCCCCTTTCCCAGTCCTTGGGAAGGGCCCGAAGAAGTAGTTCAGCTAAAGTTGTTCCCATAGAACCAGTTTCCAAAAACAGGAGAAATTACTGAAAAATATGGCTTAGGCAACCTACACTGGAATTTTCCAGTAGAGCCTCCCAGTTTACAGCAAGTGGAGTGAATGAGAAACCAGGAAATGGGGTTTTGTTTCCAACCACTTGAGCACAAGGTTTATGTTACCTTCTAGTGGGTCTTCATCTTGGTTTTCAGCTAGACCTGTGGTTTCCTGCAACAAAAAAGGATCTCATGAGAAAATAATTTTATGTAATGGTTTAATATCAATACATACTTTATTGGGAAAAAACTCTAGCTCCTAAAAATACTATCTAAAATAAAAATAATTTTGAAAATTAATCCCTTAAAATCAAATTTTGAATTTGATGGAAAGAATCTTTAGGTGACATTGTACAATTATGAAAGAGGTAAACTGAGTCACAGAATTGTTACAAAAGAGCAGCAAGCCTAACAAGGGCCTCTGGCCTTTGGATTTTCTGAGACCTAACTAGGATCCTAGAGCCTGAGCTAGGAAGCGGACACCAGGGTCCCTGGTATCAGGCTCCTTATTTCCTGTACCACATGCCTGACTCTACCTGGAATTCTGCTCCTCCTTCTAGAATACAATCTATAAAGTCTCCATGAGCACATTTTCCTCATGGCCTTCTAATCATAACCCCAAAACCCTTGGCTCAGCTAAGAACCAGGATGTTAGGTGCTCAAGAAAATGAGAGGCTACAGCAAAGCAAACCAATCGTATTCTTACATAATGAGGGAAGTGAACTGCAGAGGCACCCCCAAAGTAAATTTTGGTGTGTTAACCCAGACTCTGTTGGATCTACTGGGGCAGCATACATTTTTATGATTCCACTATAGAGACTTGCTGGGAACCTGTCTTTTTAAGTACGGCCAGCTATTCCAAGGAATCACTCTACCAAGGAAGGGCTGATCTAGCTCCTGGCACTTAATTAAGCTTCCCTTGTTAATAAGAATGAGAAGATACTGACAGTCAAAGATCCACTATCTTTTCTTTTCAGTTTATCTGAAAGTATGTCTCCCCTTCACTCTGAAATATGTGCAGGTTTGGAAAATAGGTTACCATAAATTTCAAAAGACAATCTGTGTCTTTTTTGTATTTAGATATGGCTAAGACACCAGCCACGGTGGTATGCAGCCCATAGTCTCAGCTACTTGGAAGGCTGGGGCAGGAGACCCAGGAGATAAGGCTACAGTGAGTTATGATAGTACCACTGCATTCCAGCCTGGGCAAAAGAGCAAGACATCATCTCTAAAAATGAATTCTATAAAAGGTAAAGAAAGAAATGGCTAAGACACTCAGAATCCATGCTTCCACAAGTCCTTTCCCATAATACAAGACCAAGTAACCTTACATTTTCTCCTTTCAATATGCGTTCTGGCAAATGTGGATGCTAAATAACCAGGGTGAGGGAAGCAGCAGCTATTTGGAGACAGAGCATTCTTTCTGGTCTGAGGGCCACTGGCGCTGTGCATGCAGCTGACTGCCTTTAAAGACAAGCACGTTTGCAAAAGTCTTTCCTCAGCTAGGGATAGTCTGGGATGGGCCGCAAAGACCTGAGAATCATGTTGGAGACACCCACCTCCACAATGCCAAAATGTAAAGGAGTGGGCTGCAGAGGGGTAACCCGTTAACGTGGGGGAGATAAAGGTTATGGACAGAGGCACAGCACATTGGGGGAAGCAGGGAATAAAGCGAGGACATCTCAGCAAGGACACGCTTTATTAGAGAAGAACAAAACGGGGATGGGTGAGTGAAAGAGCGCTGCCACAGAGCCTTCCCATCTTTAGTTTTGCTCAGCAGCTTCCCAATAGGTAACACCCAGCAGGATGGCAGGCAGAAGGCACAGTGGGGTCACCACAACCACAAAATAGGTTTATATAATTCTTGTATGAAAACATGCATGTTATAGTAATAATTTGGCTAGAGGATGAGATAAAAATCCCAGGATGTGCCAACAAAAATGGACAGAGGAATGGAGAGAAGGCGTAGCCAGGTGAGAAAAAAAGGGTGTTCATTTCTTAATTTTCTCATGAGTGATGAAAAAATCAACAAATACTTTCACTTCTGAAGTTGGTAATACATTCATTCTTTTTTTTTTTTAATTTTTTTTTAAAATGCTAGTCTATGCTCTTTCTTATACTTCTCCATTTAAAGATATAAGGGTGACCACCAAAAACAGACCATCTCCCAAAAAAGAACAAAAAGGGAAGAGGCGAAAGAAAAAAAAAAGAGTGATAAAACCTCACGCAATGTGGTGAAATATGTTTTTTTAAAGTGCTTCAATATCAAACATCTGTTAAAAGGGAAAAACCCAAATCGGGCCAAAAGGGGGAAAAAATGACAAGAAATTGAACATATTTTATACAAGAGGCACACCTAAAACAGACCAGAGAAAAAATGAAAACGAAAGTTTGGGCAGTAAAATATCAAATGTAAGTTTTAAAAACCAAGGGTCTAGATGTGAAATTCAACTTTGGTTTTAAGGCAAAGATCATCAAACAACGGTGTCACTACGCAGATTGAGAGAAAAGCTAGGGTGGAGGACGTCCGTAGCATTTAGAGTGAAAAGTGTTAATTTCTCTAACCTGTGAATATCTTATGCAGTCAAGCAAGAGGGACACAACTCAACAGAAAAACTAAAAGGATGGTATCAAAGTCACAGAACACAGATACCCATAAACACTTCAAGAGATATTTGCCCTCAATAATAGACAAATCCTCCCTGGCCTATCACATTGCCCAATCATATACAGAGAGGAATGTCGAGTAGCAAGAACACCCACCACAATAATGAAAAGTACAAATTCTTGCAGACTTTAAGTAATTTGCTATTTAAACATTTTTATGATACATCCTTTAATCCAGCCCTTCCACATCCAGAAATAAATTCTTGGAAAAATATCAACACTCAGACAAATGCTTGAAGATAAGTAAGTTTGTTAAAGCCCAAAAAATATTTAAAATGTCAGATAAGGGATGAGCTAAAAATCACAGTGTATCTAAATGAGCTCACTCTGTTGCTCAGGCTGGAGTATAGTGGCACAATCATGGCTTACTGCAGCCTCAAACTCCCGGGCTCAAGTGATCATCCCGCCTCAGTCTCCCAAGTAGCTGGGACTACACGTGTGAGCCATCTTGCACAGACCATAAATGGGCAATTTTTAAAGAAAGGTCTCCTTATGCAGAAGCAAGCAAAGAGCAAAACAGTATGTACTACTGATCACTCTTGCCTAAATCATACCCTAACCACCAAAACAGAAAGACAAACCACGCTGATTTAGCAAGAGTACAGGGGAAAGATCTAGAAGACATCCGCTCCAACAGTACTTTCTTCTAAGTAGGAAGGGAGTGGGGAAGAAGAGGTGTGGGGGGAGCTTTTCCCTTACTTCAATACATCTTCGTGTGATTTGAGAAATATGTCACTTCAGTAATTCAAAGTATTTACAACATCTTTTTAAAGTGTGTTTATATCTAACTGCTATAAAATAAACCCCAAAACTACCTTCAAGTGAAAACTTATGGGTTATACATTTCCAAACTCAGCAAATCATAAACATTAAACATGTACAGGAGACTTCCTGTGTATCAAGTATACACCTCAATAAAGCTGTACAAACGTTTTTCTTAGGCTATCAGCTTTACTCTCTAGTTTTAAAACAGGTAGCAAAAGCCGTGGCTGTGGGAATTTGGATCAGAGGATAATAATGTGTGAAGACAGGAAAGTGATGTTTACTATTATCGGGCCCATGAATGACACAAGATTCATTCCAGCAAGGGATACCTTAGGCATAACCAAAGTTCCAGCTGTATGTTGAGGGGTCTCACGCACAGAAAAACAGTCCTGTCCATTTCCATGCACCGCACAGCAGTAGCTGTAGCCAGAAAGAAGGTAAGAGCTGGGCTGCTGCACGTACCAGTTGCCACAGTGGTAACCCTGGATGGGCTGGAACTCCTGCTTCACTCTAATAGCAGAGAGGAGACCACAGCAATGACAACCGTCACCAACCAACACAGAATCATCCACAAACCCCCAGACTTCTTTCCAGGAAGTTTGCAGTAAGTTGAACACCTATGTTCAAAGCCATTGTTTGTAAGTTACCAACAATTATGTAGCAAATAGAACAGTAACAGCTTTCTTTCTCATTCAAAGGAGAAAACTGCTCACCTTTGCCAGAAGCAGTAATAGTTACTTTGTTGAGCTATGCCAAAACCTGCAAAACTCTCCTGTTCTGCCATTTATCCAGAAACTTTACAAGAAGAGAGCAGAATCCAGTTTTTATTCCCGAGTCAAAAATTCCGGCCTGTGGGCTAAAACCTCTCAACCCTGACAAGTCTCGCAACTACCTCTGAGATAATTACATTTAGTGGCAATTCCTGCTAGGCAATTAATTGGTTGACATTCCTAACAACAGGGCAAAGATGTGGGGGGGAGGGGTGCACTGAGGCACCTGGGGGAAATTCTGCCACCTGTTCCTCTGGCTTCCATCTGCCGGCCCTCTCTCCCAACTGTCAGGCTTGGGGGAGCCAGCAGAACCCCAAGGAGGGACAGAAGGGGAAGATGTGTCAGTCGACAATGAAAGACAGTCTCCACTGTACCCCTTATCATAACAAGTAAGAGGGGAATCTTTTTTTTTTTGAGACGGAGTTTCGCTCTTGTTACCCAGGCTGGAGTGCAATGGCGCGATCTCGGCTCACCGCAACCTCCGCCTCCTGGGTTCAGGCAATTCTCCTGCCTCAGCCTCCTGAGTAGCTGGGATTACAGGCACGCGGCACCATGCCCAGCTGATTTTTTGTATTTTTAGTAGAGACGGGGTTTCACCATGTTGACCAGGATGGTCTCCATCTCTTGACCTCGTGATCCACCCGCCTCGGCCTCCCAAAGTGCTGGGATTACAGGCGTGAGCCACCGCGCCCGGCCTAAGGGGAATCTTTAATAACAAAACCTTAAGACAAATATATTGTTCTCCTCAGTTATCAGCTGAGAATAACTATTGGAACTAGCTAGTGCTTTTTTTTTTTTTTTTTTTTTTTTTTTTTTAAATCCCATGCAGGTTGAAAGCATAATCCAAACTCGCTGCAAAATTAAGAGGCAGGGAAGAAAGCCTTCCTTTGTCCCCTTCCCTCCTGTCTCTCTTCCTTTTCTCTCTCTTACAGCCTACATTAATGAGAGTACAGGATACAATTTTAAAGAAATATTTCTCTGGTTCAGTATTTTTTTAAAAAGCATGATAAAGCTTCCCAAAATTTAATGTGCATACAAATGACCTAGACTTGTTTAAAATGTAGGTTCTCTAGGCTGGCACAGTGGCTCACACCTGTAATCCCAACACTTTGGGAGGCTGAGGCGGACAGATCATGAAGTGAGGAGATCAAGACTATCCTGGCTAACATGGTGAAACCCCATCTGTACTAAAAAACAATAATAATACAAAAATTAGCCAGGCATGGTGGCACACACTTGTAGTCTCGACTACTCAGGAGGCCGAGGCAGGAGAACAGCTTGAACCCAGGGCACGGAGGTTGCAGTGAGCCGAGATCACGCCACTGCACTCCAGTCTGGCAACAAGGTGAGACTCCATATTAAAAAAAAAAAAAAAGTAGATTGTTTAACTTGACAGATCTGGAGTGGAGCCTCAAATTCTGCCTTTATAGCTAGCTCCTGCCACTTTAAGCAGCAAGGATACACAGTGTCAAAATTCAAGATAACTTTTGGGTCCATATGCGGCGCTTAGGGTGTGGCCATTTCCCTGCAGCTGGCTGATAACCAAGTGCTTAATGCATTTTCTATTGGCCTGTAATGTGAAAAATAGCAGACATGATGAATTCAAAACATTCTGATCAGTCATTCACCAGTTATTTATTGAGCCATTACTACAGTCATTCCTTAGTATCCATGAGAGACTGTTTACAGGATCCCCCTCAGATACCAAAATCCTTCAATGCCCAAGTATAAAATGGTGTAGTATTTGCAAAGAACATACACACATCCTCCCATAAACCTTAAATTCTGTCTAGATTACTTACCATACTTCATACAATGGCTATACATTACTTCGTGTGGGTTCAACAGTAGTATCCGGCATGCGGCAAATTCAAGTTTTACTTTTCGGAGTTTTTGTTTTTAAGACGGAGCCTCCCTCTGTCACCCAGGCTGGAGCACAGTGGTGTGATCTTGGCTCACTGCAACCTCTGCCTCCCAGGTTCAAGTGATTATCCTGCCTCAGCCTTCCCAGTAGCTATAATTACAGTCACCCACCACCACACCTGGCTGATTTTTGTATTTTTAGTAGACATGGGATTTCACCATGTTGCCCAGGCTGCAGTGCAGTGGCATGATCTCGTCTCACTGCAACCTCTGCCCTCCAGGTACAAATGATCCTCCTGCCTCAGCCTCCCTAATAGCTGGGATTACAGGCAACTGCCACCCCTGGCTTTTTAGTTGAGATGGGGTTTCACCATGTTGGCCAGGCTGGCCTCAAACTTCTGACCTGAGGTGACATGATCGCCTTGGCCTCCCAAAGTGCTGGGATTACAGATGTGAGCCACCGTGCCCAGCCTCTCAAATATTTTCAATCCACGATTGGTTGAATCCAGGGATGTAGAACCCACAGATGCTGAGGGCTGATGGTATACACAAGGCAAGGCAACTGGCATTGGTGATATAGTGGAGTTTATCTGGAGTGAATCTCTCCATGTCTTCAAGGGAGATTTTATTGATTAGCAGCTGTGGCAGACATTGTTAGGTGCCACCCAATATCGATTTATTTTCTTCCATTATAACAATTCTGATTTCACTTGGGCCAGCAATAGGCTCAAGCTAAAAGACTACATTTCCTAGCTTCTCCCTTGAAGGAAGATGGGGCCAGGTGGCCAATCTGGCTAAGAAGATCTAAATAGAAGTATTAGAAGGGGATTGGGGAAAGCTGTGTGGGAAAAGGGTATTTGCTAACCTGGAAGGGGGGGCCTTTTTATCCTCTACTGTCTCCCCAGGTCTGGTGCTGGGATTACAAACATGACAGGTGGAGTCAGAATAACTCTGCAGCTATCTTGGCTATGAGGTGACATGAGGGAAGAAGTCACACAGAATAATATGGTGATCCAAGACAGAATGAGTCTGGGTCACTAATGACTAAGGACTCTTTCCGCTAGCACTAGACTGGCCTACCACTGGTTTATTTTACTTAATAAATGTCTTGTTTAAACCACTATTGTTATGTCAGCTTAAATATATTCCTAACTACTATAGCTTAGACAACCAATAAAAATGTTAAAAATTCTTTTTCTGTAAAAACTTTTTTTTTACTTATCTCATTTTAGGACTGACTTTATTTCACACAAAGAAAATCACAATTATGGCTATGACCAGGTGAGTGTGGAGGCTGCAGTTGGAAAGGAATGTAGAAGTTGAACATTGAGGAGGTGGTAAGGAGACTGAGGAAGAGAGAGGTCAATGTAATCATGCTGAAACCACCTAGGAAAATGGCAGCAGCTGTGGTGAGGGAGGAGACCCAGGCATCTAGGATCACCTCCCCCTTGATCTCCACACTGCATTTCAATAGAAGAAAAGGCTGGCTGGCTGACTGGCACCTCCTAAATCACCTTCCTATAAGATAGCAGGCTTGGTATGGGGGAATCTCTCCAGAAGACACTGCTTTCACTTAAACAAGATCAAACCCCCACCCCACTCCTCCATTCGGAGACCAGAAACCTTTCACATGTAATTCCTAAAACTGTAAACCCAAGACCCTTTCGTATGTGATTTCTAAAGCTGTAAACCCAAGACCCTTTCACTTGTAATTTCTAAGGCTGTAAACCTAAGATCCTTTCACGTGTAATATCTAGAGTGTAAGCCTACATAAAGGCAGAGCTTCTCTTTTAGGGGAGCTTGGCCATTTGGACAAAACATAAAGCCTTGCTCCCCGGCTGTAATAAAAACCTTCCTTTTCTAGTTCGGTGTCCAAGAGGTCTGTTTCTCATGGCTGCTCCTGCTTCTGTGGAACAGAAGGTTGTGAGCAAGATCCCAGGGAAAAATGAGCACTTAAGGCCTTGGAGAGGACAGTGACCAGGAAGGGCTCATAGCCACTGTTTTGCTCTCTAAAAGCCCCAAATACAAATCTTCTGTTTCAACTAGATTACACGCATGAAGCAGGTGAAGCAAATTCTACTTGGGCCCAACATTGGGCAGGTTCGGAGCAAGTATAGCATTATCTCCACTTCCCTTTGTGCTGGGAAATACAAACCGGACCAAAACCTCTGTGAATACATTCACATGCAACCTCCATAGTCCTTGAGTTTAACAGAGTTGCTCCTTGTCGCATTGAGAAAGGAGAATTCAGCAGGAATATGAGACTCTTGTGATATTTCTAACAGGGCTGATTTTTCTTTACTATAATCCTGCTTTTACCCCAGGATATCCACTTTACTACCCTCACCACCCAAGAAAAAAAAAAACTGGCTTTTCCTCTAGCAAACCAAAGCTAGGCACTCAACAAATATTTGTTGAATGAATGAACAAATCAGAGCGTAGCTCAAGTGCAAAAATCTTTTCAATCAATAATTTAAAAGCAAAGCCACAAAACAAGATAATCCTCTTGTGCCTTAGTATTGATTAATGAACTCTCAACATTGGTTGTTTCTTGGTAGCCGCAGATTTCACAAGAAAGAGATTGAATGGCTTTTTACATCCTGTGTTTGGAGAGAAAAGAAAGCTTTACGGGAAGTTATGCTCAGTTCAAATCCAGTTAAACAGGTATAAAACTCTCTATTGTCTTTCTCCAGACAATGAAAATCCGCAATCTTAAGATCCGAAACTGTTGAAAAACGCGCACTTTGAATGAAGAGACCATCCAAACAGGCTTTGTGTCAGCAACATGGCTGTTTATTCACCTGGGTGCAGGTGGGCTAAGGCCGAAAAGGGCATTAGCAAAGGGCAGTGGGATAGTTGGTTTTATAGGTTTGGGTAGTATTTTTGGGGGGTGGGGGTGTTGTAGAGTAAGTCCAGTTACAGTGGTGGACGTTAGGGGCAAGGAGTATACATGACCACAAGTTCAGTTACAATGGCAGGGTTAGGTGAGAGGTACTTATATTATCATAAGAACAGTTAAGATGGCAGGGTTGGGTGAGGGGCTTGTCAAGGAAGCCCCGATGGGTGATTAAGGACAATGGGGAACGCAGGCAAGGGGTAGGAGACAGCCGAGGCAAGCCGGACTTCAGACTTTCAGGCTCCAGGCTTGCATATGGAGACCTGACAGAAACTACTGCCACAGCCGTGCATAAAATGGAATGCTGCTGCCTTCCTCTGTTAAAGCGAATGTTCAAGGCTGAGGACCCATAAAAACCAGCATTACTGGCCTTACTGTTATTTAGCTGTGTGTTCTTAAAAAAGTCACTTTTCCGGATGTATCTCAGCACTTATAACCTAAGACTGAATCACTGCATTTTACCCTTAACGAGTTATCCTTAATCTTTTTGAAACGGTGCTTAAATCTTAATGTTCTCCAAAAATGTACATCCACATATTTGCATATAATTTGAGACTGAAAACCCCTGAAACTCGTCCACAAACCCCCAGATTAGTAACAGCTGGGCTAGGTATTGTCTAAGTCCTCCGAGCTCTATAATTGGTTCCACTAATTTCTAAGTTTTGGGGATTTTTTTTTGTTTTTTGACGTTTTGTTTAGAAAAACCACTTTTAGTTATGTTCATGGTGCTTACACCATGGTTTCCATTCCAGAACCAACCATATTCTAAACTTCCCGGTTGGGACAAAAGTTAAGCAAGTAAAAGTGTGACAGTTTGTAACAGATTCTGAATATAGTAATCACCTTTTTATGGTTAAAATTTATTTTTAAAAACGCATTAAACAAGTATTAATTCTTCTCAAACAGCAGTTGAGATGTTCCTGGGGTAAGGAGACAGGGTATCAGGGACATTCCGGAAGTAGCAGAATATACAAAGCTGTAGAGGTTTTTTTTTTTAATTTTGGGTGAGAGTATAATGCTTTTGCATTAAAATGAACAGATATGTTGTGGAGTAAAATGTGTAAAGACATGTTTTTAAAGATAAAAATGTGAAACTTCAAATAAATGTCCTGCCTACTCAGTGTTTGTCTTCATGTCCAGAGCACACTCATTTCACACTCCTCTTAGTGGTTCTCTGGTGGAAACAGTTACACATTACACAAAAAAGTAATCTAAATCGTAAAATAATTTGACTTTTTGTAACACAAGATAACCAGCACGAAGTGAAAAAATGACTTTATTTTTTGAGACAGAGTCTCGCACTGTCGCTCACGCTGCAGTGCCGTGGTTCGATCTCAGCTCACTGCAACCTCAACCTCCCGAGTTCAAGTGATTCTCCTGCCTCAAGCTCCCGATGAGCTGGGATTTCAGGAGCCCGCCACCACGCCCTGCTAATTTTCCTATTTGTAGTAGAGGCGGGGTTTCACCACGTTGCCCAGGCTGGTCTCGAATCCCTGACCTCAAGTGATCCGCCCGCCTCGGCCTCCCAAAGTGCTGGGATTACAGGCGTGAGCCGCTGCACCTGACGAAGAATGATTTTAGAAGAGTGAACGAATACAAGGATTTCCACTAGACTGCAGACTAGTTTGTCA
The DNA here is from genome assembly GCF_009761245.1 of Sapajus apella. Taxonomy (NCBI): domain Eukaryota; kingdom Metazoa; phylum Chordata; class Mammalia; order Primates; family Cebidae; genus Sapajus; species Sapajus apella. The sequence goes on along the minus strand of NW_022437010.1, from coordinate 1,057,820 downwards.
ACAGCATTTCAGTGTCTGTGAAGTGCTTACATTCAGAGTTGACAAAGCTGGCAGATGACAAGGCCTTTCTCCTGCGCTACGACAACCAAGGCATCCAAAGTGAAATCATCTCCGCAAGAGCCAAATCGGCCTCTATTAATTAACACGTACTGACAATCCAGAACGCCAGAGAAGAAAAGTTCTTGGAAACAGAAGGGTCTAAGAGCTGAAGCATTGTATCGCACTTGAAATGGAGGCTGAAGTTTTGACCAGGACGGACTATGCATCTTGTTTATCAACTGATCTACTATGGTGTTTATGAGAACTATACGAACCAAGATTTACTCTATTGGGAGTTTGTGGGAAAGCTGTAATGTCTAACGCATCCCTCAATCTCTAAGCCTTATTAAACTTTTTTTTCTTTGAGACGGTGTCTGGCTTGTCACCCAGGCTGGAGTGCAATGGAGCGATCTCGGCTCACTGCAGCCTCGACCTCTTGGGCTCAAGCGATCCTCCCACCACCGTCTTAAATCTCTTTGTAGAGACGGACTCCAGCTATGTTGCCTAGGCTCACTCCTCCCTCCCCGAGAGGTGCTGCAACCTTGGCCAATATGACCCCAGAGTTAGACAAGTGAAGCAAGCAGGCAGAGAAAGCGTGCAGCGGCAGACCGGAACGCTGACAGGTCTCGCACGCGGGGTTTCAGCGCGGGCGCTGAGCCGCTGAACAGGTCACCGCAAACCCTAAGTCCCACCACACCTTGCCCTGTTACGAAAGGCTCGTTCCAGTGCTTCCTGAACAAAAAGGAACCCTAACTTCTACCCTCGTAGTACACCGCCCACATCAAACCGCATGCCAAGAGCAGCACCTCCCTGCCAGGAACCGCAGCCACAGCCCCGCCCCACCGGGCCGGAAGTCGGCCTCGCCTCCTCCTGAATATTACGGAAATGAGGGTCTTCGCAGAGGATGTCCCGCCCGCTCCCCTCAGACTGACCTAGATCTCACCTTCCTAAGATATGCCTGCTTGCCCCCAATTTTTTTCTTCTTGCAGTGAGAACGTCCTTATGTGGCATCCTTATTTATTCTCCTCTTGGGAAATCCATGTGATCTTCCAGCGCTGAAAGTGTTTCCACGTTTACAGGCGACCTAAAGGCAGCCCTGAACCCATGACGTATAACTCGGGCGCCGATGCAGAAAGGACCCAGGCTTTTTTTTTTTTTTTTTGACGTCCGATTCCGTCACCTCCAGGTTGAGCCGGGCTGGCGGAAGAGGCACGTGCTCTGCTCAATGGAGCTGGTTGCGGGTTGCTACGAGCAGGTCCTCTTTGGGTTCACTGTACATCCGAAGCCCGAGGTGTGCGGCGACCACGAGGTGAGATACTGCGTACAGGGAGACAGCCGGAGGCGGGGCCGGGAAGGTCGGGTTTGGTTCTTACACAGCAGAGGTAAACATTGGAGCGCCTGCTGTTCACTGTCAGATCTCTGGGTGAATTGATGAATCAAACCTAAGAGACTTAAGGGAAAAGCTAACCTTTTAAAACACAGAATGGACATCTTATCAAAATGAGACAATATCTGCCTGTTACAGTAGACAAAAGGGACACAGAGGAAACGGCATTTCTGCATACGGACAAATGAGTCGTAGATGGTGGATTTAAGGGTAGATCCCATAAGTTGACAGTATTCAAAATTTAATGAAAAAAGATCTCGCTCTTTCTCTGAATTTCTGTCCTAGAATTTTACAAATTATTAAAGCTAGGTTAGGAGAAATCACAGATAAAGCGAAAGCAGTTCGTTATTTGTTGGGAACTTATTTGCGATCTGGGCAGTGGAGGTGCAAAGATGCTGGAGGTATGGATCTTGCCTTAGAGGCATTCCTTCCATAAGGGTTGGAGGACTGAGGAGACACATAGATGGAGAGAAATTACAGCAGAATTACTAGGTGTGCGAATAGAAAGCTTTAGTAAATTGCCCGTAGTCAAATAGGTAGATAGTACTGTACTCACGACTAGAAATCCTACCTCCTAACATCTAGCTCAGTTTTATTCTTGAAGCAATTCTAAGTATTTTCTAGAAACCTGTTTTATTGAGTACAGTACTTCTTTATGAAGTCAAGGTGTCAATCTTGAATTACCCAGAAAATTTGGGAGTATGTCACTCGACCTGTTGCTTTTGTTTATTTTGTTTCCTACTCCAGTTATTTGCTTTTGGTCTTTGGCTGAAAAGTGATGTGTTTTGAATAGTCAAAGATGGATACTATCGAGTGTTTTCTTTGTAGTGAAATTACTTAACTGTGTTCCAGACACGCAATAGGCCTCACAGCAATACTGAGACAGATAGAGTTGTTCTCATTTTTGCAGATGAGGAACCAAAATGTTCCTCCTAAATAGGTTTAGTGACTGCTGAAGGTCATACAGCTAATAATTGGCAAAGCTGACCCAAAATGTCAGGAGCCCCTCAAGGGTCTCTGACATTTGAAGCTCTTAACCATTCCCCTATACTGCTACTAAATCTAAGTGATAGCCTAGATAAAGCCACCTTATGTGAATTTGAAAAGGTTATTTTTGATTTAAGCCCATAGCAGCCCCTCAAGAATGCTTGATTCAAAGGAGACCCCCTTGGTCTTAACTGATGGAAGGAGTATCTGTTGCTGTAATTATGAAGGACCTGATTTGCAGTAACACGTGTTCAAAGAAGTTTGATGGGTGTTTTCCTTTTTCTGTTTATTTCCCAAATACTTTTTCATGCAGTTCCTTCAGTTTAAGGAGTGTGTGTGTATGTGTGTGTGTGTGTGTATTTTGCTGTCATACTTCACATTCATCCAGACTTCCTAATCCTATTGTTACATGGCAATAAGGATACAGGTGCTGAGATTTCATTATTGGTGATTCTCTGGGGCTTATGTTGGTACTCATGGAAACATACCTTTACTCTGTTGGTTTTTCTTTATAAGACTTGTTGCCAGGCGTGGTGGCTCATGCCTGTAATCACAGCACTTTGGGAGGCTGAGGTGGGTGGATCACTTGAGACCAGGAGTTTGAAACCAGCCTGGCCAACATGGCAAAACCCCGTGTCTACTAAAAATACAAAAATTAGCTGGGTGTGGCGACAGGCACCTGTAATCCCAGCTACTAGAGAAGCTGAGACATGAGAATCGCTTGAACCTGGGAGGCAGATGTTGCGGTGAGCTGAGATTGCGCTGCTGCACCCCAGCTTGGGTGACAGAGCAAGACTCCATCTCAAAAAAAA
>NW_022437010.1:1046630-1054495 GCF_009761245.1 Sapajus apella | reverse complement strand
TAAAAAATTAGCTGGGCATGGTGGCGCGTGCCTGTAGTCCCAGCTACTCAGGAGGCTGAGGCAGGAGAATTGCTGAACCCAGGAGGCGGAGGTTGCGGTGAGCCGAGATCGTGCCATTGCACTCCAGCCTGGGTAACAAGAGCGAAACTCCGTCTCAAAAAAAAAAAAAAGACTTTGTCTCAAAAAAAAAAAAAAAAAAAAAAAAAAGGATTTGCGTAGGATCTAAAAGTCTTCTCTTGTCCAGTCTCCATTACTGTGTTCTAGAGTGGTGATACCCAGCGTTGCCTTCCCACCTCCTTGCTTCTTTCTTAAGAAGTCTCAAGTCCTTTGTGTTAAACTACATGTCATTGTGTAGTTTTACATGTCATTTTTCCATTTGTAGGATCCATTGATAATTTTCATGAATTGCGGAACGATTTATCTTTTCAGTAACCGACAAATGGTTCCATGATTCATGAAAACTACCAGTGGATAGTTGGTAAAACTGTGGTGTGACTGTGGCATTAATTGTAGGTTTTCATCTTCAGCAGCAATGGACTCCTGTGGCTGACTTCACTCACCATGCTCACACTGCCTCCTTGTCAGCAGTAGCTGTAAATAGTCGTTTTGTGGTCACTGGGAGCAAAGATGAAACAATTCACATTTATGACATGAAAAAGAAGATAGAGCATGGGGCTCTAGTGCATCACAGTGGTAAGAAAATTGCATCCCTTAAGATAAGAACATGGAGGTGTTCTTTAAAATTTGACTTTAGTTGAGCAATTTGTTGTATCTATTTTGTAGCAGATTCTGTGGTAGAAGATAGAGGAATTTTTTAAAAAATGGTTTCTTAGCTTGGCGCAGTGGCTCACGCCTGTAATTCCAGCACTTTGGGAAGCTGAGGCAGATGGATCACCTGAGGTCAGGAGCTTAAGACCAGACCCATCTCTACTAAAATACAAAAAAATTAGCCAGGTGTGGTGGCACCTACTTGTGGTCCCAGCTACTCGGGAGGCTGAGGCAGGGGAATCATTTGAACCCGGGAGGCAGACGTTGCGGTAAGCTGAGATTACGCCACTGCACTCCAACCTGGGCAACAGAGTGAGACTCTGTCTCGGGTGGGGGGAATGGTTTCTTGCTCTGGGTTGTCTCACGGTTCGTATTGGAAGACAGAAAGGAAGAACTTAACTCAGGGAGTAAGGGAGTCAGAGTGAGGTTTCACTGAAACCTTCCTTAAAATGAATCTGAATTATCTTTTTTTTTTTTTTTCCTCTTCTCATCTGAATTATCTTAAAAGAGAAATGTCAGTTGTTAGGCAGGTAAAGTTTGCAAGGAGGGAGAAAGGACATTGCAGGCGGAGCCGGCAGTATGAGGAGCACAAGTAGTAGCATCACAGCAATATCTCACTTTATTGAGGGCATATCGTGTGCCCCTCAGTGTGCCAAGAAAGTAGTTTTATCTTTAGTTCATAGAAGAGAACACCTAGTTTCAAAGATGTTACTTGACTTGCCCAAGGTCTCAAAACAGTGGAACTGGAACTTGAACCTAGGTCTAAAGCCCATGCTTTTGACCGCTGGTGTGCATGGGGAGCTGTAAGCTGTTCCAGATTATGAGAAGGTTAAACTGGAGTATGAGGGGCTACAGAAGTAGATGGGACCAGATCCTGGAGACCTTGAGAGAAGGCAGGTAGAGACTGAATGGGAGGGAGGGAGCAAGCAAGCTAATGAGTGATGTGGGCTTGAGGAAAGTACTGCCAGTTTGATATGGGAGGGCTGCTGAGAACCCAAACAGAAGGACTGATGAAGGCCCGCCCCATTGGAGTTGGCAGCTGTGGATCGAGCAACATCAGTTTGCGAGGTTTTCTGAGTTTCTTCAGTAGTAAGCCCCAGACATTTCCCTAGAGAGAGGAAGGTTACTTGGTATGTGCAGTAGGAGGATTGAGTTACAAGGGAATTAAGAATTTTGGTGAAGGAGTAGATTAGGTTGTCAGCATAGAGAAAATGTGTTGTCAAGGGCCTGGAGATCTCTGAAATACAAAAGCAGGTGGAGTGTGAGTGCAGGAAGGCGTGAAAGGGATGGGAAGATGTGAGCTTGTGGTCAGCAAATAGGTTCCCAGAGGTCAAGATTTCTAACGTGGAACAGCTCTACTTCTAACGTGGAACAGCTCTACGTGGTAACAATGCCCAGGCTGTGGGTGGGGCGGGGGACTGACATACAGAGGAGGCAGAGATCACTGGAGTTGAAGTCAAGGAGTAGTAATTCCCGCCTTGTTGGGTTTTCCACACTGGTGGTCAAGGTACCCAGGATAGTGGCAGAATCAAGGGAGAGAAAGACTGAACGGGTAAATTTTTTTCTTCAGTACCAAACATTTTATGCTGTTTTTATTGCATTTTCCCAGGGGACAGAGAATGGGGAGTAACTTAGCTAAGAAAGTTGGTTTTCTGCAAAGGCAGATAAAATAGGTGCCTTTTTTCCTATCCAATCTTTCTTGTATTTCAGAGGATCCACACCAGGCATTGGTTTCCAGCAGTAAATATGCAGCCAGAAATGGCTTCCTTCTGTTAGATGTTCTCTTAGTTTATTCAGACTGCTATAACAAAATACCTTAGACTGAGTAATTTCTATATAATAGAGATTTATTTCTCACAGTGCTAGAGGCTGGGAAGTCTAAGATTAAAGCACCAGGAGATTTTTATGTCTGCTAAGGATAGGCTGTCTGTTGCTGTGTCTTCATATGGTAGAAGGGCAAAGCAGCTCCCTATACAATTCTGTAAGGTCCAGCTTGAGAGTTGGAGCCAGTTTAAAAAAAGCAAACAAACAAACAAAAAAAGTTTGTTTTTTTTGTTTTTTTTTTTTTTAAATAAGCGGTAGCTCTGTTGCCCAGGCTGAAATGCAGTGGAGTGATCTCAGCTCGCTGCAACTTCCACCTCCTGGGTTTAAGTGATTCTCCTGCTTTAGCCTCCGTAGTAGCTTGGATTACAGGCACGCACCACCATGCCCAGCTAATTTTTGTATTTTTAGTAGAGACGGGGTTTTACCATATTGGCCAGGCTGGTCTTGAACTCCTGACCTCAAGTTATCTGCCCACCTCGGCCTCCCAAAGTGCTGGGATTACAGGCGTGAGCCACCTTGCTTGGCCAAAAAAACCTTTTATAAGGTCAATAATCTTGCTCATGAGTCATCCTCACCTAAAGGTCCCACCTCTTACACTATCACATTGGCAACTAAGTTTCAGCAAATGAATTTTGGGGGACACGTTCACACCGTGGCAGACTGTCCATAAGTGCTTTAACAGCTGTCTTACCCTTCATCGACTGTGCTTTGAGTGTTTTAAATATACATTCTTTTTTTCTCTTTTTCCCACATCCACTTCATACAAAGAAGCCTTCTCTCTCAGGTTTGGAAGAAATAAGTTTAATTTGATCTGCCCATACCCATTAGTACAAGAGTTCAACAATAAGAAAAGGAATTACATAGAAGGAGTTTGGACTTGAGGGGTGAATGAAATAGGGTTCTTGGTTTCTTGGTTTCCCTCCATTCCTTGTATAAATCCTTTTTTTTCCTTCTCTTTTTAAAAATTCTTTTTTTTCCTTCAACTCTTATTTTAAGTTCAGGGGTACACATGCAGGATGTGCAGGTTTATTACATAAGTAAATGTGCCTTAGTGGTTTGCTGCACAGATCATCCCATCGCCTAGGCATTAAGCCAGGTATTCTTTAGCTGTTCTAATGTTCTCTCTCCCCCCATCTTCCCCTCCCTCAGGCCCCAGTGTGTGTTGTTCTCCCCTATGTGTCCATGTGTTCTCATGATTCAGCTCCGACTTATGAGTGAGAACATGTGGTATTTGGTCTTTCTTTTTTTTTTCTCTTTGTTTTGTTTCTTTTCTTTCTTTTTTGAGAGGGAGTTTTGCTCTGGCACCCAGGCTGGAGTGCAATGGCAGGATCTCAGCTCTCTGCAGCCTCCACTTCCCAGGTTCAAGTGATTCTTGTGTCTCAGCCTCCTGAGTAGCTGAGAGTATAAGCACACACCACCACGTCCAGCTAATCTTTGTATTTTCAGTAGAGATGGGGTTTCACCATGTTGGCCAGGCTGATCTTGAACCCCTGACCTCAGGTGATCTGCCCGCACTGGTCTCCCAAAGTGCTGGGATTACAGGCATGAGCCACCACACCTGGCCAGTGTTTGGTTTTCTCTTCCTGCATTAGTTTGCTGAGGATAATGGCTTCAAACTTCATCCACATCCCTGCAGAGCACATGGTCACATTCCTTTTTATGGCTGCATAAATCCTATTTTTCTCAGTGTTGGTAATAGATAAACTTTTTTTCTAGGTTAGCAGATGTAGGAAAGTAAACTTTCCAAAGTGAGAAATAGGATAATAGGGAGAGGAAAATATGAACAAATGAATGAGAAGTGTTTAGAAATGGATCAAAACAGGTCAGAGTGATAATGACTTGATCATGGCTGATTGGGTGGCTAGTTCACTCTTTGGAAAGTGGAAGTCATGTGGCAGTACACCTGGTTTGTTCCCCAGATGAGCTTGTTAGCCAGTTAGTTTTGTTTACTTCTGCTCAAATTATCCTAGCCAGCCATTTCCTAAATTTGTAATTTGAAGAGGTAAAACAAGGATGTGAACTGATTCGTTCAAAAATATATCTAAATTGGAGATACTCTGCTGAAAATATTTGCATAGATTTTAGCAGTTGTACATATATGAAAAAATTTAAGGTATATTTTAGTAATATTAGGACACTGAGGCCAGGCACGGTGGCTCACGCCTGTAATTCCAAGCACTTTGGGAGGCTGAGGCGGGCAGATCTCTTGGGTCCAGGAGTTCAAGAGCAGCCTGGACAACATGGTGAAACTCTGCACCTACAAAAAATACAAAAGTTAGCTAGGTGTATTGGTGTGCACTTGTAGTCCCAGCTACTCAGAAGGCTGAGGTGGGAAGATCACTTGAACCTAGGAAGAGAGGCTGCAGTGGGCTAAGATTGTGCCATAGCATTCCAGCCTGGGTAACAGAGTAAAACCCTGCCTCAAGAGGAAAAAAAAAAAAAGGCATTGAGTGTTTTACTTAGCATACCATAGCCTTCAAACCAGAAATGGAATTTGCATTTAAAATGAATATTATTTTTGCCTGTTTTGGTTTTTCCACAGGCACAATAACTTGCCTGAAATTCTATGGCAACAGGCATTTAATCAGTGGAGCAGAAGATGGACTTATCTGTATCTGGGATGCCAAGAAATGGGAATGCCTGAAGTCAATTAAAGCTCACAAGTGAGTTGGGCTCTTCCCTTTGGCATTCTCCATGTGCCAGTCAAGTTGGGGACTAACTATTGGTTTCATTTTAGAGGACATGTGACCTTCCTTTCTATTCACCCATCTGGCAAGTTGGCCCTGTCGGTTGGTACAGATAAGACATTAAGGTAAGTCATTAATGCTCAAGAGCATTTTTCTAAGGTATATCTTTTACTACAGCTCTCCACCATTTAAAAATACTATGAAACGCCCTGCCTGTTTCACAGTGTTTTTTTTTTTTTTTTTTTTTTTTTTTTTTGAGGCAGAGTTTCACTCTTGTTACCCAGGCTGGAGTGCAATGGCGCGATCTCGGCTCACTGCAACCTCCGCCTCCTAGGTTCAGGCAATTCTCACAGTGTTTTTAAATGGTGGAGCGCTGTAGGAAAACATGGGGGCTCATGCCTATAATCTCAGTGCTTAGGGAGGCAGAGGCGAGTGGATCATGAGTTCAGGAGTTCAAGACCAGCCTGGCCAATATGGTGAAATCCCATCTCTACTAAAAATAAAGAAATTAGCCAGGCATGGTGGCAGCGCCTGTAATCCCAGCTACTCGGGAGTCTGAGGCAGAGAATTGCTTGAACCTGGGAGGCGGAGGCTGAGGTTGCAGTGAGCCCAGCGCACCACTGCATTCCAGCCTGCTCAACACAGCGAGGCTCTGTCTCAAAAAAAAAAAAAAAATACTGTGAAACAAGGGAAAGGTCAAAAGCTAGTGAACCTTTTCATAATGGTAGGATAAAGATGATAAGCTCTATGTTCAAGCATGTAATTTTAATCTAGTCATCATAGCTGTGAAGTGAAGATTTTAGGAAGGGAAGCCTTTGGAAAATACAATGGTTACAACATGTTAAAGGGATATGGGAGTGGAGCAAGCCTTAATCCTGCCTGATAATATTTCAAGATGTTGCTGTAAGGAAGATAGCAGGTCGTTTAAATAGCCAATATTTAGTAAAATTGGCACTTGAGTAAGTTGTCATTATGCTTGTTCTTTTACGCTTCGTAAACGTTAGTTGGTGATCACACCATAAGTGAGCTTCCTGTTTTGCAGAACGTGGAATCTTATAGAAGGAAGATCAGCATTCATAAAAAATATAAAACAAAGTGAGTATTTTTGTTTGAAATACAGGTTGAACATTCCTAATCTGGAAATCTGAAATGCTTCAAAAATCTGAAACTTTTTGAACATTGATGTGATGCCTCAAGTAGAAAATTCAACACCCATGCCGGGCACCATGGCTCATGCCTATAATCCCGGCACTTCAGGAGGCTGAGGCGGGTGAATCACCTGACAGGGTCAGAAGTTCGAGACCAGTCTGGCCAACATGATGAAACCCCATCTCTACAAAAACTACAAAAAATTAGCCAAGCATAGTGGCATGCACCTGTAATCCCAGCTACTTGGGAGGCTGAGGTAGGAGAATCACTTGAACCCAGGAGACAGAGGTTGGAGTGAGCTGAGATTATGCCACTGCACTTCAGCCTGGGTGACAGAGCGATACTCCATCTCTGTCACCTTCTGTCTCGAACTTCTGACCCTGTCAGGTGATTGCACTCCAGCCTGGGCAACAAGAGCAAAATGCCATCTCAAACTCCTGGCCTTAAGTGATCCACCCACCTTGGCCTCCCAAAATGCTGGGATTATAGGTGTGAGCCACTGCACCTGGCCCACCCTTGAGTTTTTGAACCTAGATTATTGTCTAAAAAATTGAACTTGTAAAATGTGTTATGAAGAGCAGATGGGATAATGGATTTGAAAATGCATATTATAAATATTTGCTATTTTTATTACTATGATCATTTTATGTTTTATTTATAAAATAATAAATAGGCCAGACATGGTGGCTCATGCCTATAATCCCAGCACTTTGGGAGGCTGAGGTGGGTAGATTACGAGGTCAGGAGATCTAGACCATCTTGGCCAACATGGTGAAACCCCATCTCTACTAAAAAAAATTAAAAAATAAAAAATTTAAATAAAAAATAATAAATAAACTTTATTTTTTTTACTTATAGATGCTCACATAGTGGAATGGTCCCCAAGAGGAGAGCAATATGTAGTTATCATACAGAATAAAATAGACATCTATCAGCTTGACACTGCATCCATTAGTGGCACCATCACAAATGAAAAGAGAATTTCTGCTGTTAAATTTCTTTCAGTAAGTAATCAGAAATCAGTGACCGAAGTTTGTGGTGATGGTTGGAACTGTTGGTGACATTCTGCATATTATTATTTTTTCTGTCTCCTAGGAGTCTGTCCTTGCAGTGGCTGGAGATGAAGAAGTTATAAGGTTTTTTGACTGTGATTCGCTAGTGTGCCTCTGTGAATTTAAAGCTCATGAAAACAGGTAATTTTACCAATCTCAGGTGTATATGTTGAGTCTTAATAAATGGTATATATGCAGTAGTTTCTTTTTTTTTTTTTTTTGAGACAGAGTTTCACTCATGTTACCCAGGCTGGAGTGCAATGGCGCAATCTCGGCTCACCGCAACCTCCACCTCCTGGGTTCAGGCAATTCTCCTGCCTCAGCCTCCTGAGTAGCTGGGATTACAGGCACGCACCACCATGCCCAGATAATTTTTTGTATTTTT
>NW_022437010.1:1045744-1046230 GCF_009761245.1 Sapajus apella | reverse complement strand
GGCGCGATCTCGTCTCACCGCAACCTCCGCCTCCTGGGTTCAGGCAATTCTCCTGCCTCAGCCTCCCGAGTAGCTGGGATTACAGGCACGCGCCACCATGCCCAGCTAATGTTTTGTATTTTTAGTAGAGACGGGGTTTCACCATGTTGACCAGGATGGTCTTGATCTCTTGACCTCGTGATCCACCTGCCTCGGCCTCCCAAAGTGCTGGGATTACAGGCGTGAGCCACCGTGCCCGGCCATGCAGTAGTTTCTTAAACCAGGGTATATGTTTTTATTAACTGCAGAAATAATCAGACATACCTATGTGGACAGTGTATGGTATCTGGAGTCTAATAAAATGGTGGAAAATGTTATCTTCATGGCCTTTAATAATGCAAAAGTGGGCTGGGCATAGTGACTCATGTCTGTAATCCCAGCACTTTGGGAGGCCACAGTGGGTGGATCACGACGTCAAGAGATCAAGACCATCCTGGCCAACATGGT
>NW_022437010.1:1041660-1045644 GCF_009761245.1 Sapajus apella | reverse complement strand
AAAAAAAAAAAAAAAAAAAAAAATGCAAAATCAGTGAAATTGTTTTTGGGACTAGTCATTTGCACAAGATAGTTTTTTTAAATGCGTGTTAGATTTGGAGCCTGAAATCAAGCATATTTGAACAAACAAAAGACTAAACAATCTTGAGCTTTGTTCCCAACTACTTTTGTCCTTTTACGTAATTCCCCTTGCCTACTTCTTCCCCCTTTACGAGTGACTTTTTTTTTCCCTGCAGGAGAAGTGAATTGTTATTGAGTTCCAGTTTTATGCCAGTCTTTATTACCTTTTAATGCTTACTGTATTTCTAAGGGGTAGATAATCTCAAAGTAAGTAGTTAAGTGGCTTGGCTAAGATTACCCCACTCTTAGGTAATGGAGCTGAGAGCTGAACCCAGTTTTATCTGATTCTTAGATCCCTGCTTTTTCCAGGAATTTTGAAAAAGGTGATCTAATGTACAGAGTTATATTTTGATGTGTTTCATTTGCATGTTCTATGTCTCAAATGAATCTTAGTTCTTATTTATTAAACAGTGGTTAAGTTTTAAGAAACCTGTACTTAGAGTACTGCAGTCACTAAAATAAAGGCCTTACTCTTTCCCTATATTGGGAAGTAAACATATTCTTCAAGGTCGCCCATTCCAGATGTACTAGTAACACTTAAGATATTTGGCCATTCATTCAGTCAAGTATTCATTGATCATCATTATGAAATACTACACGAGGTATTTAATAATGAACAGAAAAGACAAGAGCTTGTGCTGTCATGGCTCTTCTATTGTAGCGAGACAGTAGATTATAAAGTAAGCAGATCATTATGACAGAATGGAAATAGAAAAGTAGAGTGATTAAGGAATAAGGGTAATTGGCTTAGATATGATGATGAGGGAAGGAGATGTGAGACCTTACGAATGAGAAAGGAGCTAGTTTTAAAAATAGGAGAGAGTAGGGCCGGGCACCGTGGCTCACACCTGTAATCCCAGCACTTTGGGAGGCTGAGGCAGTCGGATCACCTGAGGTTGGGAGTTCAAGACCAGCCTGACCAACATGGAGAAAACCCCATTTCTACTAAAAATACAAAATTAGCTGGGCGTGGTGGCATATGCCTGTAATCTTAGCTACTTGGGAGGCTGAGGCAGGAGAATTGCTTGAACCTGGGAGGCGGAGGTTGCAGTGAGCTGAGATCACACCACTGCACTACAGCCTGGGCAACAGAACGAGACTCCATCTCAAAAGAAAAAAGGAAGAGAGAGCCACAGGTGTGAAGAACCTGAGGGAGAACAGAGCTTGGTATATTTTAGGAGCAGATAGAAGACCTTTGTGATTAGGTGACAGTGAGCAAGGAAAGGGTGGTGGAAGCCAAATGGTGCCTATAATCATATTTTTTCTTACTATGGAAAAATTTAAAAGCATTTAGACTGGTTTATGGTACTAACTTTTTTTTTTTAATGGTACTAACTTTTTAGTACCAATTTATTTATTTTAATAGCGATGGGGTGTCACCATGTTAGCCAGGCTGGTTTCGAACTCCTGACCTCAGGTGATCCACCCATCTCGGCCTCCCAAAGTGCTGGGATTACAGATGTGAGCTACCGTGCCTGGACTTATGGTACTAACTTTTTAAGACTCGCCACCAGCTTTAGCAACTGTCACTGTGTGGCCAGTCTTGCTTCATCTATATGCCCAGCCACTTCCTCTCCCATGTTATTTTAAAGTAGACCCCAGTTTTGTAGAGTTTTAAGCCTGGAAGTTACATGATTTGATTTACATTTTTAAAAATTGTTAAAGGGCAAAATAGAAGCAGAAAGGCCAATGAGGCTACGTCTGTGATCCAGAATAAAAGTGATGGCAGCTTGGAGTGGAGGGAAATGGGTGTGTGGGAGAGGCCCTGATTCATCGTTTGTTTGTTTTCTCTCCTTACTGAACTTGGAATTTCTTGAGATGAAGGGCTTTGTTTTACTCATCTTTAGTTCCTTTGTAATAACCTGATTATTTATAGTTATCTATTGTCTTTTCAACTTTTCCTTCAGATATGGTGGGCAGTTGATTTTACCTTGTATTTTGGGCCTGAATATGATTCACTAATGGAATGTGAAGCATAGTTATATTTTAAGGCACCATTCATTGAGCAGTTTGTAAATACTTGAAACACTGAGAAAGCACTAGTCTGTGTGTGTAATTTTATAACAATATTAGACTACTTGAAGAAAAAGATCTTTTATGGTGTTAATATTTCTATCCTAGGGTAAAAGCCATGTTCAGTTTTGAAATTCCAGAGCATCATGTTATTGTTACAGCATCGAGTGATGGTTTCATCAAAATGTGGAAGCTTAAGCAAAATAAGGTCAGTTCCTTAACACAATCTAAATGCACTTTAATACAAGTCTTGCTCTTAAGTGAGGTAGAATTTTTTTTAAGGGTCATAAGACATAGATCTTTAAATAAACTTTTTAAATCTCCTCCAGACATGATTGATATTAATGGTTTTAAAGTTAGGGTTCCCAAGGAGCTGCCTTGATGGTTGTCATTTCTGAGTCCGAGCTGGCAGGATCCCAGAATTCTCACTGCTCTTTTTAATCAGAGGAGCTCTACTTTCCTCTCTTGTATATTGGAGTTCTCTGGAAGCTCTGAGGTAAAAATACTGCCATTGCTAAAAACAATTTGGAAGCTCCTGATCAGTTATGGAATTAACAAATCATTTGAACCAGACAGTTTGGAAAATTAAATTTTCTCCTGTAGCCTTCTTACAGTTTCTCTTGGTTTATTCTTAGTTCTCTCATAAACACATTCTATGAATATGGTTTGTTGAAAGTTTCTTTTTCCAAGGTTCTTTGTTCAGCCCTAGAAGACCTGATTCCTTTCTTCAGAATTTTCAATTTCTGAATACTTTTCAGAAATTGGCTCTGTGAATATCATAGTCAAACTAACCATGAATGAAGATGATATATTGCTTCTGAATATCCTATTTTGTACTCAAGAAAATACAGGAAGTTTTAAATTAAGGTAACAATTATGGAAAAAGAAATTATTGAAAATTCACATTATGAATATTTGTTTCTTCTATTTAGAAAGTTCGCCCATCTTTACTCTGTGAAGTAAACACTAACGCCAGGCTGACATGTCTTGGAGTGTGGTTAGACACAGTGCCAGACACAAAAGCAAGCCTTCCTCCAGCTGCAGAGCTTTCTCCTGGTAATCAAATTTGATTGTTTTGAAATAAATAATCTGTTATCTCTTAAATTGTAGAAGTGGAGGAAATGTAGATAATTTCACTTTATTGGCAGCCTGTGTTTATTTCATTCAAGGGGGAAAAACAAGCTTTAAAGGCTCTGTCTTTTGTGTTTCAGTAAGTAAAGAACAGTCCAAAATCGGCAAAAAGGAGCCTGGTGACACAGTGCACAAAGAAGAAAAGCAGTCAAAACCTAACACAAAGAAATGCGGTTTAACTGGTGACAGTAAGAAAGCAACACAAGAGAGTAGCCTGGTATCGACCAAGAAGAGAAAAACGGTAGAAGTGTTGGAAAAGAAGAGGAAAAAGAAGAAAATGAAAACAATGCAGTGAATCCCAGGTGTCTCCTAAAAGAACCCTTATAGATGGAATCATTCTTGATTCTATCTCTATGGAATCAAATCTGATGTACCTTAATTTTATTTTTTCCCCTGAGTAAAAACAAGGAATTTCTTCCTTTGAAGAAAATATACATATTAAAAAGCTACTTTTAGGTTTTTTTTAAAAAAAAAAAACTGGTAAAATTACTTTTGGCAGACAGTGTTTTGTGAATTATGTATCATGTTGATATATAATATGTTAATGTGTCATGTCATTTTTACTTGTACAAAGCAAATAAAGATCTTTCTCAAAACATAATATAAAATAATATAAAATATTGAACACATTCTTCTTTTTTTTTTTTTTTTTTTTTTTTTTTTTTGAAGTGGCATTTATGTTACCCAGGCTGGAGTGCAATGGCACGATCTCGGCTCACCG
>NW_022437010.1:1011857-1041560 GCF_009761245.1 Sapajus apella | reverse complement strand
TACCCAGGCTGGAGTGCAATGGCACGATCTCGGCTCACCGCAACCTCCGCCTCCTGGGTTCAGGCAATTCTCCTGCCTCAGCCTCCTGAGTAGCTGGGATTACAGGCACGCACCACCATGCCCAGCTAATTTTTTGTATTTTTAGTAGAGACGGGGTTTCACCATGTTGACCAGGATGGTCTCGATCTCTTGACCTTGTGATCCACCCGCCTCGGCCTCCCAAAGTGCTGGGATTACAGGCTTGAGCCACTGCGCCGGGCTGAACACATTCTTTATCAGATTTGGATAAAGGAGTCATTATTCAAAATTTTCTCCTAAAAGGGGAAGAATTTAAGAACTGCCTTTGGCCTCTTCAAATGATAAGTAGTAATTTTAATGCAAATCGTGTTTATTTTGGTAACAAGGTATAAAAAGATTTTCACACCAAAAATTAAGATAAAGATTATGTATATATAAGATATATATGTATGAAACAAACATATGCTTAAGTTTGGGACCACATATGTAAGATCACAGAGAGATTGGCAGACTTCTTTAAACTACTCTTTTCCAAGCAGTAGATGTACAAAATAAGGACAGGAAAATGACCTTTCTAATTTTTATTTTATTCTTTTCAGGGCATCAGAAAAATTCACTTAGCTGATCTTCTCATAAAATTAGTCTTAAATCCACCCTGTTGATGAATATCTTTTATCTCTTCTTACCTGGAAAATTATTTTTTTCAGTAAGTTACTAGATGTTTTGAAAAGACACATTTTGGCTGGGCATAGTGGCTCACACAGATAGTCCCAGCATTTCGGGAGGCTGAGGGAGGCTGATAGCTTGAGCCAAGGAGTTTGAGACCAGCATGGGCAACATAAGGAGACCCTGTCTCTCCCAAAAACTTAGCTGGGAGCTACATGCACCTGTAGTCCCAGCTACGCAAGAGACGGAGGTGAGAAGAATGGCTCGAGCCCAGGATGTGGAAGTCGCGGTGAGCTGAGACTGTGCCGCTGTACTACAGCTTGGGCAACAGAGCCAGACCCTGTCTTAAAAAAAAAAAAAAAAAAAAAAAAGACATGATTGGGGATCCATAGGTTTGTATTAACTGGGTAGATTGATACCTGAGACCATCAGAAGAAACTTCTGATTAGGCAGAATAAGATATCTTAACAGGCACTGGAATTGGCACTCCATCGGAATAAATTATCTAGGAAATGAACCAAGTTGTGTGTCTTAATAATCAGTCTACTCCTCTTTGTTAGCGTATTTCAGGCCTATTAACATAAATATAGATCATTGCCTTGTTTTTCTCAATTCAACTTAAATTTTGAGATCATTGTAGATTCCCATACACTTGTAAGAAATAATACTGGAGATTCCACTCAGTTTTCCCAATGATAACATCTTGCAACACTAGGACAATATCACAACCAGGCCAAGATACAATATAAATGATAGTAATCAAGATATAGAACATTTCTATCACAATGATCCCATCTGTTGTCCTTATAAGCCATACTTTCCTCTTGTGCTCATATAGCTACACCCACCTTCGTAACCTCTGGCACCAGTGATCTGTTCTCCATCTCTGTAATTTTGCCAAAATTATAATTGGATTATACTTTGTTTTGGGATTGGCTTTTTTCACTCACCATAACCTCTTGGGCATTGATCCAGACTGTTGCATCAGTAGTTCTGTTTTTAGTACTGAGTGAGATATCAATATAGATATACCATAGTAAACACCTGTGAAAGGACATCAGGAAGTTAGGTATCTAAATAAAGCTGCTGTAAACATTTGTGTACAGGTTTTTATGTGAACCATAGTCTTTATTTCTCTTGGACAAATACCCAGGAGCTCCAAAGTTTTCCAGAATAGCTGTATGATTTTATATTTCTACCAGTAATGTTTGAGTGATCCAGTTTCTCTGCATCATTTCCAGCATTTAATGTTATTCTTAGCTATTCTGGTAAGAGTGTGGTGATATCTTACTGTGGTTGTAACTTAGAATTGCTCTAATAGCTAATGATGTTAATCATCTTTCCATGTGCTTATTTGCCATCTGTGTATCATAATTGGTGAAATGTCTTTTGTCCATGTTCAAATTATATATTTTATTCTTTTTTGCTGTTGTATTTCAAGAGTTTTTTCTGAGATGGAGTCTCGCTCTGTCACCCAGGCTGGAGTGCAGTGATACAATCTTGGCTTACTACATCCTCCACCTCCCGGGTTCAAGCGATTCTCGTGCCTCAGCCTCTCAAGTAGCTAGGATTGCAGGTACGTGCCACCACACCTGGCTAATTGGATTTTTAGTAGAGGTGGGCCAGCCATGTTGACCAGGGTGACTTCAAGTGATCTGCCTGTCTCAGCCTCCCAAAGTGCTGGGATTACAGGCATGAGCCACCACGCCCAATGGAGAGTTTGTTATATATTGTAGAAATATTTGTAGGAAAATATTTTTGCCTAGTCTGTAGCTTGTATTTTATCCTAACAGTCTTTTGCAGAGCTAAAATCTTTTTATTTTGTTGAAATCCAGTTCATCAATTTTTCCTTTCATGGATCATGCTTTTAGTATTAAGCCCAAGAAACCTTTGTCTAGCAAAGGTTTATCTCTGTCTTCAAGAGGTTCTATGTTTTCAAAAGGTTTTGTAGAGTTTTACATTTAGTATGTGTTTAGTAAATGTTTAATTTGAAGTTTATTTTCTTGCCTATGGACATCAACTTGCTCTAGTCCCTTGTTGAAAAGACCGTCCTTCCTCTATTGAAATGCATTTGCATCTTTGCCAGAATTCAACTGAGCGTATTAGTGTGGGTCTGTTACTGGACTGTCCATTTTGTTATGTTGATCTGTGTTGATCTTTTTGCCAGTACCACAGAGTCTTAATTACTGCAGCTATATAATAAGCTTTGAATTTAAGTAGAATGATTCTCCCCCTTTTCCCTTCTGCCTAAAATTAAGGATAGTTCTATGCTTCTCTCCAAAAAAAAAAAAAAAAAAATTATTTACAATCATGTCACGTAATGACAGGGATACATTCTGAGAAATGCCTCATTAGATGATTTCATTTTATGTGAACATCATAGGGTGTACTTACACAAACCTAGATGGTAGAGCCTGCTAACACACCTAGGCCATATGGTACAGTCATAGTCTTAAGTGACCACCATTGTATATGCCATCCATTGTTGATCAAAATGTCATTATACTGCAACCTCTGCCTCCCAGATTCACGAGATTCCCCTGCCTCAGCCTCCCTAGTAGCTGGGATTACAGGTGCACACCACCCCACACCTGGCTAATTTTTATCTTTCTAGTTCTATTTGTTTTGAGATGGAGTCTCGCTGTCACCCAGGCTGGAGTGCAATGATGTCATCTTGGCTCACTGCAACCTCTGCCTCCTGGGTTCAAGCAATTCTCCTGCCTCAGCCTCCTGAGTAGCTGGGATTACAGGCGCCCACCACCTCACCCGACTAATTTTTGAATTTTTTTTTTTTTTTGGTAAAGACAGGATTTTACCATGTTGGTCATGCTGGCCTCAAACTCCTGACCTTGTGATATGCCTGCCTCAGCTTCCCAAAGTGCTGGGATTACAGGCATAAGCCACTGTGCCCGACCATAATTTTTCTATTTTTAGTAGAGACAGGGTTTTGCCATGTTGGCCAGGCTGGTCTCGAACTCCTGACCTCAGGTAATCTACCTGCCTCGGCCTCCCAAAGTGCTGGGATTACAGGTGTGAGCCACCTCACCTCATCCATATTGTAACATGTATCAGTATTTCTTTTTATTGCCAAATAATATTTCATTGTATGGATATAACACAATTTGTTTAATCCATTCAATAGTGGATGCATATTTGTTTCCTCTTGGCTAATATTAATAATGTTGCTTTGACCATAAGTTTTTGCATGGACATATGTTTTCATTTTTCTTGGGTACATATATACCTAGAAGTAAAATTCTGTCCAATCAGATGATTACTCTTATGTTCAACCATTTGAGGGACTGCTATACTGTTCTAAAGTGGTCACACCCTTTATATTTCCACCACCAGTGTATGAGTGTTACAATTTTGCCACATCTTTGCTGACACTTGGTTTTTGTTTCTATTTTGGCCATTCCAGTGGATAGGAAGTAGTAGCTCATTGTGGTTTTGATTTGCATTTTCTGATGGCTAATGATAATGAGCCTCTTATCATTTTGCTTTTATCTTTTTTGAAGAAATGTTTATTCAGATATATTGCCCATTTTTAAATTGTTACTTATTGTTTTACTATTGACTTGTAAGAGTTCTCTGTATATTCTTGATACAAATCCATGATCAGGTATGTGATTTGCAAATATTTCTCCCCTTCTGTGAGTTGTCTTTTCACTGTTTGGTTGGTATCCATTTGAAGCACAAGTCTTTAATTTTGATGAAGTCCAGTTCGTTTTTTCTTTTGTTGCTGGTGCTTTTGGTTTTATATCTAAGAAGGCTTTGCCTAATCCCAGGTAATCAAGTTTTATGCCTATATTTTCTTTAATGAGTTTTGTAGTTTCAGCTGTGGCATATATGTCTATGTTCTATCTATCTTGCATTAATATTAGTGTGAAGGAGTTCAACCAATTGACACAAATATAGTTTACTTCTGGATTTTTTTTTTTTTCAGATGTACCTTCGCTCTTGTTGCCCAAGTTGGAGTGCAATGGCATGATCTTGGCTCACTGCAACCTCCGCCTCCTGAGTTCAAGCGATTCTCCTGCCTCAGCCTCCTGACTACCTGGGATTACAGGAGTGCGCCACTACGCCTGGCTACTTTTTGTATTTCAGACCTTACTTTACATAATAGCTCTACCAGTGACGAGGGCTGTTGGTAATACAATTCTCTGAGGTGAAGTTTCTTCAAGTATAAGGTAGGGGAGAGGGTGCCAGAATCATGATGGATGATCCTAATTAAGGTTTGAGGCTTGCGCCTACATAGGGAAGAATGAGCTCCTAAAGCCATTCCCTGCCGGTTAAGACAAGTCTCCTTATTAATTGTTCAGGAAAGTCTTCAATTAAAGTGAAGGTCTGGCATACTGCAGTTGCTGCAAGTTTTTAGTCATTATCAGCTTTGGCTGGTTAGAATCAGCTATGATAAACACGGGCTTCAATTTTGCTATCTGGAAAGTAGGTGCTGCGGCAAGTGGAAAGTTTTTCCTTAAGAATATGCGCTACAATTTGCTTTATTCACTGACGATTCTATTGATCAGATTTGTCAATGTTGATACTTGCACGGGAGGAAGGAGGGAGAGCAGTCAACGATGACAGCAAATTTTAGTGTAGAGCAACTGAGCGAATGGTGGTGCAGGAAACAAGGAAGAGGAGCGGCTTGGAGGTGGGAATGGAGATAACGTCACGCTGTGGACATCAGGGATCCACAGAGCTGGGTGGAGATCAGATTTAACTTGCTCTCTCTCCTTCTTTAAGATGCTTCTCAGGTAGCCTCACTCCCTAAAACAAACGGATATTTGGCAGTGAGCCACATTCTGCAGCCGCCATGTTTTCTTTCAGGTAGAAGGCAGGCCCTTTCTGGTGTAAACAAATGAGATCGGCTTTGAGTGACAATCCTCCCTGACGGCCAATATCTGGTTTATACCCTGTAACTTGTCCCTCTATTAATGGGCTTCTTCAGAATCCAGCCTCAGAAGCCGTCCTCCCGTAGCGGTGGCCTTCACCTCCGGCCTGGCGCAGCTCACGTGGTCCAGCTTGTGCAAGACCCAATTCCAACTCCGTGTTTCTGGCCTTTGGGCACTCATGATAGAACCTGGGACTGGTGCTGGTCGGTCCTGCAGGCGCTGTGGATCGAGGAAGCACAGAGACTCCCCGCCCGGTTTGCAGGACTCCGGCGCGCGCCGCGATGCCCCGCCCACTGGATGCAGAGCGCGTGTTGCTACTTTGCGGCTGAAGCCCCGCGATTCTTTGCCTGCCCCTCTCCTGGGACATTGCGCATGCGCCATGAAACCGCGCCTCTCTCCCGGCCCGGGTTCCCCGAAGCCAAGCGACCGCCGCCGCCGCGAGACCTGCTGACCTGGCCCGGGCCTTGCGCGCCCTTGTAGACTCCACGGACGTTCGGGAGATCGGTGCGGGTACTTGGGGATTATTCTTATTGTTTTCTGCCACTTTTAACTTTTAGTGATTATTTAGGAGTTTCACGGCCGTCTGCTTTTCGTCTCCCGGATTCAGCTGGGCCTTTAGTCGGTGTGGCCGGTGCTTTGCTCGTTGGGTATTTTCTGTTTGTCTTAAAAGTGGTTGTGGACGCGCGGAGCCCCTGAGCTCCTGAGGCAAAGGCCCGCCCATGTAGCATAGTGTTGCCTCGTTTCTTGGAGGTTTTGTTGCCCCATCTCTTTAAAAGCCTCGCTAACTCATTGCCGCCTCCAGTTAAGAACTGTGGGCAAGATCCCAGGCCCCCTGCCCTTTCCCGTTTTGTGGAAACTTATTTTTTTTTTTTTATCGAGGGAGGGTCTCTGTCGCCCAGGCTGGAGTGCAGTAGTCAGAATATGTCTCATTGCAGCCTCTGTCTCCTAGGCTCAAGTCGTCCTCCCATCTGAGCCTCCCAAGTAGTTGGAATTACAGGCGTGTGCCACCATTTCCGATTAATTTTTTTGTATTTTTTAGTAGACAGTGGGTTTCACCATGTTGGCCAGGCTGGTCTCGAACTCCTAACTCCAGGTGATCCGTCCACCTGGGTCTCCCAAAGTACTGGGATTACAGGCGTCAGCCACCGCGCCTGGCCTGATTCTTTAAACAGAATAAACGGGATATGCATTGCTTTCATCTTGTTAGGCTCACTGGATACAGGATATTTTCCTGTAAGAAAATAGGAGCTGTTTTTCCAAGGGTGCAATGTCACATGTGAATATGGCTAAGGTTTCTGTATATTCTATCCTCTATTTCTGCCCTCCTAACAATAACTGTGAGTTGGACACAGACGTTTCTAAAAAAGTTGATGAAATTCGGTGTTGCAGCGGGGACAAAAAGCAACACCCCGGTCTCTTCTACACAGAGACGTTAAAATAGTTGGATTAAGGGCCGCTTCTACCCAAAAGAGACATTAAAGTCGTTGGATTAAGGGCACGGGAGTACTTGCTTTCCGATTTAGTGGTAATGTGGGTAGCTGATGAAGTGGCTAACACGTTACCTAATTATAGAGCTGGTCAGTTAACCTTGCTGAGTTTCCTGTGGGCCTATGTGATTAGAATTGAGGTTCTGATGACAATGGTCGGCATCTGTTCAGCGTTTACTATGTGCTAAGCACCTTTACCTGTGACCCCCCACCAAAACCCCGAATGCTGAGAACAGCCCCAGGAAATTGGTAGCAGTGTTATCCCCATGGCACAGTGAAGGATGCTGAGACTTAGGTTGTGTAGCTTGCGGGTTGGACACACTTCTTTCTGACTGCTGGAGAGCTGTGCCTTTAACCACCTCTGATCCAGCCTGTTTTCTGCAGGTGCAGGCCTGGGGTAGTCTCCTGTCTGGACAGAGAAGAGAAGAATGCAGGACACTGGCTCAGTGTGAGTGGACAGTAAATGTCAGCGGAGTAGCCAGGAGCTTCTGGAAACCAGAGTCCCTTTCCTCAGCTGAAAACCCTAAAAGTAGACTGCCTGGGACAGCATGGGCAATGGGAGGATCACTGGACCTATGTGCCAGTGACTTGGGTTTGAGTCCCAGCTCTGGCTTTACTGAGTTGAGTGGCTTTCAGAAAGTCATTCAACCTCTGTGGGCCTTATTTCAGTGGTAGGACCTGTGGGGAATGATTGATTACCTTTTAGTAACAGTATGGTTTGTTTTTAAAGCCAGGTTAGCACTGACTCTCACTCTCATGTTTTCAGAGTGCCTTTGCATTGGATTGGTTTCGGCTATGCAGCACTGGTTGCTACTGGTGGGATCATTGGCTATGTAAAAGCAGGTATGGTTTCGATTTTACTTAGCCTCTTAACATCTTCCCGTTGTTCCAGTGAAAAGTGAGTGCCTGACGAACCATTGAGTCCAGTTTGCTGTAGGTCCCAGGCTGGGGTGCAGGCTTCCTTGTCAGTCTTGCAGCTCCTGCATTTGCCTTTTGGTTATCTGGTCAAGCCAAGCCAGGCCTCTTGTCAAATTCCTAGTTTTTGTCTCTTTATCTAAAGACAGGCAGGGGTTGTTGTAGATTGTTGCTATCATTGACGGCCATGCATCAACCATGGCCCCCAAGTGCCATTTCTGGCCTCAAGTAGGAGGATACCTCTGGTCTTCACTGACTTGTGTTTTGGAGTCTCTTCATTAGGCCAGGCAGGGCTGTGTCAGTGGCTGTGCTTGTTTCTGCCCCCTTGTCCTTGCCTACATTCCCACCCCAACCCCTGCACCAGAATTCTTATTCTCAAGATTTTTTATTTTTTTTAACTGACTGACTGTTTCCCCCTCTCCTTTTGTGATTTGTGGGAGGTCCTGCCTGTGCAACCCGCCTGATCATGGTTGATCAGGCCTGACTAGAAAGAAGGCCTAGCCACAGTTCCATGTAAGGAGGGAAGATGACCTTCTTTCCTTTCCTTAGATGGAAGTGCCCTGCCTATTAGAGGGGAGATGGGGTAGGAAGACCCTGGCTTCTCTGATAAGATAGAAAAGTCCCTGAAACATCCTCCTCTTGTGTCCACCTTGGTTATGAGCTGAGAGCTCTCTTTGCTGTCTTTCTTTGTAAGGAGGGGTGTCTGGTGGATTCTGTTAGTGAAGCAAGTGCCTCATGTTAAAATGAACACTGTGTTTGCTTCCCTCTAGGCAGTGTGCCATCCCTGGCAGCAGGGCTGCTCTTCGGCAGCCTAGCCGGCCTGGGTTCTTACCAGCTGTCTCAGGATCCAAGGAACGTTTGGGTTTTTCTAGGTATGTCTGCTTTTGTATGTCCTTAGGGCAGCTGTGTATGCGGATTAGTCTTTTCCAGAGGGCCCTGGTTTGGTGGGATGGGGCGGGTTCATCATACTTAACTTACGACAGTTTCCTGCTTCTACCAAGTCCTTGGAGAGTTTTAAAATGAGGGTGCGGATGCAGGAATTGTGCTGGTTTCTGTTTATCTTTTATGTACAGAACGTGGAAAGATTTCTATACCTCATGAATGTATCTACCCAGTAGCATTAAGCTTCTGTATATAGAAATTGAGCGTTAAACTCCTGTAATTAGCGTTAAACTTTTGTAAGGCCAATAATGTGTCAACTGTTGAGGTCCCCACTGAAGACCATTGGCTTCATTATCACTAAAATATCATACATCTGGGTTAGGTTTGCATTGGAATTGCAGTGTTCTCATTTGAAAATCACCTTTAGCAGTCAACTAAAATGTGACTGCGGTGGCTCAGGCCTGTAATCCAAGCACTTTGGGAGGCCGAGGCAGGCGGATCATGAGGTCCAGAGTTCGAGACCAGCCTGGCCAACATGGTGAAACCCCGTGTCTACTAAAAATACAAAAATTTGCCAGGTCGTGGTGGTACATGCCTGTAGTCCCAGCTACTGGGGAAGTGAGGCGGAAGAATCACTTGAACCTGGGAAGCAGAGGTTGCAGTGAGCTGAGATGGTGCCATTGCACTCCAGCCTGGGTGACAGAGTGAGACTCCGTCTCAAAAAAAAAAAAAAATTATAAGAGTTAGCTGGGCATGGTGGCGGGCACCTGTAGTCCCAGCTACTCAGGAGGCTGAGGCAGGAGAATCATTTGAACCTGCCTGGGACGTGGAGGTTGCACTGAGCTGAGATCATGCCACTGC
Source organism: Sapajus apella (assembly GCF_009761245.1). Lineage (NCBI taxonomy): Eukaryota > Metazoa > Chordata > Mammalia > Primates > Cebidae > Sapajus > Sapajus apella. Next base: position 1,031,836 of record NW_022437010.1, on the reverse strand, counting down.
ACTACAGCCTGGGTGACAAAGCAAGACTCCACGTCAACAAAAAAAACATAAACAAAAAACACGGATGTAGAAGCAGGTCTGGAAATGTACACTGTGAACAGCAAGGACAGTGAGTGGTGTGGGGGAACAGAAGAGTCCTTATCAGGGTGGCTTTCAGCACATTTCTGTTGGGCTCCACCTGTGTGTCAGACACTGCTAGGAGTATGGGTTTATCACCATCTCCACAAACCCCTGGTGTGAGATTGAGTGCCATGCAGGAGGGAGAAGCCTTATGATCCATATACATCAGCCGGGGTTGGGAAGGGAGGTCAGTGATGGCTGATGAGGTGTGCTGGGGAAGGAGGTGCGCCCAGGTCCCAGCTCTGCCTAACAGCTTCCTCCCTCATGATCCAGAATGACTTTCAGTCTGTGTTTTCCCTTTCTCTAATCCTACTCTACTCAGCAAATGACCTCATGCCTACTTCAGGGAAAAAAGCAGCCATCAGGTGGGGACTCCCTGGAGCCTTTAATTTCCAAGCCTCAGTCCTGTTTCTCTCCTCTCTGAGACCAGTGTCTTCCTCTGGGTTTGGGTGTCTTCTCCCCGACCACCTCCGGAGCTTTACACTGGCAAGGATCCCATCTTGTATTTGTATTCCCCCTTCTAGGTGGATCCCCCTGTTGACATTCAGGTGTGCTTGTCTCCTTCCCCTTCAGGAACTTCTTTTTTTTTTTTTTTTTTTGAGACGGAGTTTCACTCATGTTACCCAGGCTGGAGTGCAATGGCGTGATCTCGGCTCACCGCAACCTCCGCCTCCTGGGTTCAGGCAATTCTCCTGCCTCAGCCTCCTGAGTAGCTGGGATTACAGGCACACACCACCATGCCCAGCTAATTTTTTGTATTTTTTTAGTAGAGACGGGGTTTCACCATGTTGACCAGAATGGCCTTGATCTCTTGACCTCGTGATCCACCCGCCTCGGCCTCCCAAAGTGCTGGGATTACAGGCTTGAGCCACCGCGCCCGGCCGAACTTCTCTTTTTTTTGAAACAGAATCTTCCTGTGCTGCCCAGGCTGGAGTGCAGTGGTGAGATCTCAGCTCACTGCAAACTCCATCTCCCGTGTTCAAACAATTCTCCTGCCTCAGACTTCTGGGGAGGTGGGATTACAGGAATCTGCCAACACAACCAACTGATTTTTCTGTTTTTAGTAGAAATGGGTTTTGCCATGTTGGCCAGGCTGGTCTCGAACTCCTGACCTCAGGTTTGGGAGGCTGAGGCGGGCAGATTGCCTGAGCTCAGTTTGAGACCACTGTGGGCGACATGGTGAAACTTGGTCTCACTAAAATTAAAAAAAAAAAAAAAAATAGCCAGGTATGGTGGTGGGCACCTGTAGTCCCAGCTACTTAGGAGGCTGAGACTTGAGAATTGCTTGATCTTGGGAGGCGGAGGTTGCAGTGAGCCAAGATCATGCCATTGCACACCAGCTTGGGCAACAGAGTAAGACTCTGTCTCAAAAAAAAAAAAAAGAAAAAATACCACTCTGTTCATGTGTCCCTCTGTTTGGTATCCTTTAATAGCTTCTCATTGCTTTTAGGATGAAAACCCAATCCCTAGTATGGCCTTACAAGACTCCATGTGGTCTGGCCCCTCTTATTCACAAACTGCATCTTGAGTTCTGTGCCACACTGGCCTTTTAGGGTGAATGTGCTGTTCTCTCTCATCCTGGGGCCTCTGCATATACTGTCCCCTCTGCTTGGAATGGGCCTTCCCATCCTTCAGCTCATTAACTCCTGCTGTAAATTTAGATCTCTGCCAATCTTCCTTTCCTTGGCTAAGCCTTGCATGATCTCCTTGAATAGGTTGATCCCCCTGTTATGCTTTTTTGTGTAGCATCAATTATACCTGAAGCACAAATTGTACCTTCTTTTTTGTGTGTGTTTCTTTAAAGTCTGTCCCATCAGACCTGAAGCATTGTAAAAGGACAAAGACAGTTTCCATTACCTTTGTATTCTTCAGCACCTAATACAGTGCTTGACATGTAGTAGGTGCTTTGACAGATGGCCAGTGGGAATTGTGTGCAGGGTAGAGGAAATAGTGTCTGCATGGCATGAAAAAAAAAAAAAGACAGCAGCAATTTTGGAGAAAACTAACACATTAATGGCTAAAGTATAGGTTTTGCAGAAGACAAGTGATAAGTAAGAGATGAGGCTGGAAGGGCAAGCAGGGCCCAGGCTTTGAAGGGCCCTATTTGACCAATATTGGTAATTGGATCCATGAGATGTGGGCAGCCAGTAATCTCCCCCTACTGGGGGCAGGAGGAATGAACATAGGATGAGGTGTGAGCCTGGAGAGATAAGTGGGTCTGATTCCCCTGTGTAGAAGATGTAATGAGTTTTCACCCTTCTTTGTATCTTTTTCATCAGCTACATCTGGTACCTTGGCTGGCATTATGGGAATGAGATTCTACCACTCTGGAAAATTCATGCCTGCAGGTTTAATCGCAGGTGCCAGGTACTTTCCCTTCTACTACTCTTCTTTACCATGTAGAGTTCAGTTTATTCCCCAGGATACTTTGTGCATTCAAAACCTTACTTGTTTCAGGATATCTGATGCTATGCATCAACTGATATTTGATTTATACACTAATAGGAAACACTTCAAAGCAATAGCTGGTTTAATGGCAAAATGGCATGAGTATATCCATTCACTGTGGAAATGGCTTTGTTCTCATATTTGCTCTCTGGTCCATCCTAGCTCGTCCCTGTGGTGGCCGAAGTTTCAGTGCGAAGCCATGACTGCAGCCTTTTGTGTGACTTGCACAGAAGGTGTGGGGGTCCCATATTTCTTAGATGTGGAGGTGTTTTTTATAGAAAATTTTGCTAGGAGGGAATTTTGATTGAATCCTGTTTTTTAATTTTTTTTTTTTTTTTTTTTTTTTTTTTTTTTGAGATGGAGCATTGTCCTGTCACCCAGGTTGGAGTGTAGTGGTGCAATCTCTGATCACTGCAACATCGGCCTCCCGGGTTCAAGCGACTCTCATGCCTCAGCCTCCATAGTAGCTGGTATATAGGCATGCATCACTACGCCTGGCTAATTTTTGTAGTTTTGGTAGAGACGGGGTTTCACCATTGTTGGCCAGCCTGGTCTCAAACTCCAGACCTTGTGATCCACTCGCCTCGGCCTCTCACAGTGCTAGGATTACGGGCGTGACCCACTGCGCCTGGCCCTGTTTTCTAATTTTGATTATAAAACCTAAACCGAATTGTGGTTTTTAAAAAATTTAGTTATAGGCCAGGTGTGATGGCTCATGCCTGTAATCCCAGCACTTTGGGAGGCTAGAGTGGGTGGATCACTTGAGATTAGGGGTTCAAAACCAGTCTGGCCAACATCATGAAACCCCATCTCTATGAAAAATATAAAAGGTAACCGGGCGTGGTGGCACACACCTGCAATCCTAGCTACTTGGGAGGCTGAAGCAGGAGAATTGCTTGAACCTGGGAGGTGGAGGTTGCAGTGAGCCAAAATTGTGCCGCTACACTCCAGCCTGGGCAACAGAGTGAGTGAGACTGTGTCTCAAAAAAGAAAAGAAGAATTTAGTTGTTAATTATCATAAAGACATCCTGAAGGTGGGGGAATTTTTAAAAATCTGATTTGGGCCAGGCATGGTGGCTCACACCTGTAATCTCAGCACTTTGGGAGGCTGAGGCAGGTGGATCGCCTGAGGTAAGATACAAAATTAGCTGGGCATGGTGGCACATTCCTGTAATCCCAACTACTCGGGAGGCTGAGGCAGGAGAATCGCTTGAACCTTGGACGTGGAGGTTGTGTTGAGCCGAGATCGCATTATTGCACTCCAGACTGGGCAACAAGAGTGAAACTCCGTCCCAAAAAAAAAAAAAATCTGTTTTGGAAAAAAATTACGTGCTCTACTCTAATTGTAGCTGTGATGCTGCTGTATAATGTTTTATACCTGACGCAAAAGAGTCAGTGTGGATCAAGGTCTAGAGCAGTAAACTGAAAAGCTGGAGATTCCAGCATTAATTAGCTTTGTGTGGTGGGGAAGTCTTGCTCTCTCTTGCCTCCACTTCATCTCTTCAAGTTGTTGGCAGTTGCATTGGGATCCAGCTCATGTGTGCTATTTTAAAACCTCAGTGTGAGACTGTCCCTTGGCATGCTTTTTCTCTGGTTCCTGCAAAGATGGAAATTTTACCTCTGACCGGCTCTTGTCTTTGTACCTCCTCCCCTACGCAGTTGTGAGGAACCTGGAGTTTAGTTCCTTAAAAACATAGTTGTCTGTTCTGTCCTTTACCTGACGTTTTCTATCTGTGTTTCTTTTAAACAGTTTGCTGATGGTTGCCAAAGTTGGAGTTAGTATGTTCAACAGACCCCATTAGCAGAAGTCATGTTCCAGCTTGGACTCCTGAAGAATTAAAAATCTGGCATCTTATACTATTTTCAGTGTATGAAGAGAAATAAAGGCAGCATTTTTGCATCTGACATTTTACCTAAAAAAAGAAAAAAAGCCACCAAACGTAGCAGAGGGGTGGAAAATCAGTCATTACGATTACAATCCTACAGGGGTGGCGAGTATGTTACAGAAGAGCTTAATAAGAGCCTCATAGAGATTGATTCTCGTATGTTGATGTTATCACTTTTTTCTGTATCTGTAGGTAAATCGCAAGGGTAAAATGTCAGGTGTCATCTTTGAGGGCCCAGAAACCCCATTCCCTGCTCAGTGGAACAGTGTGAAGAAATATCTTATGAGATTTGGAATATCTGTTCTTTTGCTCATCTTAAAGCACAGACTGATGTTGAAATTATGTTAAATGAAATACCAATGAAAATAAAGTTTACTATAAATAATATTTCCTATGATGTCTTCATTGCTAGAGCTGTCTAGTTCATACAATGAGATGTTCATAGCAGCAAGATATAGAAACATGAAAGGATTTTGTTGCTATTTAGAAACCTATTTTGAGTAATTTAAGGACCAAGGAAAGTTATTTGATTGTACATTGCATTGAAGGTTGTTTCAAAAATGATCTCTGAGGATTTTCTTTCTTTTTCAAGAGACAGGGTCTTTGTCGCCGAGGCCGGAGGGCAGTGGTGCAATCGTATCTCACTGAGCCTCAAACTCTTGGGCTCAATCATCTTACCTCAGCCTCCTGAGTAGCTGGTACAGCTGGTGCATATCACCACACCCTGCTAATTTATTTCATTTTTTTTTTTAGAGATGGGATCTTGCTATGTTGCCCAGGCTAGTCTCAAATTCCTGGTCTCAAGTGATCCTCTCTCCTGGCCTCCCAAAGTGGTGGAGTAATAAGCATGAGCTATTCGTACCTGCCCACTGAGGATTTCTAAGATTAGGATTGTGTAGAGAAAAAATGGTATTTTTGTTGTTGTTAATTACTTCATACATAAATGTGAAACTACAAGACTCATCTAGAACTTCAATCATGGTCTCTACATTGGATACATTAACTGGATACTGGTACATTTCTAGTTTACTTTATTCCTGTTTCAGCATGAAGAATTAACTCAATCTGGTACCCCTTGCTTTAGTTTTCATTCCCTCTTTAAAAGGAAAGGATACTAGCTACTGAGCTCTACCCTAACTGGCATTGGTTTAGAGTATGATTCAGGCATTGTATGTATTAGCATAAGCCCCTTGAAATTGTTCGTACTTTTCTATCCTTTTTTATAGGACACTGGACAATTAAGGGCACTTGTGTTGCAATGGTAGAGGCATCAGAAGGCCATAGACCATCCAAACCCACCATCTTCTCAGGCTTCTATAGCTAAGATTTTGAATCGTGATGTTGGCCATTTTTTCATGTGTCATGCAATGTTTTCCAAAGGGCATATATTTTTGCCACCTTCAGCCCTAGATGAGGACCTGGCTTCTCCTGAATGTGGGAATTTAGGTGTCAAGTTGATGCCTGTGTGACTATTTGGTCCCCAGCAATCAGCCCGTAAAATTCTAAGGCAGCCCACTGATGGGAGGCATGAGGTCTTCATAGCTCTTGCCAACTCCTCTTGTCCCCGCTTCTCTGCAAAGATCCTGGAGTATTTACTGTCACAAGGGTTGTGCTGGGTCCTAGCACAAGCCATGGTGCCTGCCCTCTGTACCTGCTCAGAAGAGCTATGTGTTCTGGTTGAGGAACGACACTACAAGAGGCAGCATATTGTAGAATTAAGGACGTAGGCTTTGACGTTAGACCTTACTTTAAATAATAGCTCTACCACTGACCAGGAATGTAGGTAATTTAATTCTCTGAGGTTCAATCTCTTCACGTATAAGGTGGGGGAAGGACCCGAGGATCATCCTGGATGATCCTAATTAAGGTTTGACGCTTGCCCCTGCATGGAGAAGAATGAGTCCCTAAAGCTATTCCCTGCTGGTTAAGACAAGTCTCCTTATTAATTGTTCAGGAAAGTCTTCAGTTAAAGTGAAGGTCTGGCATACTGCAGTTGCCGCAAGTTCTTAGTCATTATCAGCTTTGGCTGGTTAGAATCAGCTATGATAAACATGGGCTTCAGTTATGCTATCTGGAAAGTAGGTGCTGCGGCAAGTTTTAAGTTTTCCTTAGGAATATGCGCTACAATTTGCTTTATTCACTGACGATTCTATTGATCAGATTTGTCTACGTTGATACCTGCACGGGAGGAAGGAGGGAGAGAAGTCAACGATGACAGCAAATTTTAGTGTAGAGCAACTGAGCGAATGGTGGTGCAGGAAACAAGGAAGAGGAGCGGCTTGGAGGTGGGAATGGAGATAACGTCACGCTGTGGACATCAGGGATCCACAGAGCTGGGTGGAGATCAGATTTAACTTGCTCTCTCTCCTCCTTTAAGATGCTTCTCAAGTAGCCTCACTCCCTAAAACAAACGGATATTTGGCAGTGAGCCACATTCTGCAGCCGCCATGTTTTCTTTCAGGTAGAAGGCAGGCCCTTTCTGGTGTAAACAAACGAGATCGGGCTACAGTGACAGTCATCCCTGATGGCCCGTATCTGGTTTATACCCTGTAACTTGTCCCTCTATTAACGGGGTTCTTCAGAATCCAGCCTCAGAAGCCCTCCTCCTGCAGCGGTGGCCCCCACCTCCGGCCTGGCGCAGCTCACGTGGTCCAGCTTGTGCAAGACCCAATTCCAACTCCGGGTTTCCGGCTTTTGGCCACTGAAGATAAAACCTGGGACTGGTGCTAGTCGGCCCTGCAGGCGGTGAGCCTGGGGACCGAGGAAGCACGGAGATTCCCCGCCCTGTTCCCGAGACTTTCTGGCGCGCCGCCATGCCCCGCCCTACTCCCCGCCCCCGCGACGCAGGGCGCTGGCTGCTGCTACTCGGCAGCTCTAGCTCCGGCGCCGCCGTCCCTCTCCCCTGCCCGTCTCTCTCTCCCGGTAAACTGCGCACGCGCCACAATGCCCCGCCCCTCTCCCCGCCCAGTCGCGCCCCCAGAAGGCAGAGCGCACGCTGCCGCGTTTCCGGCGAGACCTGGCTGTCTTGCGCCGCGGCTTCTGTGCACTTGTGGACCGTGCGTGCCTTCGGAAGACCGGTGCGGACCCTTGGGGAATAGTCTTATTATTTTCTGCCACTTTTAGCTTTTAGGGATTATTTAGGAGTTTCACGGCCGTCTGCTTTTCGTACCCCGGATTCAGCCGGGCCTTTAGTCGGTGTGGTCGATGCTTTGCTCTTTAGGTATTTTCTGCTTGTCTTAAAAGTGGTTGTGGACGCGCGGAGCTCCTGAGGCAAAGGCTCACCCAAGTAGCATGGTGTTGCCTCGTTTCCTGGAGGTTTTGTTGCTCCATCTCTTTAAAAGCCTCGTTAACTCATTGCCGCCTCCAGTTAAGAACTGTGGGCAAGATCCCAAGCCCCCTGCCCTTCCTCGTTTTATGGAAATTTATTTTTTATTTTATTTTTTTTGAGGGAGGGTCTCGCTCTGTCGCCCAGGTTGGAGCGCAGTAGCCTGATACGTCTCATTGCAGCCTCTGCCTCCAGAGCTCAAACCAGGCTCCCGCCTCAGCCTTGCCCGGCCTGATTCTTTAAACGAGATAAACGGGGTGTGTATTGCTTTCCATCTTGTTAGGCTCACTAGATACAAGATAGTTTTCTGTAAGAAAATAAGAGCTGTTTTCCAAGGGTGCAGCGTCAGATGTGAATATGACGAGGGTTTCCTTATATTTTATCCTCCCCTTATCCGCTCTATATTTTATCCGTCCTCCTAACTGTAACTGTGAGTAGGGGCCGGGCGCTGTGGCTCACACCTGTAATCCCAGCACTTTGGGAGGCCGAGGCGGGCATAACGAGGTGAAGAGTTCAAGACCAGCCTAGAGGGTGAAACCCCGTCTCTACTAATATACAAAAATTAGCCGGGTGTCGTGGGGCATTCCTCTAATCCCACCTACTCGGGAGGCTGAGGCAGGAGAATCGCTTGAACCAGGGAAGCGATGGTTGCAGTGGGCTGAGACCGTGTCACTGCACTCAAGCCTGGGCAACAGAGCGAGACTCCACCCGCCATCCCCTCAAAAAAAGAAAACCTGTGAGTTGGATGCAGAAGTTTCTAAAAAAGTTGAGTATTGAAATTGGGTGTTTTGGCAGGGACGAAAATCAACACGCTGCCTCCCCCAAAAAGAGACGTTAAAGTAGTTGGATTAAGAGCATGGGAGTACTTGCTTTCCGATTTAGTGGTAGTATGGTTAGCTGATGAAATGGCTAACACATTACCTGATTATAGAGCTGGTCAGTGGGTCCTGCTCAGTTTGCTGTGATTAGAATTGAGGTTTTGATGACAATGGTTGACATCTGTTCAGCGTTTACTATGTGCTAATGACTTATGACCCTCCCCACCCCGAATGCTCACAACAGCCCCAGGAAATTGGTAGCAGTGTTATCCCCATGGCACAGTGAAGGATGCTGAGACTTAGGTTGCGTAGCTTGCGGGTTGGACACACTTCTTTCTGACTGCTGGAGAGCTGTGCCTTTAACCACCTCTGATCCAGCCTGTTTTCTGCAGGTGCAGGCCTGGGGTAGTCTCCTGTCTGGACAGAGAAGAGAAGAATGGAGAAGGGCTTCACCCCAATGTGAGTGGGCAGTAAATGTCAATGGAGTAGCCAGGAGCTTCTGGAAACCAGAGTCCCTTTCCTCAGCTGAAAACCCTAAAAGTAGACTGCCTGGGACAGTATGGTGGGTGGGAGGATCACAGGACCTGTGTGCCAGTGACTTGGGTTTGAGTCCCAGCTCTGGCTTTACTGAGTTAAGTTGCTTTCAGAAAGTCATTCAACCTCTGTGGGCCTTATTTTCAGTGATAAGACATGTCAGGAATGATTACCTTTTCTTTTTTTTATGAGATGGAGTCTTGCTCTGTTACCACACTGGAGTGCAGTGGCACAATCTCAGCTCACTGTAACCTCCGCCTCCCAGGTTCAAGTGATTCTCCTGCCTCAGCCTCCTCAGTAGCTGGGACTACAGGTGTGCGCCACCACACCCGACTAATTTTTGTATTTTTAGTAGAGATGGGGTTTTACCATGTGGGCCAGGATGATCTCTATCTCCTGACTTCATGATCTGCCCGCCTCAGCTTCCCAAAGTGCTGGGATTACAGGCTCATCTGGCAGGAATGATTACCTTTTAGTCCCATCCTGTGACAGTATGGTTTGTTTCTAAAGCCTGGTTGGCACTGACTTCTCACCCTGCTGTTTTCAGAGTGCCTTTGCATTGGTTTGGCTATGGCTACACAGCACTGGTTACTTCTGGCGGGATCTTTGGCTATGTAAAAACAGGTATGGTTTTGTTGTTACTTAGCCTCTTAACATCTTCACGTTGTTTGAGTGAAAAGTGAGTGCCCAGGGTTTCTGAAGAGCCATGTCCTTTTTTTTTTTTTTTTTTTTTTTTTTTTTTTTTTTTTTTTTTTTTTTGCTTTTTTGTTGTTGCAAACAGGCACTTGTCTGAAGAGCCATCTCCTTTGAGTCAGGTTTGCTGTAGGTCCGCAAGCTGGAGTGCAGGCTTCCTTGTCAGTTTTGCAGCTCCAATACTTGCCTTTTGGTTATCTGGCAAAGCCAAGCCAGCCTTCTTGTGGAATTCCTTGTTTTTGCCTCTTTATCTAAAGGTAGGCAGGGGTTGTTGTAGATTGTTACTGTTGATTGCCATGCATCAGCCATGGCCCCCAAGTGCCATCTCTGGCCTCAAGTAGGAGGAAACCTCTGGTCTTCACAGACTTGTGTTTTGAAGTCTCCTCATTAGGCCAGGCAGGGCTGTGTCAGTGGCTGTGCTTGTTTCTGCCCCCTTGTCCTTGCCTACATTCCCACCCCAACCCCTGCACCAGAATTCTTATTCTCAAGATTTTTTATTTTTTTTTAACTGACTGACTGTTTCCCCCTCTCCTTTTGTGATTTGTGGGAGGTCCTGCCTGTACAACCCGCCTGATCATGGTTGATCAGGCCTGACTAGAAAGAAGGCCTAGCCACAGTTCCATGTAAGGAGGGAAGATGGCCTTTCCTTTCCTTAGATGGAAGTGCCTTGCCTATCAGAGGGGAGAAAGATGGGGTGGCAAGACCCTGGCTTCTCTGATAAGATAGAAAAGTCCCTGAAACATCCTCCTCTTGTGTCCACCTTGGCTATGAGCTGAGAGTTCTCTTTGCTGTCTGTCTTTGTAGGGAGGGGTGTCTGGTGGATTCTGTTAGTGAAGCAAGTGCCTCATGTTAAAATGAAGCTGTGTTTGCTTCCCTCTAGGCAGAGTACCATCCTTGGTTGTGGGGCTGTTCTTCGGCAGCCTAGCCGGCCTGGGTTCTTACCAGCTGTCTCAGGATCCAAAGAACGTTTGGCTTTTCCTAGGTATGTCTGCTTTTATATGTCCTTAGGGCAGCTGTGTATGCGGATTAGTCTTTTCCAAAAGGCCCTGGTTTGGGGGGATGGGACGGGTTCGTTATACTTAACTTACGACAGTTACATTGCTTCTACCAAGTCCTTGGAAAGTTTTAAAATGGGGGTAGTAGGGTGGCAGGAATCGTGCTGGTTTCTGTTTATCATTTATGTACAGAATATGGAAAGATTTCCATACTTCATGACTGTATTTACCCGGTATAATTTGCATTAAACTTGTAAAAAAAAAAAAAAAAAAAAAAGGGGGGGGGGGGGAAATTAGCTGGGTATAGTGGCGGGCGCCTGTAGTCCCCGCTACTGAGGAGGCTGAAACGAGAATTGCTTGATCCCAGGAGGTAGAGGCTGTCGTGAGCCAAGATCATGTCACTGCACTCCAGCCTGTGCAGTAGAGTGAGACTCTGTCTCAAAAAAAAAAAAAAAAATGCAATTCTGTTCATGTGTCCCTCTGCTTAGTATTCGCCTGTAATCCCAGTTACTCAGGAGGCGGAGGTAGGAGAATTGTACCCAGGCTGGAGTGCAATGGCGCGATCTCGGCTCACTGCGACCTCTGCCTCCTGGGTTCAGGCAATTCTCCTGCCTCAGCCTCCTGAGTAGCTGGGATTACAGGCACGCGCCACCATGCCCAGCTAATGTTTTGTATTTTTAGTAGAGACGGGGTTTCACCATGTTGACCAGGATGGTCTCGATCTCTTGACCTTGTGATCCACCCGCCTCGGCCTCCCAAAGTGCTGGGATTACAGGCGTGAGCCACCGCGCCCAGCTTTAGTATTCTTTAATAACTTCTCATTGATCTTAGAATGAAAACCCAATCCCTAGTATGGCCTTCAAGCCTCCATGTCATCAGGCACCTCCTCCTCACAAGCTGCATCTTGACTTCTGTGCCACAGTGGCCTTTTAGGGTGAATGTGGTGTGCTCCCTCTCATTCCGGGGCCTCTGCATATACATACTGTCCCCTCTGCCTGGAATGGGCCTTCCCATCCTTCAGCTCATTAACTCCTGCTGTAATTTCAGATCTCAGCCAATCTTCCCTTCCTTGGCTAAGCCTTGCATGATCTCCCTGAGTAGGTTGATCCCCTTGTTATGTTTTTTTGTGTAGCATCAATTATACCTGAAGCACAAGTTGTACTTTTCTTTTTCTTTGTGTGTTTCTTTAAAGTCTGTCCCATCAGACCTGAAGCATTGTAAAAGGGCAAAGACAGTTTCGATTACCTTTGTATTCTTCAGCACCTATTACAGTGCTTGACATGTAGTAGGTGCTTTGACAGATGGCGAGTGGGAATTGTGTGCAGGGTAGAGGAAATAGTGTCTGCATGGCATGAAAAACAGCAGCATTTTGGAGAAAACTAACACATTGATGGCTGAAGTGGGTTTTGCAGAAGATGAGTGGTAAGAGTTGAGGCCGGAAGGGCAGGCAGGCTTTGAAGGGCCCTATTTGACCAATATTGGTAATTGGATCCATAGGATGTGGGCAGCCAGTAATCTCCCCCTACCTGGGGCAGGAGGAATGAGCATAGGATGAGGTGTGAGCCTGGAGAGATAAGTGGGGCTTGGCCCACTTCTGATTCTCCTGCGTAGAAGATGTAATGAGTTTTCACCCTTCTTTGTATCTTTTTCAGCCGCTACATCTGGCACCTTTGCTAGTGTTATGGCATTGAGATCCTACTACCATGGAAAAGTCATGCCTGTAGGTTTAATCGCAGGTGCCAGGTACTTTCTATTCTATTATTCTTTATTGCCCAGGATACTTTGTGCGTTCAAAACTTTACTCGTTTTAGGATATCTGATACCATGCATCAACTGACATTTGATTTATACACTAGTAGAAAATGCTTCAAAAGCAATAGTTGGTTTAATGTCAAAATGGCATGAGTATATCCATTCACTGTGAAAATGGCTTTGTTCTCGTATTTGTTCTCTGGTCCATCCTAGCTCGTCCCTGTGGTGGCCGAAGTTTTAGTGCGAAGCCATGACTGCAGCCTTTTGTGTGACTTGAGGTGGATGTGTGGGGGGGGTCCCATATTTCTTAGATGTATAGGTGACATTTTATAGAAAATTTTGCTGAAAGGGAATTTTGATTGAATCCTGTTTTCTAATTTTGATTATAAAACCTAAACCAAATTGTGAGTTTTAGAAAATTCAGTTGTAGGCCAGGCATAGTGACTTGCACCTGTAATCCCAGCACTTTGGGTGGCCGAGGCGGGTGGATCACTTGAAGTCAGGAGTTCGAGACCAGCCTGGCCAGCAAGGTGAAACCGCGTCTCTATGAAAAATACAAAAATAAGCTGGGTGTGGTGGTGCATGCCTGTAATCCCAGCTACTCAGGAGGCTGAGGAAGGAGAGTCACTTGAACTGAGGAGGCGGAGGTTGCAGTGAGCTGAAATCGTGCTACTGCACTCCAGCCTGGGCAACAGAGTGAGACTCCATCTCAAAAAAAAAAAAGTTCAGTTGTTAAGTATGCTAAAGACATCCTAAAGGCAGGGGAATTTTAAAAAGCCTATTTTGGAGAAAGATTACATCCCTCTACTTTGATCATGATCGTGATGCTGCCAGTGTAATGTTTTATACCTGAAGCAAAAGAGTCAGTGTGGAGCTAGATCAAGAGCAGTAAACTAAGAGGCTTTAGGTTCTACCATTAATTAGCTCTGTGTGGCGGGGAGGCCTTGCTCTCTCTTGCCTCTGTTTCTTCAAATTATTGGCAGTTGCATTAGGATCCAGCTCATGTGTGCTATTTTAAGACCTCAGAGTGATACTGTTCCTTGGCATGCTTTTCTCTGGTTCCTCCAGGGATGGAAATTTTACCTGTGACCACTCTTGCCTTAGTACCTCCTCCCCCACGCAGTTGTGACGAACCTGCAGAGTTTAGTTCCTTAAAAACGTAGTTGCCTGTTCTGTCCTTTACCTGACGTTTTCTGTTTCTTTTGAACAGTTTGCTGGTAGTCGCCAAAGTTGGAGTTCGTATGTTGATGACATACGATGAGTAGAAGTCGTGTTCAAAGCTGGACTCATGAAGAATTCAAATCTGAATCTTCCACTATTTTCAATGTATTAAGAGAAATAAGGAATATTTTTTGCATTTTTGACATTTTGCCTAAAAAAAAAAAGACACCAAATTTGGCAGAGGAGTAGAAAATCGGTCGTTATCATTACAACCCTACAGAGGTGGTGAGTATGTACCACAAGCTTATTGAGACCCTCATAGAGATCGATTCTTGTATATTGATGTTATTGCTTTCTGTATCTACTGGTAAATCTCCATGTTAAAATGTTAGGTGTTGTCATTGAGAACCCTGAAACCCCATTCCCTGCTCAGAGGAACAGTGTGAAAAACTCTCTTATGAGATTTAGAATATCTGTTCTTTTGCCTGTCTTAAAGCATAGACTGACTTTGAAATTATGTTAAATGAAATATAAATGAAAATATGGTTTACTATAAGTAATACTTCCTATGGTGTCTTCATTGCCAGAGCTGTCTAGTTCATAGAATGAGATGTTGCTAGCAAGATATAGAAACATGAAAGTATTTTGTTAATATTTAGGAATTACCTATTTTGAGTAATTTAAGGACCAAGGAAAGATACTTGATTGTACATTGCATTGAAGCTTCATTCAAAAATGATCTCTGAGGATTTTTTTTTTTTTTTAAGAGACAATGTCTTTCTCTGTCGCCTAGGCTAGAGGGTAGTGGTGCAATCATATCTCTCTGTGGCCTCGAACTCTTGGGTTCAATCATCCCACCTCAGCCTCCTGAGTAGCTGGTACTACTGTCGCTTGTCAGCATGCCTGGCTTATTTGTTTTACTTTTTGTAGAGATAGCGTCCTGCTGTGCTGTCCAGACTGGTAACCCCTTCCCTCAAGCGATCCTCTCTCCTTGGCCTCCCAGAGTGCTGGGGTAATAAGCATGAGCCACCGTACCTGGCCACTGAGGATTTCTAAGATTAGGACTGTGTAGCAAAAAAACAAACAAACAAAAAAAAAAGCCAGTGTTTTTTTTTGGTTGTTATTAATTAGAAGACCCACCTAGAGCTTGAATCACCTAGTAGTTTGGCCTCCACATTGGACACATTAACTGAATACTGGTGTATTTTTGGTTCACTTTATTTTTGTTTCAGCATGAGGAATTAACTCAATCTGGTACCCCTTGCTTTAGTTTTCATTCCTTCTTTAAAAAGGTAAGGATATTTGCTACTGATCTACCCTAACTGATATTGGTTGAGTTTAAAGTATAATTCAGGCACTTTACGTATTTGCTTAAGCCCCTTGAAAGTGTTCTAGTTTTCCATCCTTTTTTATAGGACACTGGACAATTAAAGACACTTGTATTGCAGTGGTAGAGGCATCAGAAGGCCATAGAGCATCCAAACCCACCATCCTCCCAGGCTTCCACAGCTAAGATTTTGAATTGTGACTTTGGCCCTTTCTTCATGTATCATGGAGTGTTTCCAAAGGGCACACATTTTGCCACCTTCGGTCCTAGAGGAGGACCTGGATCCTGAATGACAAGGTTCCCTGAAAGTGGGAATTAGTTTAGGTGCCAGTAGATTCCTGTGTGACTATTTGGTTCCAAGCCATCAGCCTAGAAAATTCTAAGGTTGCCCACCGATGGAGGCAGGAGGTCTTCATAGCCCTTACCAAGTCCCCTCGTCCTCACTTCTCTGCAAAGATTCCTGAGTATTTATTGTCCTAAGGGTTATGCTGGGTCCTAGCAGTGCAAGGAACTAGCCATGGTGCTTGCCTTCCTGGAGTCTAGTGGAAGAGGCAGACATCTAAACAAAGGCAATATAGAAATAAGTGTAATGAAGGTGGATCCATATTACTGTGGGGGCATCAAGGAGGGGAGTGGGCATTTCTGTTTAGGGAGTCAAGGGAGGCTGCACAAAGGAACCAATAGTTAAACTGAGTCTTGCCAGTTGATTCCTGAGTCAGTCAGTTGACATGAACTTTTGTCAGTTGCCTATGAGTAATTCATAGACAAGGATAGGGACAAATGTCTCAGGTAGAGGGAGCAATACATACAGTGCCTCAAAGGCATGAAACTGTAGCACATCTGGGTTCAACTCTTTTCTTAGAGATCTAATTCTTTTTAATGGCTTTAAGTTGTGCTGATGTTTACTATTTAGTTTACGATTCCCCTTCTGATAGAACTGTCTTGTTTAATGCCTCTGATAGCTGGGAGTGATGTCTCACGTCTGTAATCCCAGCACTTTGGGAGGATCACCTGAGCCCTTTGATATTAATCCCAGCACTTTGGGAGGCCAAGGCTGGTGGATCATGAGGTCAAGAGATCAAGACCATCCTGGCCAACATAGTGAAACCCCGTCTCCACTAAAATACAAAATTAGCTGGGCATGGTGGTGTGCGCCTGTAGTCCCAGCTACTCGGGAGGCTGAGGCAGGAGAATTGCTTGAACCTGGGAGGCGGAGGTTGCACCACAAGATCGCAGCACTGCACTCCAGCCTGGCACCTGGCGACAGAGTGAGGCTCTGTCTCAAAAAGAAAGAAAGAAAAAAAGAAACTCAATAGTCAGAATATAACCCAATTTAAAGGTGGGCCAAAGATCTGAACAGATACCTCACCAAAGAAGACAGACAGATGGCAATGCAGATGAAAAGATGCTCAACATCATGTCATTAGATTGTGCATATAATAGCAGTGAGATGCCACTACACACCTAAATTATGACCAAAATCCAAAACACTGATGCCACCAAACACTGGTGTGGATTTGGAACAGCAGGATTTCTCATTCATTGCCGCAGGAAATACAAAATGGTACAGATACTTTGGAGGATAGTTTGGCAGTTTCTTTTTTTTTTTTTAATTTTTGCAGATGGAGTTTTGCTCGTCGCCCAGTCTGTAGTGTAATAGCACGATCTTGGCTCACTGCAACTTCCGCCTCCCGGGTTCAAGTGATTCTCCTGTCTCAGCCTCCTGAGTAGCTAGGTTTACAGGCATGCGCCAACACACCCACCTAATGTTTTTGTATTAGTAGAGATGGGGTTTCACCATGTTGGCCAGGCTGGTCTCGAACTCCTGACCCCAGGTGATTCTGGTAAAAGAAGAACTATGGAGACAGTAACGAGGTCAGTGGTGGCCAGAGGTTCAGGGCAAGATAGGGAAGGATGAATTGGGAGAGGACAGGATTTTGAGGGAGTGAAAGGATTCTTATGATACTATAATGGTGTATACATGTCCTTATGTATTTTTTCAAAACCCATAGTGTATAACACAAAGCGTGAACCCTAATATAAACTGTGAACTTTAGTTAATAACAATGTATCAATACTGGCTTATCAGTTGTAATGAATGATCTACATGAATGCAAGATTTTGATAATAGGGAAAATTTGGGAGGGGGAGATAAAGGGGCATATGGGAACTCTACTTTCTGATTAATATTTTCATAAACCTAAAACTGCTTTTTTTTTTTTTTTTTTTTTTGAGACGGAGTCTTGCTCTGTGGTCAGGCTAGAGTGCAGTGTCATGATCTCGGCTCACTCCAACCTCCGCCTCCTGGGTTCAAGCAATTCTCCTGCCTCAGCCTCCCGAGTAGCTGGGATTACAGGTGCCAGCCACCACACCCAGCTAATTTTTGTGTATTTTTAGTAGAGATGGGGTTTCACCATGTTGGTCAGGCTGGTCTTGAACTCCTGGCCTCAAGTGATCTGCCCGCCTTGGCCTCCCAAAGTGCTGGGATTACAGGCGTGAGCCACTGCACCTGGCCCTAAAATGGCTTTTTTTAAAGTCTACTAAATAAGATAACAACAACAAATAGCATTCAGAATATAACATTTAAAAACATAATGAAAACACACTAGTTAACCATATTTATTTTAACATCTGAATAGAGTTTAAAAGTTTCCCAGTAACATAAAAGACTGCACAGCTTTGAGATATTGATTTAAACTGTACAAATACATATAACCATTACCACTAGGATAAATTACTCTTTAGATTTTAACATTTTTCAACATCTTACATCTGAACAGCTGAATCTTCTATACAAAAATATCATTATTATTTTATAATATGCCTTTGGATAATGCCCACAAGGTGATACCTATTACAATAGCAGTTGTTACAAAGTCACAAAATACATAAAAATCTCAGCAGTTGATAACATTATTATTCTTTAAAAAGAATATACAGTACTATCCAGTCCAGAAATTGCAAGTTTAAACAGAGTAGTGCAAAGTTCAAAGTGTCTATTTAGAATACCAGTTTGGAAATAAACTAAGAAAATAATATATGTACTATGTGAAATCACTGCCCCAGCAGCTGAACGCACTTGCTTTAGAGCAAATGTGAAGGTCAGAGCTGAGTCAGTGGTCAGCAGCATGAGTTGGCTTGGGGGAACCAGCTCGTAAGCTTCATCTTTGCGCCTGGTAGGGACACACCAACAAAGCAGTTTGAAAAGTCCAATGAACCAGCATCAAACATAGTTTCAAGAACTTTCTTAATGATGTCAAGCCAAGAGAACCCTGACTTGATTAATATGGAAGTCATCAAGCCATTGGGTTTGACGGTCACCTTGAATTCATGGGAGATGTACTGGTCAAGATCAAAACATAGATATCTATTAAAATCTGGTGGCATAACTTTGATGTTAAAGATAAATTTATTTCTAAAAAAAAGAGCCAGGCACAGTGACTCACACCTGTAATCCCCACACTTTGAGAGGCCGAGGCGGGTGAATCTTCTGAGGTCAGGAGTTCGAGACCAGCCTGGCCAACATGGTGAAACCCCGTCTCTACTAATAATATAAAAATTAGCCAGTCATGGTGGTGCAGGTCTCTAGTCCCAGCTACTAGGGAGGCTGAGGCAGGAGGATCGCTTGAACCCAGGAGGTAGAGGTTGCAATGAGCCAAGATCATGCCATTGCACTCCAGCCTGGGCAACAAGAGTGAAACTCTGCCTCCAAAAAAAGACGTCCTGCTCAATACTGAAATGACCATTGCTCCCATAGTTTCAAAGTAGAAAAACTAATAACTGCAATCTTTCTGCCATTGACAAAATGGCAGTGCAGAGCCTTAGCCAAATAATAATCACAGCTGACAGGCAGCAGAGGTTGGCCCAGCTGCTGTGCAAAAACAAAAGAGCCAGTCACTGCAAAGTGATGAAATAATAAATCATTTGGTCACATACAACAAATGAAACTAAAACGCTCTAAACATTTTCTGGAAGTTCCTTTTTTTAAGGATTCTTATTGGATTTACTGTTTATTAAATTGTAGATTGAATACTTCATACTTTGGCAAATAGTTTATTCAATACTTTGTAACATCCTACTCATATATAAACACTGGGCAATGATGCTAAGAAAATGGATTTCATGGAAAGAAAAACAGGAGATGACTTTTGCTCTTCCAAGTACCCACTTTTGCATATTTCTTCCAGAACTCAGTAGCAGAAATAGACATTTGTAGACATTTCCCACAGTCAAGGAACTTGCATGTACGCTATGGAGCAATGCTGTGGGTTTCAACCACAGACTCCTACCGGTGGCCTCCATACTTAGCCACCCAGTCTGTCCTCCCATGCACTGAGGGAATGGGCTGTGCACGGTTCACAATATTTAGGTTTTTTGCTGTAGGATTGTAAGTACGTCCTGAAAACTGTCCCCGACCGGTTTTTGTGTTCCAGGTATATTCTGAAAGAAATCAGATTCGGAAATTAGAATTTTACTCATTTGCTTATCAAACTCAAAAAAAAATCATCCTCTCATTTGATGGGGGAAATGTGAATTTATGTTTAAAAGATTAACTCAGTACTTTTGAGGCTTTTTAAATGTTAAAACCAAAAATTGTAGTGCAGTATTATATTGACATCAGTTAGAATTTCCAGTAGCTAGCCAGTCACAGTGCCTTATGCCTGTAATCCCAGCACTTTAGGAGGCCAAGGCGGGTGGATCACCTGAAGTCAGGAGTTTGAGACCAGCCTGGTTAACATAGTGAAACCCTGTTTCTACTAAAAATACAAAAAAAAAATTAGCTGAGCATGGTGGCAGGTTCCTGTAATCCCAGCTACTCAGGAGGCTGAGGCAGGAGAATTGCTTGAACCCGGGAGGTGGAGGTTGCAGTGAGCCAAGAGCGAAACTCCATCTCAAAAAAAAAAAAAAAAAAAAAAAAAA
>NW_022437010.1:996599-1011757 GCF_009761245.1 Sapajus apella | reverse complement strand
TAGCTGAAGAGCCAATATTTCTGGTTTGTAGTGCCGACACTACTGTTATTTTCAATATTTTACTTTTAGATAGGCAAAGCCAGGTAAGAAGAACAAGAAAAATTCTTGGCTCAAATTCAATGGGCAACACCCACAATGTTAGTGACTTTGTAACACCACACTGTGGTTACATCTAAAGAATATTTACACAGCATCACTGCAGAAAAATGCATCTGAAATTGTGAATCTATAAAACCGTGGCTTCATGGAGCAACACACATGTTGTCCTATAGATTTCTTTTTAAAAATTAAAATGTAGTTTTTAGAATAAAGATACTTCTTTTCTATTTTTGTTGTTGTTGTTGTTTTCTGAGATGGAATTTCACTTGTTGCCCAGGCTGGAGTGCAATGGAGTGATCTTGGCTCACTGTAACCTCTGCCTCCTGGTTCAAGTCGTTCTGCCTCAGCCTCCTGAGTAGCTGAGATTACAGGCACCCACTACCATGCCCAGCTAGTTTTTGTATTTTTAGTAGAGATGGGGTTTTGCCATGTTGGCCAGGCTGGTTTTAAACTCCTGACCTTTGATCCACCCACCTCGGCCTCCCAAAGTGCTCGGATTACCGGGGTGAGCCACCGCGCCTGGCTGATACTTCATTTTTCATTGGGAAAATCACAGGTGGGAACACAGATCCCTTAAATGGTAGCATCCCACACTTTTAATCACAAGGTTGTTTCATTCATACATTTGACCATTTAAAAATTTGTGAAAAATTTAAAGTTTCTTAAACATTTATCTGAACAATTTATGAGCTAAAATTGCTTCAACATTTCAAAGGAGAAAGCAGATCATTTTATAGAGAACTTTTGATGCCTTCTTCAGTCCCTCCTTGAATTGAGAGCTAAAGTATCACAGGTATTGTATCTGAGGAGGGATGTTTGCTTTTTCCACTTGGAATTTAAATATCTTTTCATACTGTGTTGTAGCTGCCATTCTTGGATTAAACTCTTAAGTGTTAATACTGAAATGAATCTGACCATTTTGTAACCCCAGCCCTAGCTAAACCATATTTACTGGCATGGTTTGCACAGTTTTTCTTAGATTTTCACTGTAAAACTGGGAGGTAGGAGGGAATTCTGTGAGCACATGGTCCTGACTAGCTGCTAACTTCAGCCTGGGGTGAAGAAGGTATAAAGTGTGGACATCCTCAGTAAAACAGATGCCTGGCTGTGGTGTGGTGTAGTTTGGTGGAGGCAGGGAGGCCAAGAACTCCCCACTCCATGGTTTGACAGGTCCTTTCATCCTACTTTTTTTTTTTTTTTTTAGATGGAGTCTCACTCTGTTGCCCAGGCTGGAGTGCAACGGTGCAATCTCGGCTCACTGCAACCTCTGCCTCCCAGGTTCAAGTGATTCTCCTGCCTCAGCCTCCTGAGTAGCTGTCACCATGTCTGGCTAATTTTTTGTATTTTTAGTAGAAATGGGGTTTCACTGTGTTAGTCAGGATGCTTTTGATCTCCTAGCGATCCGCCTGCCTCGGCCTCCCAAACTGCTGGGATTACAGGCGTGAGCCACCATGCCTGGCCCTACTCTTTTTTTTTTTGAGACAGAGTCTTACTCTGTCGCCCAGGCTGGAGTGCAGTGGCACAATCTCGGCTTACTGCAACCTCTGCCTCCCAGGTTCAAGTGATTCTTCTGCCTCAGCCTCCCAAGTAGCTGATACTACAGGCATGCACCACGATGCCTGGCTAATTTTTGTAGTTTTAGTAGAGATGGGGTTTCACCATGTTGGTCAGGCTGGTCTCAAACTCCTGACCTTGTGATCTGCCCGCCTCCACCTCCCAGTGTGTTGGGATTACAGGCGTGAGCCACCTCGCCCAGCCAGAATTTAATTTCTTGTAGAAAATCTGTGCTAAAGGAAAGAAGTTTGCCTCTAGTTATGGATTTACTTGATGCCATTATGATGTAACTTTTAGTAAGATATAGAACTTCTGTAAGATGCAGATGATAATAGTAGCTCCTAAGAGAGCCCTGGGAGGATTAATGAGTTAATGGACACAGAGTGCTTATAACGGGGTCCTGTGCTTCTAAGGTGATCCTGAAGAGTGCTGTGTGTAACAGAAGTCACTCCTCCAAGTCCTTGTTGTTAGTTTCAAAGCAGGGGATAAGGAAGTATTGGGAAGTTTGGAAAAAGAGATTACATGGGGAGGGAGGAAGACATTGATTTTCCTTCTCAAAACCTGAAGGGGAGATGCCAGGCATAATCCCAGCACTTTGGGAGGCCGAGGTTGGTGGATCACGAGGTCAAGAGATTGAGACCATCCTGGCCAACATGGTGAAACCCCATCTCTACAAAAAATACAAAAATTAACTAGGTGCGGTGGCACACACCTATAGTCCCAGCTACTTGGGAGGCTGAGGCAGGAGAATCGCTTGAACCAGGAGGCGGAGGTTGCACTGGGCTGAGATCGTGCCATTGCACTCCAGCCTGGACCACAGTGAGACTCTGTCTCAAAAACAAAACAAAAAAAAACTTGAAGAGGTGAAAGAGAAGACCATGTGAGAAGGGGGAAATAGTTGAGTAAATATGGTAATAACCTGGTTTTATTTCCTTGTGGGAAACTGTCACCCAACTGGGAGGACTGGAAGACATCTCTCTTACAGAACAGTGTTTTTTTAAGGATTTGCATTGACCACTTGAGAGTGATTAATATTTACTTCGTTTTTTACCTTTCCTCCTATCACCATCTATAGGAAAATCTGATAAGCAGAGTAAATGAAGAAATGAAAAGTTAAGAGAAAGCATTTACTTAAAAGAAATAACAGGAATATGCATGCTAATTGAATAGAATAATTAATATATAAAGGCCTTCAATAGCTTACAAAAATATTTTTTAAAAGACCTACTCTTGACTGGGCGTGGTGGCTCATGCCTGTAATCCCAGCAGTTTGGGAGGCCGAGGTGGGCAGATCACCTGAGGTCAGGAGTTCAAGACCAGCATGACCAACATGGAGAAACCCCATCTCTACTAAAAACACAAAAAATTAGCTGGGCATGGTGGCATATGCCTATAATCCCAGCTACTCAGGAGGCTGAGGCAGGAGAATCACTTGAACCCCAGAGGCAGAGGTTGCAGTGAGCTGAGATCATGCCATTGCACTCCAGCCTGGGCAACAAGAGCAAAACTCCATCTCAAAAAATAAATAAATAAATAAGAGTAAAATAAAATTTTATATTTCATATAAATGAATGACTCATAAGGCTGCCTGAAAATATTTGAGGCTTTATAAAAATCTCTGCTGTATATAAAATGTTTACTTATTTTGTTTCAGCGGAGAGATAATAAAGCAATTCTTTTCACAGATAAGGTAACTGTAGTACTATTTAAGCAGTTCTATTGCGGTAAGATATAAAAAATTAAAGAAGTCTAGGCTTTAAACATTTTTAGCTCCAAGACTGGCAACTCTAATCAGGTATTTTAATATAGGATCCTGTTAGGATGGGCTGCGAGCATACTTTCAGAGTCAACTTTTAAATTAAACTACAGGCCGGGCATAGGGGCTCATGCCTGCAATCCCAGAGTTCTAGGAGGCCAAGGTGGGAGGGCTGCTTGAGCCCAGGAGTCAAGATCAGCTTGGGCAACATAGCAAGACCCTGTCTCTATAAAAAGAAATTTTTTTTAATTAGCTGGGTGTGGTGATGTGCGCCTGTAGTCCCATCTACTCAGAAGGCCGAGGCAGGAGGATCACTTGAGCCCAGGAGTTCGAGGCTGCAGTGAGCCATGACTGCACCACTGCATTCCAGCCTGGGTGACAGAGCAAGGCTTTTTCTCTATAAAAGAGAGTTAAAATAAATAAACTACAATTAGGCATCTTATCAAAGTTCTAATGATTTGCTTTAATGTTTATTTTTGGTGCTTCACTAAGAATATCTATTTCAGACTAAAATGATTCAGAGACCACTCATGGTCAAATCTGATTGGCTTAAGTACAGAATCATCACCCTCCATTTCAAGTGTGTACCCACACGTGTGCATGTCACATGTCACGCCACTGGGGAGCAAGCTTACCTCAGTTTGGCATAATGCTGGAGGGTGGAGGGATGAACCCTTCCCCATCAGACTCTATTGCAAAGCAAAAGGCAGGGCGTGAAAGTCCCATCGTTAATTTCTATGGTCTAAGATGGAACTATAGAGAAACCTCATGTTACCGGCTGGGCACAGTGGCTCATGCCTGTAATCCCAGCACTTTGGGAGGCTGAGGCGGGTGGATCACCAGATCAGGAGTTTAAGACCAGCCTGACCAACATGGTGAAACCTCATCTGTACTAAAACTACAAAAAGCAGCCAGGTATGGTGGTGTGTACCTGTAATCCCAGCTACTCGGGAGGCTGAGGTAGAGAACTGCTTGAGGTGGAGGCTGCAGTGAGCCGAGATTGCACCGCTGCACTCCATCCTGGGCAACACAGCAAGACTCCATCTCAAAAAAAAAAAAAAAAAAAAAAAAAGGAATCCTCAAGTTAACTTATTCATACACAGACTGTCAGCATCTATGAAGCTTTCCCTCTGTGCCAGGTCCTGGGCAGAAGGCTCTGGAAAAGGCATTTTCTCACATCTCACTGTGCAGCACAGCACACTCTTTGAAAGTGGATTAAGTGAGTTTCCATCCCAGCTCCACTAGCTGTGTGACCTCAGGTAAGTTACCTCACCTACACTTCATTATCTGTAAAGAAGAGATCTAGCTATATCATCGTGAGGATTAAATGATATAATCCCAGTAAGCCCTTTACACTATGCCTGGCAGAGACTCCCCATTTAATTACAAGTAGCTCTTATAATTATTAGAACCTCAACTCCACATTTTTGGAAGAAAAATAGGACATTTTGGTAAAAACAAAAAGCAATGCACTAATGAGGTGAGGCTGACTAAAAGTCTTCGCTTGGGAAAAGTGACTGCATAAACTTAACAAGGAAAATGTTCCTCTCTGCTCAGAAATCTAAAACACTGCGTCTGAAGTTGTTCTTACCTGAAGCCGTTGCATTGAGAGGTGCTAAGTGGATCCTCTGGCCAGCTGACCCCACTTCTTTTTTGAGAAAGGAAGGAATATATCCTGACTGATTATAAGTAGCGTAACTTCCAAGATTTCCTAGTAACATATCATAAAGTTTCATAGTCAGAAGGTGAATATTTTTGGCACAGTAGAATAACATTGACTACTACCCCCATCACTTCTAAATACTATTTTTGAGCATCTACTATGTTGTAGGCAGTATGCTGTACTTGTTACAGATACTCTTATTCCATCCGTACAACAACCCTCTTAGATCACATTATTATCCTTATTGTGTGGCTCTCCGATATTAAGTAACTTGCCTAACATCTCACAGTTAGTAACAGACTGAGCTGGAGTCTGAACTCAAGGCCCAGGGGTATTATTCAGTTCACCCTGAACACGCCAGGCTTTCTCACAACCCCATTTCTTAACATGGGGGGATATTTCCTGCTGTGAAGCCCCCATCTCTCAAGTACTCTTATCTGTCTTCATTCTGTAAAATGGTTGTAAGTGGACCTATTTTTTTTCAGGCGGAGTCCCACTCTGTTGCCCATGCTGGAGTGCAGGGGCACCATTCCGCTCACTGTAACCTCTGTCTCCAGGTTCAAGCAATTTTCCTCATTCAGCCTCCCAAGTAGCTGGGATTACAAGCATGTGCCACCACACCCAGCTAATTTGTAAATTTTTAGTAGAGATGGGGTTTCACCATGTTGGTCAGGCTGGTCTCGAACTCCTGACCTCAGGTGATCCACCCACCTAGGCCTCCCAAAGTGGTGAGATTACAGGCGTGAGCCACCACGCCCAGCTGTAAGTGGACCTGTTCTCGTAGGGTTGTTGTAGGGATTGATGGGACTCTTCAGAGCATGTGACATAGACTCTGTACTCATTAAATGTCAGCATCATTGTCATCATTATTGTTGCCATCATCATCATCACTACTGGTGAATGCTCAATCTGGTGGTAGCATAGGGATGCACTGACAAGGAAAAATCTAAAATCTAGAGACCAGTCAGGATGTCACTGCTTTAGCTGAAATGAGAGAGGATGAGGGTCTGAACCACGACAGTGGCAGAGGATGAAGAAGAAGGGAACTGAGCAGGTTTATAGGGTGGAGGTGGTAGGAAAGAGGGAAATGTAAACTCCTAAGTTTGTATGTAGCTCAGGTGACTGGATGCATTGTCCAAGAACAGCAACATAGAGGAGAATCAGAATTGGTGGAAATGACATGGTACCAGGAGGACACTGAAGTTGTGGCAGGCAAAGGGTGAGTAGGCAGGCATGGAGATTGGTAATGATCAGGGTGTGGTGTTTCCAGAGTTGTGGGCTTGAAGAAGCCAGCTCAGAGGGGCTGCGAATGTGCAGAGACCTGGAGTAGACAGACCCCCAAGGAACACCAGTATTAAGGGACAGGAGAGAGAACAGGGAGAGAGGTAGATGGTAGGAGCAACAGGGCATGGAAATCCAAGAGAATGCACATTGAGTGTGAAAAAAAGGAATGGGAGGTGAGGCAGAGAGCTCGGATGGGACCAGCACTGCCCATGGGATCTGGCCACTGGGATGTCAACATCTAGCGGGAGCTGCTGCACTGGCAGGAAGCAGACTGAAGACAAACGACAGAGTTGAGAAGCCAGCCGGAAGCGACAGGTGGTAAGGAACTAGCTCGCAGGGAAGGAGACAGGCTTGTCCCTAGAAGGTGAAATGGGGCTCTGATCACCCTCATGGTTTCAAAGCACCGTTCAGTAAACAGTGTTTTTTCCACAGTGTTATCTGTTCACATGTCTCAACACTGGGCTCCGTGTTCCTGATGTCTCTCACGGCACATCAGGCTCTCAACAAATGTCTGCTCTTGAAGCAATGATTGTCAAAGTGCAATATTATGTTATCAGCCCCTAAAGGACTGTATACAGAAAGCGTGTTCTAAATCTATATCTGTTTAACTCTACTAAATTTTGCATAAGTTCAGCTGCCTACTTTAAACTTTTTCCCATCTTAGAAACTCATTCTGAAAGACTTATGGTTCTTTTTTTTTGAAAGACAGAGTCTTGTTCTGTTGCCCAGGCTGGAGTGCACTTAGTGGCGTGATCTCAGCTCACTGCAACCTCCGCCTCCTGGGTTCAAGCGATTCTTCTGCCTCAGCCTCCCAAGTAGCTGGGACTACAGGCGCATATCACCACTCCCAGCTAATTTTTGTATTTTTAGTAGAGACAGGGTTTCATCATGTTGGTCAGGCTGGTCTCGAACTCCTGACCTAGTGATCCCCCTGCCTTAGCCTCCCAAAGTGCTGGGATTACAGGCGTGAAGCACCACACCTGGCCACTAAT
Organism: Sapajus apella; assembly: GCF_009761245.1. Taxonomy (NCBI): domain Eukaryota; kingdom Metazoa; phylum Chordata; class Mammalia; order Primates; family Cebidae; genus Sapajus; species Sapajus apella. The sequence continues at coordinate 1,004,409 of NW_022437010.1, read as the reverse complement.
CAGTTCTTTACTTTAGAACACTTTTTGGAAGGAAATTCAAAGCAGTGATTGTAATCAATAGCAACTTCAGGTTGTGTCTCTTGCTCTCATCCTCAGCAGCAGAGCAAATACTTAGTAAATGCTTAGCATGTGATAAAAATCCTAGGTAGAGTTATGTAAGAATATCTAAGGAAATTTCCTCCATTTTATGGATGGGAAAGCTGGCTTAAACAACTTGTCCCAAACCACAAAAGCTGGTGAGTGACAAAATGGCGATGTGTTGGACTCTAGGATTCATGCACTGAGCAGTTATAGGATGCTTCTTATTGGGGAAAAAAATAAGCAGAAAATTAGGTCTTCTTAAATTATTTTGGCTTATTTGAAGTACTTTGTATACTGTGAATTTTCAGGCTGGAGCCAGTGGTTAGCACTGTTGAAACTAGTGGCACTGAACCCCTAGGAAATCCACCATCACTATTAACACAGTTAACTTTTTTCATTTTGTAAATTATTTATTTATTTATTTATTTATTTTTTCAGAGGGAGTCTCACTCTGTCACCCAGGCTGGAATGCAATGGCGTGGTCTTGGCTCACTGCAACCTCTGCCTCCTGGGTTCAAGCAATTCTCCTGCCTTAGCCTCCTGAGTAGCTGGGATTACAGGCATGCACCATCACACCCAGCTAATTTTTTGTATTTTTAGTAGACACGAGGTTTGACTGTGTTGGTCAGGCTGATCTCAAACTCCTGACCTCATGATCTGCTCGCCTCGTACTCCCAAAGTGCTGGGATTACAGGCGTGAGCCACTGCATCCGGCCCCCAGTTAACTTTTTTAAACAAGTCATTGTTCATGCGTAAGAAATGAGTTTCAGAACTTTAAGAAAAAAATCCAGGAATATTGATCACAAAATTAGAAAATATTCTTTTAATTCTTTTCCTTAGAATTATTTGCTTGATTTCTTCTATAAAATTCCATAATTAATTTAAGAAGACCAGCATAGATCTTTTTGAGGCAAATTTATCTTAGAATGTCAACTACTGAAGAAAGATATTCTTGATGAGATAGGATGCTTTTCTTTATCCTAGTCCAGACTTGACTTCTAAAAGCAGATCATCTTGGCCTTTTATGTCAGGATCAGGGGCAAATGTTGAGAAGAAAATTAGACAAGGGATTTAAAGAAAGAACAAATTGCATTCGTCTGATGCCCAGAAATTACCTTGTGGGTCCTCTAATTTTTCAGGAAAAGTTTCATTGCATGATAGTTTTTCAATTGGTTTAATTATGCTGTCTTCTAAAGGGAAGGCAGATGGAAAGAAAGAATAATAGGAGAATGTTTTAGGAAAAGCAGAGAAAAATGGATTAGATGATTAATGAAAAGACCCAGCATGAACCCTTGAAAATGCAAAAATGTCCCCATGTGCTGTCACGGCATTTATTTGATGCCAACTGTATATTCCCTTGAGACTCAAAGTTGTTCTACTGTCATTTAATTGAATTTGTATAACTAGTTGGTTCAGTGAATATTATTTTTACATATCTGAGGAAAAAATAAGTAAATTACAGTGGTGAAGTGTATGACACCTCAGCAACATTAAATGCTTAAGCTGAGTTTTAAAGAATCTGGAAAACTTGTAAAAAGTCCAAATGTATTGATGTCACATCAGAATATCTCATAAACTACTCACTCATTATAATGGTAATTGTCAAACTTTTTTGATCCAATATCACCTACATTAAAAAACAAACTACCTTTTCACACACTTCTAAGTTGATATTTGAAATTTTTAATCATAAGTTTAACAGTTGCAAAGGATGTTATTTCTGACATATTGTAACTATAGGCGTTTTAAAAATAAAACTATTAGTGATTTTATGCCCTCCAATAGTGACATAAAAATACATGAACAAGTTCCTTTTTGACACTTGGATATTTCACATTAATTCCTTTTTCCCCTAAAATTATGTTTTTATTTATACCTCAGCTTCAAAATTTTATCCAAATGTAATCTTAAAAGTCTTAAAATTGGTCACTCTAAAATATGTGCAAATTAAAATTTTTTTAAATTTCTTGTAACCATAAAGATATTAAAATACAGTTATAATTACAATGAATAATTGTATATAATTAATCAAAAAAGATGAATATTATATATTTTGATTACTAAACAAAGTTTTCTGGAAATGCATCTCTTAATGAGAAAGATGGAACTTTTTTCAAGTAGTTCATGTATCAACAAATGAATATTTGTTGCTAGAATCACAGCATCAGGGCTATTTCCTCTCTTCTTTTTTCTTCCTTTTTCGAAACAGAAGCACGAAGAAATCTTGCTAATAGAAATAGTTGGGGATAAAAGGGGTTTTGTGATAGCTTCACCACTCTATTCTTCAAACACTCTTCAAAGTTATAGATGAAAATTCATATACTGATCTTATAAAAAACAAACATTTTTTAAAAAATTACCTGTCAGCTAACAACTCAGGCCCTCCTTCAATTTTCTAAATGCTGAGAACTGTTAAGACTCCCTGACTTTAAAAAAGATCTGTTCCTCAGTCATCAAATCAAAGTTACTTTCTCAACAGTGACCTCAGCATAGCAAAATTTCCATATCATTGGCACCCCAGTTATTTTTACATTTTGGAGAAAAAGAAAACACACCATGGTGGCCAGTGAAAAGTCGTCTTGTCTTTTGTAAAGGAGGAAAGTAGAGACTCTTTGCTAGGGCAGATCCATTTCAGCAAAGACTCAGATGGAGGTTGAGAATTCCCTTAAAACTATCTATACTCAAGTAACAGTGGGAAAACCTTTTTTTTATTATTATACTTTTTAATATATAGAGACATGGTTCTGCCATGTTGGCCAGGCTGATCTTGAACTCCTGGGCACAAGGGACCTGCCCGCCTCTGCCTCCCAAAGTGCTGGGATTACAGGCATGAGCCACCATGCCCATCCCGCTGAAAACAGCTCTATTGAAGAGGCAGTGTTACAACTCCATGACTGCTCCAGCAGAGCAGGGCTACGCCTAGGCAGAGAGTAGCAGAAAACCTTTGCATATCCCCCAGGTCCATGTGTATCTTGGTTGGAAGAGTACTGCAATATATTTAAAAGTAGACATCTGTAAAGGAAAACCATGTATATGTACATTTTATATTCTTGTGTTACCTGCATTGTTCCTTTTGAAAGCAAGTTCTGCCCTGACGGGTCCCAGTGACTTAGGAAATAACTGATTGCTCCACATGTGGGGGTTTATTTCCTTTCCACTGGCTATCAAGGACACGTTCTTGGGATTCACACCTGAGAAGAACAAAGCAGCCACTTCGAAGGTCAGAGTGGATCATAAGCTTGAAGGAAACATATGTAATACATTCAAAGACTAGAAATACCTTGGACAGGAGAACGGAAATAAATGTAGGTGAAAATGTAGCAGATACTTGCTTTCTGATGAACACTAACGTGATCCCAAGCCCTTGGCACAGCCACCTGGAATGCTGACAGTACTTTATAAGCAGAAATGTTTTCTACTGTAATAACATTTGATGTTCTTGGTAAGTTCTTGTAAAAACTGAGGTGGCACAAAAACTTTTCTTCAACAACATGACTTTTTTTTTTTTTTTTTTTGAAACAGGGTCTCTCTCTCTCTCTGTCATCAGGCTTGAGTGCAGTGGTGTGATCTCGGCTTACCGCGGCCTCCACCTCCCGGGTTCAAGCGATTCTCCTGCTTCAGCCTCCTGAGTAGCTGGGATTACAGGTGCCCACCACCATGCCTGGCTAATTTTTATATTTTTAGTAGAGAGGAGGTTTCACCATGTTGGCCAGGCTGGTCTCAAACTCCTGGCCTCAAGTGAGCCATTTGCCTCGGCCTCCGAAAGTGCTGAGATTACAGGCATGAGCCACCACACCCGACCCAAATGACATTTTCTTGTCACTTGTTTTGAGCATATACTCTTGGCCTAACCCTTGGTGTAGCAGGGAAAACAGACACGTGACTAAGAACTCGGGGAAAACCTCTGAGGTTCAGAGGTATGAAGCTCCGTCTGTAGTGCTTATTTGTATGCGAGATACAGTAAAATGGAAACTGTTTATTCCCTGTACAGCAGAAAGAAGGCATTAGAAATGTACTTGGAAAAGGGACAGTTTAAATTATGATGTTCTGAAATCTGTGAAATGTCCATTCAGCCTTGGGCTGTGGTACTGGCGGTCAAAGGAAGTTGTTTCAACCTATTCTTAAGAGACTTGAAAACTTCTTGAGCTTGTTTTCTTTTTATTGATAATGAAATTAGAGTGAACTTGTACAGTCTATGCCTTTAGGTCATTCACGGCGAATTTTCTTTATCTAGTGTAGAAATCATCACTGAGGACTCCATTGATTTAAGAAGTGAGAACTGTCTCCAGGCATTGAGCTTTTGCTTTTCACAAGCTGAATTCCTTAGAAAGGCTTCATGTTTATGAGATATATAATAATATTCCTTATTTTGAAACCAGAAATACTGAGCTTCAAAAGTTACCCACTGTTCTCTAAGGAAACACTTCATCAGGCAAATAATTTCCCTTTCTTATAGGATATAACTTCCCTAATAAAACACTTACAAATCGAACTATAATAGGCAACTACTGGCTGGGTGTGGTGCCTCACACCTGTAATCCCAACACTTTGGGAGGCCAAGGCAGGCAGATCATGAGGTCAGGAGTTTGAGACCACCCTGGTCAACACAGTGATACCTCATCTCTACTAAAAATACAAAAATTAGCCAAGCATGGTGGCACATGTCTGTAGTCCCGGCTACTCAGGAGGCTGAGACAGAAGAATCATTTGAACCTGGGAGGTGGAGGCTGTGGTGAGCCCAGATCACGCCGCTGCACTCCAGCTTGGGCAACATAGCAAGACTCCATCTCAAAACAAACAAACAAACCATCTTTAGGCTGGTTATGGTGGCTCATACCTGTAATCCCAGCACTTTGGGAGGCTGAGGCAGGTGTATCACCTGAGGTCAGGAGTTCAAGACCGGCCTGGCCAACATGACAAGACCCTGTTTCTACTAAAAGAATAAATAAAAAAAAAAAAAATTAGCTGGGCGTGGTGGTGCCTGCCTATAATTCCAGCTACTTGGGAGGCTGAATGCATGGAAATCACTTGAACCCAGGACATATAAGTTGCAGTGAGCCTAGATTCTGCCACTGCATTCCAGCCTTGGCTACAGAGCAAGACTCTGTCTCAAAAAATAAAAAAAACTTCACCCAAAAAGGAAGTGCAAGATGGGGATAAAACATTAAAAATTTGTGTGAACACAGTTCTCAGAACTATAGTTCAACAAAGAATGAGTTCTGAATATTTAAGTGATGTTTTTAATCCAATTGGCCTTGACGATATTCCTAAATAGGTTATTTTTTAAGTAAAAAAAAAATTTTTTTGAGATAGAGTCCTGCTCTGTTACCAGGCTTGAGTGCAGTGGTGCAATCCCAGCTCACTGCAACCTCTGCCTTCTGGGTTCAAGCAATTCTCCAGCCTCAGCCTCCCTAGTAGCTGGGACTACAGGCGTGCACCACCATGCCCAGCTAATTTTTGTACTTTTTAGTAGCGATGGGGTTTCACCATCTTGGCCAGGATGGTCTCCATCTCTTGACCTCGTGATTTGCCCAACTCTGCCTCCCAAAGTGCTGGGATTACAGGCATGAGCCCCTGCACCCGGTCACTCAAGTAAATATTTTAAAGTAAAAGGTAAGTATTGAAGATAACTAGTTTAATTCAAGGTCTATTTAAGATGAAGATTGCAATTTTGTTGGAAATAGATATATCCTAGAATTTTGTTATTTATCAGTTTGTAAGTTTTCATTGGGTACCTCCTACACACTAAACACTGTTAGGAGGAAGCATAAATTAATATAATTTGATATTATAATGATAGATATCATTATATGATGATAATTTCTTGCCTCAAAGGGCATTAAAAAAGGTCAGTTAGCAAATATTTACTGAGCACCCACCAGTGCCAGGCAGTGTGTATGGCATTGGAGAAAAAGTGGCAAACAAAATAGACCAGTTTCTATTCTTTGGCACTTATAATCTAATGAGAAGGGAGGCATTTTTAGTTATAACTAAGTAAATACATCATGAGCAGTGTTCATAATGTTTAGAAGAATCTGGGGTGGAGGGGGCAAATAACAGAAGCAACTCAGCCAGTCTTTCTTTCAAATAGGCAATTTTAAGCTGAAATGTGAATCGCGATTAACCCATTTATGTCTGAGGCAGCATTTTTTTTGAATTTTTGCAATCAGACCTTGGCGATGACCTTGAGCAGTAGGATATAAACCCACATGCTGAAGGTTCCAATAATGGAACACTAGGCATAAATGTGTTTTAAGGGGTGGGGAGGCGTGATCCTTGGAGAGGCAACAGTTTGGGCTGAGGACTTTAAGAGGAAAGAACTCAGAGATGGCCAGCAAGGATGCAGCAAGAACACAGGGTAGTATAAAATGAGCCTGGAGAGTGGAGGAGGGACAGGCCATTAAGAATTTTGTATGCTGTGTTAAGAGAGTGAAAATGCAGTAGCGGAGGCTAATGTAGAAATGACACCGGGCATTGAATAAACAGGGTGGAAGGAAAGATGGTAAATAATGAATGGGAAGAGAGAAGGATCCACAGATCAGTTTCAAAAGTGCTATGGAGGCTGGGCGCAGTGGCTCACGCCTGTAATCCCAGCACTTTGGGAGGCTGAGGTGGGCAGACCGCTTGAGGTCAGAAGTTCAAGACCAGCCTGGTCAACATGGTAAAACCTCATCTGTACTAAAAATACAAAAGTCAGCCGGGCATGGTGGCATGCACCTGTAGCCCCAGCTACTTGGGAGGCTGAGGCAGGAGAATCACTTAAACCTGGGAGGCAGAGGTTGCAGTGAGCCAAGAAGGCACCACTGTCTCTAGGCTGGGTGACAGAGTCAGACTCTGTCGCAAAAAAAAAAAAAAAAAAAATTAGCCAGGCTGGTAGCAGGCGCCTATAATCCCAGCTACTCAGGAGGCAGAGGTATGATACTCTTATGCCTGGGAGGTAGAGGTTGCAGTGAGCCAAGTTGCGCCACTGTACAAGCCAGCTTGGGCGACAGTGAGACTGTCTGGAAAAAAAAAGTGCTATGGAGTGAGCTGCTTTTCTGGCCAGCAGTGGTGGGTGGCATCAATTCATGCTCAGAGTCCTGGCCGTAGAAGCACGGAGTAAGACCAGAGGGCACCACTGAGAGATCATTAGCATTTCCACTGCATACTCTATTTGCAACTACCTTGTGATAATTAAAGTACCTAAGGCTTACAGAGTGAGCTGATAGATGGTACAATCCCATTGTAAGTTACAGAAAACAGAATCTCAAAGTCTTGCTTCAAGTACACAGCCAGTCAGTAGCAGGTCAATAACTATGACTCTTACGTCTCTTTCCTTGAAGGCCAGTGTCACAGATCTGCCAATCCTTGTAGTATAATGTCAGGCTGCCCTGCAATTATATGGTGCATTTCTAGAGCTCCTGTAATCCTAAAGGTTGATGCTTTATAAGACCTTTTATACGGTTTTAGGGTTTTTTTTAAGGTTTTATATGGTTTTACCTTTTATATGGTTTTAGGGTAAAGAGAGGGCCCCCAAAGATATTAGTTTTTTAGTTCTTTTGTTTTTTTGAGATGGAGTCTCATTCTGTTGCCCAGGCTGGAGTGCTGTGGTGCGATCTTGGCTCACTGCAACCTCTGCCTTCAGGGTTCAAGTGATTCTCCTGCCTGACACTCCCAAGTAGCTGGGATTACAGGCGCGCGCCACCACACCCACCTAATTTTTGTGTTTTTTTTTTTTTTTTTTTTTTTT
>NW_022437010.1:992768-996499 GCF_009761245.1 Sapajus apella | reverse complement strand
GCCTCCTGGGTTCAAGCAATTCTCCTGCCTCAGCCTCCCGAGTAGCTGGGACTACAGGCACTTGCCACCATGCCCAGCTAATTTTTGTATTTTTAGTAGAGACGGGGTTTCACCATGTTGACCAGGATGGTCTCGATCTCTTGACCTCGTGATCCACCCGCCTCGGCCTCCCAAAGTGCTGGGATTATAGGCGTGAGCCACCTCGCCCGGCCTAATTTTTGTATTTTTAGTAAAGATGGGGTTTCATCATGTTGGCCAGTTTGGTCTCAAACTCCTAGCTTCAGGTGATCCACCCGCCTTGGCCTCCCAAAGTGCTGGGATTATAGGCGTGAGCCACCGCGCCTGGCTCATATATTAGTATTTTTCATTCCTGAAGATACTCAATTACAAAAATAACTTGGATCATAAATAAATGTCAAGGATTGCTTCTTTTATTTTTATTTTTTGAGACAGAGTTTTGCTTGTTGTCCAGGCTGGAGTGCAATGGCACGATCTCTGCTCAATGCAACCTCTGCCTTCTGGGTTCAAGTGATTCTCCTGCCTCAGCCTACCAAGTAGCTGGGATTATAGGTGTTTGCCACCACGCCCAGCTAATTTTTTGTATTTTTAGTAGAGAAGAGGTTTCATCTATTGGCCAGGCTGGTCTCGAACTCCTGACCTCAGGTGATCCACCAGGCTTGGCCTCCCAAAGTGCTGGGATTACAGGTGTGAGCCACTGCGCCCAGCCAAAGATTGCTTCTTATTCAGGTTTCTATCCTCTGCATAGCTGCTGGTTCACAATAGGTGCTCAATAAATGTTCGTTCAAGTGACTGAACTGAGCCCAACTCTTGTTTTAAATCTTAAGAGGGATCCTCTTGAAAACAATGAAGCCAATAGGTGACAGTAAGGCTCAAGTTTACATTCCAAACAATTATTTGTAATTGAGTCAAATTTGTAATTTTTTTTTTTTTTTGAGATGGAGTCTCGCTCTGTCACCCAGGTGTCACAATCTCGGCTCACTGCAACCTCTGCTTCTCAAGTTCAAGCAATTCTCCTTCCCCCAGCCTCCCAAGTAGCTGGGATTACAGGCACCTGCCACCACGCCCAGCTAATTTTTGTGTTTTTAGTAGAAACGAGGTTTCACTATGTTGGCCAGGCTGGTCTTGAACTCCTGACCTCAGGTGATCCAGCCGCCTCAGCCTCCCAAAGTGCTGGAATTATAGGCGTGAGCCACCGCGCCCAGCCCTTAGTGTTAGACTTTTTACTTCACTGCTGCCCTTTCTTCAGAGATTCTAAGACACTTTAACCTGACCTATCTATATTCCAGTTAGCAGTAAACATTTTCTTTGCTCTACTTACCTGGAAGATATCTTGATTGTTTCAAGTAGTACTGTTTAGAGGCTGGAGCAGTTGACAATTCGGAATCAGACTTCAGGGAAGTAGCAGCAGGTAAGCTCTTGTTTTCCCCTAGTGAGTGGTTGGAGCCTGCGGGTGCCGGCTCTGGAAGCCTTGAAAGCCAATGAAAGGTAGCATTACAGCACAAACAACGAGAAGTTCTCCCCCACCGTCTGCACAGCTCTCTACGCCAGTCAATCTGACCTCACATAAATGGTTTCTATCGGAGTCTTTTGGCTAACTGACGACTTCCCCCTCCACCCCCGTAGATATTAGATCGTGCACAGAATCATTTCTGATACCAGACAATATGTGACAGGAAGCTTTATAACTGAGCAGCAGTTTACTTGTATGTAATATGTTTCTAACTGTCCTGCAGCTGCTGCAGCTGGATTCATAATGTGGGAAGTTGGTGTGTTGAGAGGGAAATAATAGCCATCTTCAACTGTTGACTAAAATAATTTCAATTAATGAGGTTGTTTGGAGCCTAAAATAAACTGGTTTGGATGGCCTAAAAAAACTGAAGTGGGAAAAGTGCTTGAAAAACTCCCGTATAGACTGCACACAGAGGCTCACGCCTGTAATCCCAGCGCTTTGGCAGGCCGAGGTGGACGGATCACAAGGTCAGGAGTTTGAGATCAGGAGTGTGACCAACATGGTAAAACCCCGTCTCTACTGAAAATACAAAAATTGGCTGGGCATGGTGGCCCGTGCCTGTAGTCCCAGCTACTTGGGAGGCTGAAGCAGGAGAATCGCTAGAACCCAGGAGGCAGAGGTTGCCGTGAGCCAGGATCACGCCACTACACTCCAGCATGGGTGACAGACTGAAACTCTGTCTCAGAAAAAAAAAAAAAGAATAGAAAAGCTCCCATATAAGATTTCTAATTACCCTAGTGTCAGGCACAGAAAATAGGCATTTGTGGAGATATGCCTGTGTCTCAGTTGGCAGAGCAGACTTATGCAGTGGCTAAGCACCTAGCTAGCTGTTGGGTGGTGTCAGTACTAAGACTGACTCTGCTCATCGGTCCCTGCCTCCCACAGTCCTGTTTCTATGTTGGAACTGAGGGCTTTCTGCTTCGAGGCTTAGTTCTGTCTCATTCCTGAGGCCTTTTTGACCAGGCAGCAGTGTGTGTGGCAGCCATTGCTACCAGAAGGGGAGGCTGGAACTTCTTTTGCTGCCTGTCTGGGTGTGCCACAATGAGTCCTCCATGACGGACCTCCCCACCACCTTCCAACTGGGCAGCTTCCTTGCTGGGGCCTGAATATACTGCCCAGCTTCCATCACTTGTTAACTTCAAGCATTCGTGGTTTCCACTCAGAAATTCGTGCTACCATACCCTACACACCAAGTCGATCCCCTTCGAAATGGACACTCCCTTGGGTGGCCCTTCAAACTGCTGGCCACCTGTTTGGGGGCAGTTCCAGGCACAGGTACATCTGCTTCGGGGAATTGTCCCACCATTTCTGGCATCTTTCCCTTCCCGAGCCCACTGCTGTTACATCACTCACTGAAATTCTACCCATTCTCACCAGGCACGGTGGCTCACACCTGTAATTCTAGCACTTTGGGAGGCCGAGGAGGGCAGATCACCTGAGGTTGGGAGTTCGAGACCAGCCTGACCAACATGGAGAAACCCTGTCTCTACTAAAAATACAAAATTAGCTGGGTGTGGTGGTGCACGCCAGTAATCCCAGCTACTCGGGAGGCTGAGGCTGGAGAATCACTTGAACCTGGGAGGCGGAGGTTGCGGTGAGCTGAGATTATGCCATTGTACTCCAGCGTGGGCAACAAGAGTGAAACTCCGTCTCAAAAAAAGAAAAGAAAGAAATTCTACCCATTTTCAAAACTGCTCACTCTAAGAAGACTTCTCTCTCCTCATCAGAGGGATCTCTGCCCAGAGACAAAACACCCAGAGCTGCTTGCAGCTCCGTCACTGGTGGCACTAAATACACACACGTCATGTGGCATAATCCTCTGGAGATCTTATTCTGTTGGTATATATTTGATGAGTTGAGGAGAGGCTTAATACCAACTAGGTATTTAGTAAACACCTACTGAATATAAATACAAGTATAAATGTAAGTATAAATATCTTGCTTTTGTTCACTTTTAAGAAGACAACCAGGCATGGTGGCTCATGCCTGTAATTCCAGCATGATTCTAGGTTTCCAGAAGCCTTCACCAGAGGCAGATGCTGGCAACTAGGCTTCCTGTACAGCCTGGAGAACTGTGCACCAACACATTCTTTACAGCAATGCAAAAACGAACTGACATTCTCTCTACACACACACACACACACCCCCACCCACCAACACATTCTTTACAGCAATGCAAAAACGAACTGACATACTCTCT
>NW_022437010.1:946775-992758 GCF_009761245.1 Sapajus apella | reverse complement strand
AACACATTCTTTACAGCAATGCAAAAACGAACTGACATACTCTCTCTACACACATACATGGCCCACTCATCTGTTAATACTGAGAATTGTTACCGTGAGAAGATTCTTACCTTTTCAGAGGTATGTGGAAAGATTAGTATTTTGTGGAAGAAACCAATATTAAGCAAACTTTTTTCTTTTTTTTTTTAAGATGGAGTCTCACTTTGTTGCCCAGGCAGGAGTGCAGTGGTGCAATCTCGGCTCACTGCAACAACCACCGCCAAGGTTCAAGCAATTCTCATGGCTCAGCTTCCCGAGTAGCTGGGATTACAGGCGTGCACCACCACGCCCATCTAATTTTTGAATTTTTAGTAGAGACAGGGTTTTGCCATGTTGGCCAGTCTGGTTTCGAACTCCTGGCTTCCAGTGATCCACTTGCCTCAACCTCCCAAGGTGCTGGGAATACAGGCCTGAGCCACTGCACCTGGCCTATCAAGCAAAACTTTTTTTCATTTAAGGCCCACGTGCATTTATATTTAATGAGTAAAATAAAGTTGATGCATGGCAAAAACATTTTTCTGAGGAATCTGAAATCTTACCGAAATGGAGAATCTTTCTTCCTTTTTTCTTTAAAAACACCCATGCTTGGCTTCTTGGAATGGGAGGCTCCGAAATCATAGTCCTCCAACTCTTCCCAGCTTTCTCCAGATTTGAAGATAGTCTGGCCCCAACGCCTCCTACCACTTTTATGATTCAGTGTGCCATTTGGCTTCTGTGGTGGAAAATCAGTTGTCATAATCTTTAATCATGTACTGAATGCCTTTCACGCACAATCTGCTCTATAAGACACTTAAGAGTTCCCATTCTCAAGGAGCGTTCCATACACTTTAGGGCATAATGCATATACACATTTACAAGCATGAAAAAAATTGGGTGGTATATGCCAAAAATATGATAGGTGCTCAGAGGAGAGATCTCTGTGAACTGGGTTGGTGGGAGACTTGAATATTTAGGATCTGAGTTAACTCTTTAATGACACAAAGGATCTGGAAACCTGAGACTTGGCTATGTCTCTTTGGACAAGTGACTTCTCAGAGCCTTAGTGTCCTTTTTAAGTGGGGACAGCCTCAATGAGAAGGACACTAAAGGTGGCATGTGCCAGCATCTTTTACTCTTCTCTCTGCTAGAATGCAGGTACAACACTCAAAGGAACACCAGTCATCCTGTGGACACAGGCATGAAAACTACCTGCTCAGGGTGGCAGATCAGGAAGCCAGCAGCAGCCTGCCTCCTCTGCAAGCTGCATGAGCTCCAGCTGCCCACCACCCGATTTCTTGTTATGTGAGAAAAGCAACCCCTACTGTTTAAGCCACAGTGGTCGAGTTTTTGTTGTAAGTCCCTAAATGTAATCTTAATGAACACAGAGGGACGTATGAGTCTGTTACAGAATGGAGGCATCATTAACAGAAATAAGGAACAGGAAAGAGGTCTTGGCTTGGGGAACACGATGATTTTTTTTTTTTTTTTTTTTTTTTTTGGCAGAGTTTTGCTCTTGTTGCCCAGGCTGGAGGGCAATGGTGTGATCTTAGCTCATCGCAACGTCTGCCTCCTAGGTTCAAGTGATTCTCCTGCCTCAGCCTCTCCAGTAGCTGGGATTACAGGCATGCACCACCGTGCCCAGCTAATTTTGTATTTTTTGTAGAGATGGGGTTTCTCCATGTTAGTCAGGCTGGTCTCGAACTTGCAACCTCAGGTGATCCGCCTGTCTTTGCCTCCCAAAGTGCTGGGATTACGGGCGTGAGCCACCGTGCCTGGCCTGAATTGGTTTTATACAAATTTACAGAGAGTGGCTTAGGGGCACATAAACAGAAAAATCCAAAAGGCAACTCAAAACTAGGGAGTAGAGCATGGAAAAATTTCAGAAAACACAGCTACATTGGGTGCAGGGAGATGCTGAATGGCCATGCTATTGCTTGAAGCTGATGGTGTCACAGTGAGTGATGGATGATAATAAAAAGAAGTATTTGTCAGCTTCTACACCATTTTCTCTGCCAGGCAGAACAATCTCCAGAATCAAGAGAATAAAAAAACGTTAAGCTCCAGATAAGTAGGATTAATAAAAGGTTACCCTTAGCTGAGTTTGAGTCTGCCTTCTGTTGAATTCCATTTTAGGGTACTGATGCTGAACACTGCTCAGCAATGTCAGTGATATCCAAGAACCTTGTGTGTCTGAGAAGAGTGGCAAGGGGCAAAAATAATAATTTTAATAAAGTAGGAGATTGATTTTGGCAAATTCCACATCAGTAAGTTTGGTAGAGGATAAGAGCAAAGATTCTAAAATCAGTTATTAAAGGGGATGCTTGTGGGCACGAAGGGAAAACAGTGATAGGTCAGATAGATTACCCTTTTCATAAAAGGCACACAGTGAGTTCATTTGATGTAGTGTAAGTGGACTTCAGCCCAGTGGGTGAAAGCAGCAAAGGGGAATCAGCACATAGCTGAAGAACTTGACCAAGAGTACTGACGAATGGATCAATGTCAATCTAGAGGAAGGTTCTATGCCCTGCCCAAGATCTCACGGTCATTCTATGTATATATCATGAAGATTCAGGAGCAAAACAGACAACTAAATAAATCCATAGCTGGCAACAAGCTGGGCAGAGTGGGTAAACTGAGAAGAAAAAATAAAGATTCAAAAATAATTAGAAATTGGAGATGTAAAAGATCTTGCAACTTTTTGAATCCTAGAGATGAAATACACAAGTCAGAGGTACAGAATATGCGATTTAGAAGCATTTATGAAAAAATGGGTATACTTAGAAATTTTAGTTAATCCCAGCTCTGAAACTTACCTATATAAAAATATGTGTGTGGGGGGACGGGGGAGGGCGGCTAGGTTATTCTCTTTAACTTAAGAGAATGCGCAAAGGGTGCCTAGCATATGCATGGCACTTAGTAGCTACTCAATCAATATTAACTTCCTTTCCTTCCCTCACAGTATGAGTTAGCATTTGAAGTACCTTCCAAGGGGCTGGGGGGAGGACTGTAATCGTTGGTGGCACGACTGCGCATATTGTTTGGAATGTTGGAGGTGACTGATTAGTCCTGCTCTATACTCTCTGCTTGCTGTTTGCCTCCAGCTGCGGCAGCCTCATTCTAAGTAGGAGTGGGGATGAAAGGGGACTTAAAGGCACATTTGTAATAGGAATTGAGAGTTATCAGTCATTGATTAAAGGTGTTATATGCAGAGCCCTTGAGGGAATTGGAGATGTTTCTCTAGAGAAAAGGGCAGATAATGTAACAGCTATTTTCAAATATGTAAAAGGCGACCTTTCTAGAAAAGTGATTAGCTTTCACTAAAAGCAAGAAAACCAGATTTTGCCCAGTGTAAGGAAGAACTTTCTAATATTCAGAACTGTTCCAAAGATAAAGTGGACTCCTCAGCGCCCCAGAGGTGGTTTACAAGTCTTGTGGGCAATTACTCATTCCTTCATTCACTGAACAAACATTTACTGAGAATCTCCCATGTAGCAGGCCCTAGTCGGGGTTCTGAGGCTGTACTGATGAACAAAACAGACAAACATTCCTGACTTCATTGAGCTTTCATTCCAGAGGAAGAGACAAACAATAAACATAAAAAATAAGTAATTAACACTACCTGAGAATGTGATTAGTGCTATTGGGGGAGGAGGAGACCTTGCTTATACTAGGTTGGTGGGGCAGGTGAGGACTGGATAAGGAAATAGATATGGTGCTGTGTAAGACAGATTTCCATCCTAAAATGCCATAATTCGAACACAGTTGGGAGTGTATACCCCAAGGGGACAGCTAGAATACTACAGCAACTAATGAGCTCCCAGAGCTGAACAAAAGACAGAAGAAGTTGTTTTATACTATACCTGACACTTTAAAAACCCATTCTCACTGGGCACCGTGGCTCATGTCTGTAATCCCAGCACACTGGGATGCTGAGGTAGGCAGATCACCTGGAGTCAGGAGTTCAAGACCAGCCTGACCAACATGGTGAAACACTGTCTCTACTAAAAATACAAAATTAGCCAGGCATGGTGGCTCATGCCTGTAATCCCAGCACACTGGGAGGCTGAGGTGGGCGGATCACCTGGAGTCAGGAGTTCAAGACCAGCCTGACCAACATGGTGAAACACTGTCTCTACTAAAAATATAAAATTAGCCAGGCATGGTGGCGCATGCCTGTAATCCCAGCTACTTGGGAGGCTGAGGCAGGAGAATTGCTTGAACCCAGGAGGCGGAGGTTACGAGCTGAGATCACACCATTGTACTCCAGCCTGGGCAACAAGAGTGAAACTCCATCTCAAAAAATAATAATAAAAATAAAAAACTAAAACCCATTCTCTCCATGTTCTTTAGCATTTAAGAACACCATGAAATGACAGTACTGTTAAAAATTCTTAAGATTTAGGATCAGTACTTTGGAGTACCTGATTCTTTTAAATTCTTTGAATTTTTCGGCATTGAAAGAACTTTAGACTGGGCTTGGTGGCTCACGCCTGTAATCCCAGCACTTTGGGAGGCCAAGATGGGTGAATCATCTGAGGTCAGGAGTTCAAGACCAGCCTGGCCAACACGGTCTCAACTAAAAATACAAAATTAGCTGGGTGTGGTGGTGGGCACCTGTAATTCCAGCTACTCAGGAGACTGAGGCAAGAGAATCGCTTGCACCCAGGAGGTGGAGGTTGCAGTGAGCCGAGATTGCACCATTGCACTCCAGCCTGGGCAAATAGAATGAAACTCCATCTCAAAAAAAAATAAAAAGGCCAGGCATGGTGGCTCACACCTATAATCCCAGCACTTTGGAAGGCTGATGCAGGTGGAACACTTGCCGTCAAAAGTTCAAGACCAGCCTGGGCAACATGGTGAATCCCCATCTCTATTAAAAATACAAAAATTAGCCAGGCATGGTAGGCAGATTCCTATCTGTAATCCCAGCTACTTGGGAGGCTGACGTAGGAGAATCGCTTGAACATAGGAGGTTGCAGTGAGCTGAGGTCCTGCCATTGCACTCCAGCCTAGGCAACAAGAGTAAACTCCATCTCAAAAAAAAATAAAAAAGACTGAACACTGTAGCATGTAAACTTGGTTACTTTCATTCTGAAAGTTTTTCTTTTTATAGACCATATTAGAATTTTAAGTGATCTCATGTCAAGCTCCAACCAGAGGACTCAGGGTCTTTAACAAAGAATAATTGTTTTTATCTTCTCCAACATAATTAGAAATGCCTTGAAACAAAATCTTAATTGCAGTAGTCAAACAATTCCATTTCAAGTGTCATGACTGGCTACTCACAGTTGGCATGTTTTTGATGATGCTTGGGAATAGCGTTTGCGGCGGTTTCTGCTGATGCTGTTGCTTTGGAGGTTGCTGGACGCTCAGGTTCTGTGGCGGCTGAATGGGCTGCAGTGGCTGCTGGCTAGTTTTTGGCTGGGATTGTCCAACAGTCTGATCAATTACATCTGGTAGAGGCTTGGGCTCTACTTCAGCTAAAGATGGCTTTGATTCTAATGGTTGCAGCTGCTTATTTAAAGACTGTTTTGATTCCAGATGATTTGAGGAAGGGCCTAATACCTGACCAACTTGAAAATATGGGTGTTTCAATGCCTGTAAAAACACAGAACAACAACAAATGGAAAATGGTTTCACCTAAATGTATTGCACATAAACTATGATTGGCCCTTTGTGAGGGCCACAGGAGCTACCATTAGCCCACAGGCGCTTCCAAGATTTAGAAAGCAGCCATCATTCCCTATACAGTACCCCTTTTAAAAGGTAACCAGAAAAAATGATTTGAGAAATAAATTGTACTAAAAAATAAAAAGTGGCTCACACCTGTAATCCTAGTACTTTGGGAGGACGAAGCAGGTGGAACACTTGCAGTCAGGAGTTCAAGACCATCCTGGCCAACATTGTGAAACACCGTCCCTACTAAAAATACAAAAATTAGCTGGGCACGGTGGCATGTGACTATTGTCCCAGTTACTCGGGAGGCTGAGGCAGGAGAATCACTTGAACCCGGGAGGCAGAGGTTGCAGTGAGCTGAGATCGAGCACTACTGTACTCCAGCCTGGTGACAGAGCAAGACTCAATCTCAAAAAAAAAAAAAAAGAGAGAGTCTACTATGAGATGCCTTTTTGCTACCCATGACAGATTCCTTCATAACTAGTCTGTCACGTGTCTGAATGTTTATCATTGCAAACTGATTCCTTGTTGCAACCTCAGGGTTCCTCATTTGAACCACAAAACACAGAAAATCATTGGTGTAGCTATTTTTCATTTCTCCCAAGGATCTTCTATGCCTATAAATTAATTTATGACATACACTGTATGCCAAGGGCTTTGTGATTAATTCTCTTAGTAAAATCCTGTTGAGAATAGACCTGCCTTCGTAAATGAAAACATCCCTGATATTAAAAAACCTGAAAGATTTAAAAGGTCTAACAGGAAGACTCATCTCACCTGGCTTGCTGTTGGTCGTTTCTTTGGATCCCAATTCAACATTTCAGTCATGAGCTGAATAGCTTCATTACTGGCATTGGGAATCAGAGTTTTCAAGTTTATAGGAACACACTGGGGAAAACGGAAGTTCATAGAAGATGCCAGCTGGTATCCTTCTGGCCAGTCGCTCTGTTTCAGGAGTATGTAAGTGTGGGTGGGGAGAGCAAAACAAATTGTTTTTAGTAATCTATTTAAAAAACATAGCAGTAATATAAACATCATTTATGCTTGAACATTTTCATGTTGATCCATATAAATAAACATGAGAATAAAATACCAGTCCAGGTCTAGAATTCAGTGTTATAGCAGTATAGAAAAAACATGAAGCTGAGAGTTAGGAAACAATGTGAGAAGCACTTTTATAACCTTTTTTTGTTTTTGAGACAGGAGCTGGCTCTGTTGTCCAGGCTGGAGTGCAGTGGTGCAATCATGGCTCACTATAGCCTCACCCTCCAGGGCTCAAGAGATCCTTCCACCTCAGCCTCCTGAATATCCGGGACTATAGGTGCGCACCATCATACTAGCTAATTTTTTTTTTTTTTTGTATTTTTTGTGGAGACAGGGTTTCACTATGTTGCCCAGGCTGGTCTTGAACTCTGGGGTTCAAGTGATCCTTCCGCCTGGGCTTCCCAAAGTGCTGGGATTACAGGCATGAGCCACCATGCCTGCCCTTTATAAATTTTACAATATTAAACTCTTGTCTGGTTTTTGATCCTGATGGTGATGCTGCTGTGATGTTACCTGGGCTAACTCTGAACAAATAAGGAAAAGTGCTTTACAAAGAGGCTGATTGCTAACAAAGATCTCTGTATGTACTATGTATCACAGCCAGTGTTAAAAATGTACACATCTGGGAAATGACAATTACATTAAAGCTTTAATATCTTACATTACTTGTGTAATGTTAACTGCAAGGCACATACTAATTTAATTAGGATGTCATTATATACACACTTATAAAGCACATCTCAGAAAGTAAGGTGTAGATAAAATATAATTAGTTATAGTTAATTGAAAAGTATTCAGTTCAATAAGTCAAATGTCCATATATAAAAGGAAACAAGAAAGGGTTAAGAAAAAATAAGGTTCACTACACCAGGGGTTAACAGTTGATGTCAATGGCCAGCCACAGAGTGAGTAGGAAAGAGCCCAAGTAAGGCTGTCTGTACAGTGTCAGCTGGACATCACCCCCAAGTAACACTCTAACCACACAGAATTTTTCCTTAAGTTCTTAAGAAAAGGCAAGCACCTGTTTTTCTTTTTTTTTCTTGAGACAGAGTTTCACTCTTGTTGCCCAGGCTGGAGTGCAATGGTGCGATCTTGGCTCACTGCAACCTCTGCCTCTGGGGTTCAAGGGATTCTCCTTCCTCGGCCTCCCAAGTAGCTGGGATTACTGGCACCCACCACCATGCCCAGCTAATTTTTGTATTTTCAGCAGAGACGGGGTTTCATCATATTGGTCAGGCTGGTCTCGAACTCCTGACCTCAGGTGATCCGCCCACCTTGGCCACCCACAGTGCTGGGATAACAGGTGTGAGCCACCGTGCCTGGCCTAAGCACCTGTTTTTCTTCAGCTGGTGGGATCCCAGCTCCTTGCAGTCCTTAACACACTCTGATTTAAGGATTATGGCCAGGTGCAGTAACTCACACCAAGTAATCCCAGCACTTTGGGAGGCTGGGGTGTGCAGATCATATATTACTTGAGCTCGGGAGTTCGAGACCAGCCTGACCAACATGGTGAAACCATCTCTACTGAAAATAGAAAAATTGACCAGGTGTGGTGGTCACACGCCTGTAATCCCAGCTACTCAGGAGGCTAAGGCAGGAGAATTGCTTGAACCTGGGAGGTGGAGGTTGCAGTAAGCTGAAATTGTGCCACTGCACTCTAGCCCGGGAGACTGAGTGAGACTCCATCTTTAAAAAAAAAAAAAAAAGGATTATAAGAAAATTAATCATTAAAGTATGAGCCTATTTCAAAATGAAAATACCAGATATCTAGGCAAAAGTTATAAATAATGAAAAATTACAAAATTAAAAGCAAAGTAGCAAGTTAGAAATAATCAAAAGTTATAGCAACTTTGGGACAAGAGTACTTACCTTTTTGGGAGTCCCTAAAACTTGGCAAATTTTAAAGATTTCATCAACCTCACTTGTCCCTGGGAAAAGTGGCCTTAACATATAGAGTTCAGCCATGATACTTCCAACAGCCCACACATCAATGGGAGAGCTATACACGGAAGATCTCAGCAAAACTTCAGGGGCGCGATACCTAAGAAAACAAAACAAAACAAAAGAAGTTATTTTGATTGCAATTTCAAAGGTGGATGGGCAGTAGCAGTCTCCTCTGTTTGGTGATGCATTTCCATCAAAGAGTAGATATTCAGATCCTGTTCCTTCTGTGTGTCAGTCATTTGTACAATGTTCTAGGGGCAATAGGACATAACACATGTTCCCTGACCACAGACAATGAATGGGGCTGGCGACAAATGTGAATGAAATGTCCATGAAGCCCAAGACAGGAACTCAAATGAATAGATATGGAAATAGTGGAAATAAGTGCTATCTGATATATTAAGAAAAAAAAATAGGCCAGACCTGGTGGCTCGAGCCTGTAATCCCAGCACTTTGTGAGGCTGAGGTGGGTGGATCATGAGGTCAAAAGATCAAGACCATCCTGGCCAACACAGTAAAACCCCATCTCTACTAAAAATACAAAAATTAGCCAGGCGTGGTGGCATGCACCTATAGTCCTGGCTACTTGGGAGGCTGAGGCAGGAGAATTGCTTGAACCCGGGAGGCAGAGGTTGCAGTGAGCCAAGATCTGGCCACTGCACTGCAGCCTGGTGACAGAGTGAGACTTTGTTTCAAAAAAAAAAAAAGAAAGAGAGAAAGAAAAGAAGTAGAAAAACCATGTTATAAAACATTATATTCAGCATCTATTCACCATGAAGCACAGAAAACAAAAGATGAACAAGGATTAGCCCTGAGTAGTGGAGTTTTCTCTTCTTTTTACCAGTTTGAAAGTGCTGATATCCTCAATGGACTCCTCTTCTGTGGTCAACAATACTTTTCATTGAGAAAAATACTCAATTTACAAGAGCAAAGTGAGCTGGGGAGTCCAACAGAGTCTGCTAAATGGAAGATACTCTCAATTTCTCAATTCTAACTCCTTTTTTCTAACCAAAATGTATAGATATTTCAGTCCAAATGTTTGGCAGTACTGACTAGTTTTGTTCAATGCCATTTCATTGTAACATTAATGAGAGAAGGAGAGAGAGAGAAAGTAAGGGAAGGGAAGGCGGAAGGGAAGAAGGTAGGGAAGGGAAAGAAGGAAGGAAGGAAAGGAAAGGTGAAAGGAAAGAAAAAAGGAAAGGAAAGGAAAGGAAAGAAAACGGATTCCTGACTGGGCCACTGTGTGGGGGCTGCATGTTCTCTCCAAGTCTACATGGGTTTTCTCCAGGGCTCCAGCTTCTTCCCATAACCCAAAGATGTACATGTCAGGTGAACTGAACTGGGGTGTCTGTGTGGTCCCAGGATAAGTAAGTGTACATGTGTGTGTGTGTAGGGGGGTGCTGCCATGGGTGGCTGTCCCATCCACAGTTGGTGCTCACCTTGCACCCCCAGCTGCCAGGACACGCTGTAGCCACCTGTGACCCTGAAATGGAATAACTGGGCAAATAATTATCTTCCTTGTTTTTATTAATCTTTCTTTTTCTTTTCTTTTTTTTTTTTGAGACGGAGTCTCACTCTGTTGCCAGGCTGGAATGCAGGGTGCAATCTCGGCTCACTGCAACCTCCGCCTTCCGGGTTCAAGCGATTCTCCTGCCTCAGCCTCCTGAGTAGCTGGGACTACAGGTGCACCATGCCTGGCTAATATTTGTATTTTTAGTAGAGATAGGGTTTCACCATGTTGGTCGTCATGGTCTCGATCTCTTGACCTCATGATCCTCCTGCCTCAGCCTCCCAAAGTTCTGGGATTACAGGCGTGAGCCACAATGCCCAGCCTTAATCTTTCTTAAATGTATGTATAGCTCACATGTATTCAATGTTCAATATTAGTGTCTTGGTCACTATTTAGAAGTTTGGCCCGGGCGTGGTGGCTCACACCTGTAATCCCAGCTCTTTGGGAGACCGAGGTGGGCAAATCATGAGGTCAGGAGTTTGAAACCAGCCTGGCCAACATGATAAAACCCTGTGTCTACTAAAAATACAAAAAATTAGCTGGGTGTAGTGGCAGGTGCCTGTAATCCAAGCTGCTCGGGAGGCTGAGGCAGAAGTATTGCCTGAACCCAGGAGGTGGAGGTTCAGTGAGTTGAGATCATACCACTGCACTCTAGCCCGGGTGACAGAGTGAGACTCTGTCTCAAAAAAAAAAAAAAAGAAGTTTGGTGATGTTTTTGTGACCAGAAACATGCCTAAAATTGTTTATTTTAATTAGCACATGGTCGAATTGGTTTCATTATACCTTGTTTCACTTAAAGTCATAGTTTCCAAGAACCTATTGATGTTAGTTGAGGACTTACTGTAATTTCTTTGACAAATACTTTTACAAGCTTTATTGATATATAAGTCACATAATATACAGTTGATCTATTTAAAGTGTACATCACACTGCCTTCTCCTGGGGGGCCTCCACGTGTTTTCCCACATCTGTCCCTGTGTCTGTCTTCTTATAAGGACATCAGCCTTACTGGATGAAGAACAATCATGTTCTGATACGACCTCATCTTAGCTTGATTACATCTGCAAAGACCCCATTTCAAAATAAGTTCGCATTCCCAGGTAACCAGGGCAAATCCATCACGGAAGGCTTGGTGCTATTCTTACGTCGTGAATAAGTTCTTTTTCAGGCAAGATGAGATTAGTTCCTGAGAGAGGGGCTGCTCCACAGCAAGCTTCCTCCTCTTTTTTGTTCCTTCCTTGAACGTGCCCATTTCCCCTTTGACCTTCCCTTTTTTTTTTTTTGAGATGGAGTTTTGCTCTTGTTGCCCAGACTGGTGTGCAATGGCACGATCTCGGCTCACTGCAACCTCCACCTCCCGGGTTAAAGCAACTCTCCGCCTCAGCCTCCTGAGTAGCTAGGACCACAGGTGCCTGCCACCACACCCAGCTAATTTCTGTATTTTTAGTAGAGATGGGGTTTCACTATCTTGGTCAGGCTGGTCTCAAACTCCTGATCTTCTGATCCACCTGCCTTGGCCTCCCAAAGTGCTGGGATTACAGGTGTGAGCCACCGCACCTGGCCACTATCCTTTTATGGCACAGATTAGTTTTCTCTGTTTTTGTATTTTACAGAAATGAAATCAGACGGTATGTGCACTTTTTCTGTTTGGCCTCTTGCTCTCAACATTAAGATTCATTCACATTGTGCATGCAGTTGTAGACCATTCATTCTCATTGTTGCAAAGCATTCCACTGGGTGAGTATACGATGCTACTGTTCATGGACATTTGGGTAGTATGCAGTTGAGATTATTCATGTCTTTTGGTGAACATGTGTATGTCTTTCTGTTGGTGACTCATAAGAACTTGTTTATTTGTGTATTGGCTGTCATGTAAGCAGCTGAAGCAGAGATTTTTCTTTTATTTTCTTATTTTACTGCTATGTTCTCTGTGCCTAAAATGATGTTTGGCACATAATAGGTATTCAACAAATATTTGTTGAATGAATGAGTGAATAAATGAAATTCTTCTTCCTTGTTTTTTCAGTAATCAGAATAGCAATAAACCAATCCTTCAATCTCTTTAAAGAACACAAAATTCAGTTCTATATTCTGTTTTAAATATTCAGTATGGAACCACCAGACATTTGTAAGAATCCACTGTAGGAACATAGACTTCAACATAGACTTATGCCTTAGGAGAATCGCATACTACTACTCACCATCTAGTAGAGACATAATCAGTGTACGGTGGCTGTGACCTTAATTCTCTTGCAAGTCCAAAATCAGCAATTTTCACAAGTTCTGGACCCATACAAAGCAAGTTTTCTGGTTTCATGTCCCTATGAAAAAAGCCTTGGTGATATATAGAGAAAAAAATACAATAAATCATTATGCTTAAACATAGCTTTATTTGATTTATAAACAAAATATAAATGAACCCCTCTTTTACAGTTAGAAACATCATCTTAGAAAAAAAGTAAACTGGCCCAGGCATGGTGGCTCATGCCTATAACCCCGGCACTTTGGGAGGCCGAGGTGGGTGGATCACTTGAGGTCAGGAGTGCAAGACCAGCCTGGCCAACATGGTGAAACTCTGTCTCTACTAAAAATACCAAAAAATCAGCTGGGCATGGTGGTGAACGCCTATAGTCCCAGCTACTCTGGAGGCTGAGGCAAGAGAATTGCTTGAACCCAGGAGGTGGAGGTTGTAGTGAGCCGAGATCATGCCACTGCACTCCAGCCTGGGCGACAGAGTGAGACTCTGTCGCAAAGAAAAAAGTAAACCATATTTATTGTCTAAGAAGTAATGGGATGTAGGGGCCCTGCTTTTCTTTTTTTTCTTTTCTCTTCTTTTTTTTTGGAGACAAAATCTCACTCTGTCGCCCAGACTAGATTGCAGTGGCGTGATCTTGGCTCACTGCAACCTCTGCCTCCCTGGTTCAAGCAATTCTCCTGCCTCACGCTCCAGAGTAAATGGGATTACAGGTGTCCACCACCATGCTTGGCTAGTTTTTTTATTTTTAGTAGAGATGGGGTTTTGCCATGTTGCCCAGGCTGGTTTCGAACTCCTGACCTCATGATCCACCCAACTCAGCCTTCCAAAGTGCTGGGATTATAGGCATGAGCCACTGTACCCAACTGGGGCTGGGAAGACTTTCTAAGCCTAAACGTTTTTCGTCACTTCAAAGTCAAGAGTGGGCTCTGTTTGTGACATCTGTAACAGTTCTGTAATCCGAGTTTATACAGTACTTCTAACTCTAAATAGCTGGTAACATCCATTTCACTACGTCCAAGACACATTCATTGTACTTTTGTAATGTAATGACAGGAATGGAACCATGTGATGCGGAGCGTAGTGACACTAATCCATAAAGTCTAAGAGAACTAAATAAATTACATATTTGTACAGCTGTGGTTTTCCCCACCCTAATATAAATATATTGGTAATTCAGTCCTATTTGAAGTAAACATTAGTTTCATTTTTTGACAGCAACAATTTTATGTATGTATGTACAGTATGTATTGAGACAAAGTCCTGCTCTGTCGCCCAGGCTGGAGTGCAGCGGTGCAATCTCGGCTCACTGCAACCTCTGCCTCCTGGATTTAAGCGATTCTCCTGCCTCAGCCTCCAAAGTAGCTGAGATTATAGGCATGTGCCACCATGCCAGGCTACTTTTTGTATTTTTAGTAGAGACAAGTTTTGACCATGTTGGCCAGGCTGGTCTCTAACTCTTGATCTCAAGTGAGGTCTCTCAAAGGGCTGGAATTACAGGTGTGAGCCACCACACCAGACCAAACCACGATTTAAAAATACCTGTTTTCTTGAAGTATCACATCTGAGTTGCTTAATTCTACAGCAAGAATTATTGGCTTCTGTGAAAATGCTGAATTATCCTTACACGTTGGCTTATTTGTTTGTGAAAATGTCGAATTATCCTAACAGACTCGTTTCCCAAATTACTCTGTAGTCAACCATACAGTCAACTCTTGACTACTTACATGTTACTTACTTTCAGTCACAATTTAAAAATCCTAATAGAACTTCCTCCTTCAATCACTTATGCTTTAGATGTCGCTGACAGCATAAATCAACTCAGGCAAATACCAAGTTTATGATGAGTTTAAAACAATTAAAAATCAGGAATCCATTACAAATAATTAAAATAGCAGATATCCCTTATTTCCATATAGTTAATACATTACTGATCTTTCCCAGTAAAATACAGTATATCATTACAGGATTTAGACTTTTAAAAGACCCCAAAGGCCGGGCACGGTGGCTCAAGCCTGTAATCCCAGCACTTTGGGAGGCCGAGGCGGGTGGATCACGAGGTCAAGAGATCGAGACCATCCTGGTCAACATGGTGAAACCCCGTCTCTACTAAAAAATACAAAAAATCAGCTGGGCATGGTGGTGTGTGCCTGTAATCCCATCTACTCAGGAGGCTGAGGCAGGAGAATTGCCTGAACCCAGGAGGCGGAGGTTGCGGTGAGCCGAGATCGCGCCATTGCACTCCAGCCTGGGTAACAAGAGCGAAACTCCGTCTCAAAAAAAAAATAAATAAATAAAAATAAAATAAAAGACCCCAAAAATTTATATGACACAAATAAAAAGTTTTTTTTTAATGTTCTTAAAACATTTTTCAATGTTCTTTTAATAAGTTTAAGAAGTGTTCTTAAAATATTTATATGGAATCCTGAATAGAAGTTTGGGAAGGTAAATAATTCCTGTGTCAGTTAGAGGATAAAGTAAAAAAAGAAAATATAAAATATAGGATGAGGCCTGGGATGGTGGCTCACGCCTGTAATCCCAGCACTTTGGGAGGCTGAGGCTGGCGGATCACTTGAGCCCGGGAGTTTAAGACCAGCCTGGGCAACATGGTAAAACCTCATCTCTACATAAAATAAAAAATTAACTGGGTGTGGAAGCATGTGCCCGTAGTCCCAGCTACCAGGGAGGCTGAGGTGGGAGGATCACCAGAGCCCAGGAAGCCAAGGCTGCAGTGAGCCAGGATGGCACCACTGCACTCCAGCCTGGGCATCACAGTGAGATTCTGTCTCAAATAATGATAATAATAAAATTAAATACAGGATGAGACATGAAGGGAACCTGATGGTGATTTTTAAGTACCTATGTTCAGAACACAGCAATGGTATGGGACAAACTTTTCTAATTTAATATCTAAACATCCGGCAATTCTAAACAAATGTTTTTAAAAAACAATCATATTAACTTTTTGGACTAATAATTATTTTGGTTTGATGGATATGAAAAAGCCACATTAATCAAAGTACATAAATAAGAAATTCATAGAAAACTGAACAAGTATTAATACTTGCTTTAATTTCATTCAGAGAACAGAAACAACTAAATGTAAATACCAAGGAAAACTATAAAACACTATTCCACGGGTGCTACAAACTATTTAAATGTTAATAATTGGTCGTGCTAGATCAAAACAGTCTAATCTTTTTCCAAAAGAGGGTCCTTTGTTTTTTTTCATTTCCACGATAAAATTAGGGGGAATTAGGTTGCAGGATGGGTTCTGATGACTGAAGCTAAAGGCTGATGATGATTGAACTGGTAAAAAAAATTCTGCTGTGCTGGAGGATAACTATAGATTATAGAAATTCCCATTTATTTATTTATTTGAGAAGGAGTTTTGCTCTTTTTGTCCAAGCTGGAGTGCAATGGGGTGATCTCAGCTCGCCACAACCTCTGCCTCCTGGGTACAACCTATTCTCCTGCCTCAGCCTCTCAAGTAGCTGGGATTTCAGGCGAGTGCTACCATGTCTAGCTAATTTTTTATGTTTTTAGTAGAGACAGGGTTTCACCATGTTAGCCAGGCTGGTCTCTAACTCTTGACCTCAGGTTGATCCATCCGCCTCGGCCTCCCAAAGTGCTGGGGTTACAGGTGTGAGCCACCAAGCCTGGCCTTTCTTTTTTTTTTTTTTTTTTTTGAGATGGAGTCTCACTGTGCTCCCCATGCTGGAGTGCAATGGCTCGATCTCGGCTCACTGCAACCTCCATCTCCTGGGTTCAAGCAATTCTCCTGCCTCAGCCTCCCCAGTAGCTGGGATTACAGGTACCCACCACCATGCCTGGCTAATTTTTTTGTACTTTTTTAGTAGAGACCCAGTTTCACCATGTTGGCCAGGCTGGTCTCTAACTGCAGATCTTAGGTAAACTACCTGCCTCGGCTTCCCAAAGTGCTGGATTACAGATATGAGCCATCACACTTGGCCAGAAATTCCATTTCATATAGAATCACAGAAATTCTCAAATTTTTAAATAAAAATGTCAGTGTGTATAGGCACATACCCCAAATTTGTGTTCCTCCAATATAACAGTTATTTAACAGTTTAATATATAATTTCTATGCACAATCTTGACAGTAATCTAAAGAGGTAGGGAAATGAAACTTAAAAGAAACCTACCATGTTTATGGATAAAAGCCAGCCCTTGCAATATCTGATACATAATATTTCTGATGACTGACTCAGGGAACAACTTGTTTCTGTAAAGAAATGAACAAACAGTCACATAATTCTGTTAAACAACCAGCCAACCAATCCAAAGAAGGTTGATATTCCCCCTGCCTTGGAGCCTCCGTTGGCCTCATGATACTGGTTAAAGGTATGATTTATGGATTTACAGTGTGAAAGCTCATATATTTAATACATGAAAATCAGATTTTTTTTTGTTTTGATATGTGGTAAAAACTCAAATCCCAAACTGAATGTATTGCACACATATTAAATAGCTAAATTTTAAACTGTCCCAAGAAGAATAAAGCAAGTTGAAAAACGAATTACTAACAGATAAGCCAAGCTTGCAAATCTGTATTATGTAGGTTTTAAGAATTTTAGAGGTGGCTGGGTGCAGTGGCTCATGCCTATAATCCCAGCATTTTGGGAGGCCAAGGTAGGAGGATCGCTTAAACCCAAGAGTTTGAGACCAGCCTGGGCAACATGGTGAAACCTTGTCTCTACAAAAAAATACAAAAATTAGCCAGGTGTGGTGGCGCGCACCTGTAGTCCAGCTGCTGGAGGGGATGAGATGGGAGGATCACTTGAGCCTGGGAGTTCGAGGCTGCAAGGAGCCATGATTGTGCCACTGCACCCCAGCCTGGTGACGGAGTGAGATCCTGTCTCAATAAATAAATCAATTTAGAGGTATAAATAAATGCTTCAATTCTATTCTACATATTGGTGGTGTCCAATAGAAATATAAGAGCCAGCTGGGTGCAGTGACTCATGCCTGTAATCCTAGCACTTTGGGAGGCCGAGATGGGTGGATCATCTGAGGTCAGGAGTTCAAGAGCAGCCCGGCCACCATGGTGAAACCCTGTCTCTACTAAAAATATAAAAATGAGTCGGGTGTGATGGCACGTGCTACTCAGAAGGCTGAGGCAGGAGAATCACTTGAACCTGGGAGGTGGAGGCTGCAGTGAGCCAAGATTCACCACTTCATTCCAGCCTGGGCAAAAGAGCGAGACTCCATCTCAAAAAAAGAAAAAAAAAAAGAAAAAAGATAAAAAGAAATACCTGAGAGCCACTTGTGTACTTAACATTTTTCTAGCAGCCATGTTAAATCAAACAGGTAAAGTTAATTTTTAATAATATATTTAATTTAACCTAATATATACCAAATACTATTCCAACATGTAATCAATATAAAAATTAGCTAACTGCACCACTGCACTCCAGCGTGGGTGACAGAGCAAGACTATGCCTCTAAAAAAATTTTATTATAAAAATTATTCATTTAAAAAATTTTACCTTTTAAATTTTTTAGAGGCATAGTCTAAATATATATTATATACTATAATTACCAACCTATTTTACCACTGATTTTATTTATTTTAAATAGTTCAAAACTATTGAACATTTCTCACTTTAAAATCAGGCAAAATGGACGTTTATCCCCCAGATGTGACCAGAACAACCACCAAAACATTATCTCCCCAAGCCCAGGGCAGAGGACCAAAGCTCTCCCTTTACAGATACTGCCCACACATTTAAAAATTGTGAATTTCCTTGGAATTGGTAACACATCAAGTATTATCACTGACTTGTGCCTTCCAGTGAATGAGTTTCTTAAATCTTTTCTTGAAAGGAACTAGATTCCTTTCTCCATTCTTTCATTAACCTCCACGAGATGCTTGGGAGAGCAATGAAGATAATTTTCTCAATAGTGCCCAAGGCCAGCTTTGTTACTGAGTACTAAACTATATATAAGTTTGTATTTTAAAAAGCATAAATAGATAGGATGTGTATTTATATGAGACACCGGTCTTGACTTTTAAGGATATGCAACAGAAAAATGGTGGCTATGTCACAGCTGGTTCTTCTTCAGTGTTAAATGTTACCCTTTGATAAAGATAACAGAACTAGTTAATTTAAATTTACCTTTCGGAGTGATCAATCTTTATATCGTAAAGTACTGACATACTGAAAGGATCCAAAGAACTCATGGAGAGAGTAACAGGGAAGAAAGTGAATAAAAACATACCTGTCTTTCATTAATTGATAGAGGTTTTCTTTCATATATTCAAATATGAAATAAAGATGGTCATTTTCTCTGATAACTTCTTTCAATTTAATAACATTAGCATGATTAAGTTTCTTCAGAGACTGAAAAATAACAAATACGCATTAAAGTTTCTTAAAAAAAAACTTATAGAAGTTGGCAAAATCGCATCAATGCCAAGTTTGATAATTAAGTAATTTTCCATTTTGCCTGGGTTCATTAATTAATAACATTTTAATATCTACATAATTGCTTTAAGTAATGAAAGTTAAGTGCAAGCAATAAACCAAGCTAACAATAGGTATCAAACATTTCAATCTGTTACATTTTTCCCTTGGTTTATGAAATAGTTTATGAAAAGTCTAACTTTTGTCTGACTTAACCATGCAAAGGTATCCAAAATGGTATCCAAGTCTTTAAGCATCAAATCTAAGGAAATGGTATGTAGTAATTTAAAAACTTGTCTTTTGGTGGCTGGGCGTGGTGGCTCATGCCTGTTATCCCAGCACTTCGGGAGGCTGAGGTGGGCAGATCACCTGAGGTCAGGAGCTCAAGACCAGCCTGGCTAACATGGTAAAACCTTGTTTCTACTAAAAATACAAAAATTAGCTGGGCATGGCAGCACACGCCTATAGTCCCAGCTACTCAGGAGGCTGAGGTAGGAGAATCGCTTGAACCCAGGAGGCAGAGGTTGCAGGGAGCTGAGATCCTGCCACTGCACTCTATCCTCGGTGACAGAGTAAGACTCTGTCTCAAAAAAAAAACAAGTTGTCTTTGGAGAATATGATTTAAGATGCTCTTTTAAAAGTGAGAGTGAACTTTCAAATGTGAGAATATAATCATACGCTATTCTACACTGACATCAGAACAAGAAGAAATGAGAAATTAATTTAGAATATAAAGCAAAAACAAATACAATTATTTTCAGAATGCTTCCCACAGAGAATAAAACAATCTTAACTAAAAATAATCTTAACTACTGTCCTCAGGCCTCAGATAGAGTTAAAGCCCCTTCTCAGGTTCTTTTCATCTTTAGGATTTTACCTTAACTTCTCTCAAGTTCATACATTCATCCCAAGAATAGAACTTTCTCTTCATCCTAAAATAAATAAAGGAAAGTTTAGTGTTCAGGGATTGAGGATTCAAAGATACAGATTACACTGTTGGCTTTCTTACTAGTATTGGTTCACTTTGGCGAGCTATCTCTTTCCTCATCCTTACAAGGAAATCACTTCCTCCTGTTTATCTCAAGGCTAGTTAGTAGGACAACCTCACATCCACAATTCAGCTTTAACACAAAAATGACAAAATTACCATTCATCTTCCTTTCTGGGTGAGTTCTTAACACTTCTCTAATAAGTTTAACTGTGCCTTTCTTAAAGGGTCCCTTCCAAGTTCCTCTCATTTTAGACCTTAAGAGATAAACATGAAACACTATACCTCAGAGGGGGTTAGGGAAAGAAATCACAAATTTTGAGCAAATTTAGTCAAATAATTTGATCTGATAACTTGCATATCATGACATCAGCTTTAGACGAGAGGCCCATAAAGTTAAAGATGTCCCTACTTAAATGATTTAAGTCGGCAAAAAATCAGAAGTAACTATAAACGTTAGAAATGGCTTTCTTGAATTTTGTTCTTTACTTCCCCTCTTTTATCCCAGTGTTGGTTTCTATGAGAGGTAAATGTACCAAAAGTGTATTTAGGGTAAAAAATACTTCCACTATATACACCACAGTTACTTGGTGTGTTTTTATACGAACATGTGTTTTTATAGGAACAGATTTTTAGTCACCATACAAAACAGGATAAAACGCAGGATTCACATGCTAAAAAATGTTTCTTCAGGTATGGAAATTATAAGGCTGGACTGTGAAAAAGCACCAAATATGCCATACTGCTTTCATTTAGTATTATAATCTCCTACTGAGATGTTCCAGAAGATCCTTGGGAAGCTTAGAGTTGTCTTTATGAATTAGAATAAGCCTTATGATCCAGAAGCTCCAGGGGGTATAATACGCAAATGAGGCAACGAGGAAAAATTGGCAGCACAACATCACAGCCAGGAACAGAGGCTGTGGAACCGCACTGCCTGGATTCAAATCCTTGGCCCGTCACTCACAGCATGACTTTGGACAAGTTACCTAATGATTTGTCTATGCCTCAAATTCGTTAGCTAGACATACAGTAGAAACTGCCGCATTAAAAAGCTTCTTGCAAACTGCTGAGTTCAGCACTCACTAACTACCAGATGTTTTCATTTTTACCAATATCTATGACTGACTGTAAGATAATGTAAAGGGCATCACTGCTATTATTTCCAAAATATCCTTAGTGAATCAGAATTTCATTTGCAGTTATTCAGGTACTAGAAATTTATGAAGAAGTGTGATGAAATGGGGATCACTAGCTTATTAAAAGATACTTTTCAGTGCTATAGATTTATAAAATGTCTTGCTAAAATGTAAAATGTAAATCTAGCACAATGATGAATTTAAAATAAAACAGAAGTCAATTCAAGTATAGCTATAAAAAAGTTGATTAATAAAATGATCATATACATGTGAAATTGCACATATAATCTGCTATGATTTTTTCTTTTTGAGACATGGTCTCATTCTGTCACTCAGACTGGAGTGCAATGGTGCGATCATGGCTCACTGTAGTCTTGACCTCTTGGGCTCAGGTGATCCTGGGATTACAGGCATGAGCCACCACACCTAGCCTGCTATGATGTTTGAAATATAATTTCAGAATTTTATTTTATTTTTGAGATGGAGTCTCGCTCTGTCACCCAGGCTGGAGTGCAATGGCATGATCTCAGCTCTGCAACCTTTGCTTCCCCAGTTCAAGCGATTCTCTTGCCTCAGCCTCCCAAATAGCTGGGATTACAGGCGCCTGCCACCACACCTGGCTAACTTTTGTATTTTTAGTAGAGATGGGGTTTCGCCATGTTGGCCAGGCTGGTCTCGAACTCCTGACCTCAGGTGATCTGCCTGCACCGGCCTTCCAAAGTGCTCGGATTACAGGCATCAGCCACCATACCCAGCCTGGAATTTATTTTTCATTTTAGGGGAAAAGTATCAACGGATCTTCAAGTGTTACCTCACAAGTTGCACCTAGAATATTTATGGCCTAAATTGGAAATGCCTAAAATTTTATATCACCAAGCAAAAGATTGATTGGATATTATGGGATGTGAATGGTTTTGGTAACAAACAAACAAAACAATGAGAATGGAGAATGAGGACTCTGATATTTGTAATTTCCATGTAAAGTTTATCCCTCTCCATTAGCCTTGAAGGAGACGGCAAAGCCTGCTTGTATGACTCTTATAAAGATAGCTGTCTTGTTCAGACATGAGGAATAACGGCTATAGTGAATACTCAGTGTAGGTTAAACTGATAATCTGACAGTAGCCTGGTTTCACAATTCCTTCACTCCTAAGAGATGTTCACCTCTGTCCTACCACGATCACTCATAAACTCCTTGTGATGAGGAGTTCTACTGTCCAAGACCTCAACCTTTACCACTTCAGACTCTGAGCATAACCTCTTATCCTTTTCACCATCATTACCCTCAAAACTTCTTCATACAACGTTTCTTGTTCAACTTGTGGCCATTCCTACAATCACCCAAGTGGCGTGGCTTGCCTCCTCACCCAGCTTGGCCCCACCATCAGCCTTTCACCCACTACACTCTCCAGATCACACAGACGCTCTGAACATCCCCTTCTCCCACCGTTCCACCGCTCCTGCCTTGTCATCCTCCAGTCTCCATACAGATTAGTGGAGGTGGAAAGAAGAGTCATGAAAATGCTCCCAGTGGCTCCACTTTCACATCCATCCCGTGTAATTTCAGGCGGACTCTTCCTGACACTGGGCAACCCTTTTGTGGCTTTCTTAGCAACTCAGTAACTCATCTTTCAAACTCTCCAAAGCTCCATGCCTCCACTGCCCACTTCCCGCTACTCCTTGTCCCACCGTGGTCTGACTTACTTCTACTATTCCACTGGAACGACGCTCACCACAGCCGCCAGTTATGTCATATTCCCCAAACCCAAGGTACACCACAGCAGATGATATTGTTGAAATATTGTAAGGCCATTTCCAGCCCTTTCCTTCTGCCTCCTAATATAGAGGTTGGAAGAGTAAACACTCTCTCAGCTTCCTTTGGAAGAGAGACCACGTGACCCAGTGCTAGCTGGTAAGACGAAAGGGGATGTCCTTGGGGACTCCCGGGAAAGAATTACTACTTCCTGATAAAAGATGGAGAAGAGTTAGCTGGTATTATTCTCCTTTCTCCCCTCCTTGAACAGGGATGTAATGCCTGGAGGTGCAGTAGCCATAAGGTGGTCATTAGGTGACACATTTAAGGACAAAAACAATGTTAACTGCTCAGCATGAAAATCGTACAAAACATCTGAATTTCTTGGCTACAGCGATGAGCCATTGAAAGAGCTCTGGAATCATCACCCTCCAGACTTCTTGATACCTACTTCTGCTTCTTTCGATCTTTCCCTTGGTTTCAGATACTTTCTACATTCTCCTGGTTTCTCCACCATTTCTCTGGTGGCTCCTCAGTCTTTTCTGTAAGATGCTATTCCAGGATGCTTACTTTATATGCCATGGTTTCTCAGTGCTCTAAATGAAGACCTCGTTTCTTCTCCCTCTAAAGAGTTTCAATCAGCATATGTAGACTAGTAGACTAATCATTCCAAATCATTAGCCTGCACCTCTGTTTTGAGATTTTTTTTTTTTTTTTTGGGATGGAGTCTTGCTCTTGTTGCCCAGTCTGGAGTGCAATGGCGCGATCTCAACTTACACAACCTCCGCCTCTCGGGCTCAAGCAATTCTCCTGTCTCAGCCTACCGAGTAGCTGGGATTACAGGTGTGCACCACCACACCCGGCTAATTTTGTATTTTTTAGTAGAGACAGGATTTCTCCATGTTGGTCAGGTTGGTCTCAAATTTCTGACCTCAGGTGATCCGTCCACCTTGGCCTCCCAAAGTGCTGGGATTACAGGCGTGAGCCACTGCACTCAGCCTTGAGATTTAAATGCAAATATTCCATTGACTAAAAGTCATCTTAAAGTCATTATGCCCCAGACAGAATTCAGCTTTACCCCTAGGCCTGTGATTGTCCCCTCCTTGACATGGTACATAGCACCATCTCTATACATTTAAGCCAGAATCCCAGGAGTTAGCCTGGACTCTTCCCCATTTTTTACTCCTCCCTCCATCCTCATGCCCAGTCACCAGTTCCTGTAGAGCCTGCTCCCTAAGTGTCCCTCGACTGTATCCAGTTATATCCATCCCCAGAGCTACTTTCTTGTCAGGCACCACTTCTAACCAAGATGACTACGCTGACCTTCTACCTGGCCACCCTGTGTCCACTCTTGACCTCTTCGAGACGGAGTTTCGCTCGTTACCCAGGCTGGAGTGCAATGGCGCGATCTCGG
This sequence comes from Sapajus apella, assembly GCF_009761245.1. Classification (NCBI taxonomy): domain Eukaryota; kingdom Metazoa; phylum Chordata; class Mammalia; order Primates; family Cebidae; genus Sapajus; species Sapajus apella. The sequence goes on along the minus strand of NW_022437010.1, from coordinate 968,590 downwards.
CTCACCGCAGCCTCCGCCTCCTGGGTTCAGGCAATTCTCCTGCCTCAGCCTCCTGAGTAGCTGGGATTACAGGCACGTGCCACCATGCCCAGCTAATTTTTTGTAGTTTTAGTAGAGACGGGGTTTCACTGTGTTGACCAGGATGGTCTCGATCTCTTGACCTTGTGATCCACCTGCCTCGGCCTCCCAAAGTGCTGGGATTACAGGCATGAGCCACCGCGCCCGGCTACTCTTGACCTCTTCTATCCAGTCCCCACTCTTCTGCTAATGAGCCAGTTCCAAAAATTTGATCACATCAACAATGCTGCTTAAAATCCTTCAAGACTTTCTAGTCCTCAAGATACACAAACTCAGCAGGGCGCGGTGGCTCCCGGCTGTAATCCCAGCACTTTGGGAGGCTGAGGTGGGCAGATCATGAGGTCAGGAGTTTGAGACCAACCTGACCAACATGGTGAAACTCCGTCTCTAATAAAAATACAAAAATTAGCCAGGTGTGGTATCACATGCTTGTAATCCCAACTATTTAGGAGGCTGAGGCAGGAGAATCACTTGAACCTGGGAGGCGGAGGTTGCAGTGAGCTGAGATCACACCACTGCACTCCAGCCTGAGTGACAAGAATGAAACTCTGTCTCAGAAAAAAAAAAAAAAAGATATACAAACTCTTTCGTGGCTTCACAGCTTCCTATGTTCAAGAGATTCTTGTGCCTCAGCCTCTCGAATAGCTGAGATTATAGGTGTGTGCCACCATGGCTGGCTAATTTTTGTATTTTTAGTAGAGACAGGGTTTCACCATGTTGGCCAGGCTGGTCTTGAACTCCTGACCTCAATCTAAAGTGCTGGGATTACAAGTGTAAGCCACCGCACCCAGCCTATGCTTGTATATATTCTTCATTTTTTTTTGAGATGGAGTTTCACTCTTGTCGCCCAGACTGGAGTGCAATGGTGTGATCTTGGCTCACTGCAACCTCCACCTCCCAGGTTCAAGAGATTCTCATGCCTCAGCCTCCTGGGATTACAGGCATGCACCCCCATGTCCAGCTAATTTTTGTATTTTTAGTAGACATGGAGTTTCGCCATGTTGGCCAGGCTGGTCTCAAACTCCTGACCTCAAGTGATCTGCCCACCTCAGCCACCCAAAGTGCTGGGATAACAGGCGTGAGCCACCACCGCGCCCGGCCAGTGCCTGTATATATTCTTAGGCAAGGACAGGAAAATAAACAGCAGAGTTTTCAAAGATGAACTTGGCAATGTCACACACGGTACCTTTTGATGGCCACCAGCTCCCCGGACTCGTTACTCTTGCCCATAAGCACACTCCCATACGTGCCGTCCCCCAACTGTCTCATAGTTGTGTATCGATTCATCTTGGAAAAATAACGCAGAAGTTGTTGATTGAAATGGTTGCCTCGTTGAATATAAATCTGAATCCTTCTTAATTTTTGTTTTTTTCCTCACACTGTTGTTGCTATGCTGGTGACATGTGTGTCATCATTAAATATAGGCTCTTCCTCAAGATTATGTAGGTTCACAAGCTATAGCATGAAGGAATCTGGCAAGGAAACAGCGCTTCCATTCTTATGAACACCCTAAAAAAGAAAACAGGGATATGAATTTTCATTAACAAGTCTCTCCAAAAATTGTACTGACAACTTAGGGCACAGGGGAAAATTATAAATAATATAAATACTAGTGTGTTAGATATTTGTCAGTAAGTCATTTGTGCTATGTGAAATGAAGTTCACTGATTAATACTCACTTGGTAAATGCCTCATTTACATGGTACTGTGCTATTTATGTTCAATAATGGCATAATGGCTTGTGTTATTCCTTTTTTACTCGTATAATCTATACTATTACAAATCAGACTTCGGAAAATCGACATCTATATCATATCCCTTCTTTGAATCAGTTTTTGTATCATATTTAATTTGGCATATTAAGTTGAAAACTGTACTGCTTGTTAATTTTCTGTGAAATATAAGTACTCCAATTGGGTAAGGTAAATATAAAGCAAACTTTTATTTTATATGAAAAAATAGCATTATTTTAAAATTTTATATTCTATTTAAATAAAACATGCTATTTTATTTTACATAAAACTAAGAAAAATTTAAGGATTTAGTGTCACACTAGATTCATACAAAGAAATAAGAAACATAGCTGGGCGTGGTGGCTGACTTCTGTAATCCCAGTGACTTGGGAGGCCAAGGCAGGAGGATTGTTGAGGCCAGGAGTTTGAGACCAGCTTGGGAACCGTATCACACCCTTCTTTAAAAAACTAAAAAATTAGCTGGGCTTGATGGCATGCTTGTAGTCCCAGCTACTTGGGAGGGTGAGGCACAAGGATTGCTTGACCCCAGGAATTCAAAGTTACAGTGAGCTATGATCATACCACTAAACTCCATCCTGGGTGACAGAGTAAGACTCTGTCTCTAAAGAAATTTTTTTTTTAATTTTTAAAATAAAAAAGAGAAATAGAGCCTGAAGATGTGACTGAAATGCTGTAATCTCATAATCAAACTTGAATGAATGAGAAATTGTTCATAGATGAACAAAGAAAATGTTTTATTGAAATGGAATCAACTCCTGGTAGAGATGCTATTAACATTGCTGAAAAAACAACAAAGTTATTTTTTTGAGACAGAGTCTCACTCTGTCACCCAAGATGGAGTGTAGTGACTCAGTCTTGGCTTACTGCAACCTCTGTGTCCCAGGTTCAAGTGATTCTTGTCCCTCAGCCCCTGCCCCTGTCACCATCATTCCCTTACCCCCCAGTAGCTGGGATTACAGGTGTGCACCACCACACCTGGCTAATTTTTATATTTTTAGTAGGGATGGGGTTTTGCCATGTTGGCCAAGCTGGTCTTGAACTCCTGGCCTCAAGTGATCCACCCACCTCAGCCTCCCAAAGTGCTGGGATTACAGGTGTGAGCCAGTGCCCACAACAAAGGATTTAGAATATTACATAAACTGAGTTGACAAAGCAGTGGCAGGATTTGAGGAGACTGAGTTCAATTTTGAAAGAAGTGCTGTTGTAGGTAAAAATGCTATCAAGCAGTCTCACATATTATAGAGAAATCTTTTACGAAAGGAAGAGTCAAGCAATGGAGCAAATGTCATTGTTGTCTTATTCTGAGAAATGGTCTCAGCCATCCCATCCTTCAGCAGCCACCACCCTGATGGGCCAGCAGCCATCAACACAGAAGTAAAACCCTCCACCAGCAAAGCGATTGTGACTCACTGATGGCCCAGATCATCAGCATTTTTTAGCAATAACATTTTATTTATTTATTTTTGAGACAGAGTCTTGCTCTGTCACCCAGGCTAGAGTGCAGTGGTGCCATGTCAGCTCACTACAACTGCTGTCGCCCAAGTTCAAGCAATTTTCCTGCCTTGAAGTAGCTGGGACTACAGGTGTGAGCCATCATGCCCAGCTATTTTTTTGTATTTTTAGTAGAAACTGGGTTTCACCATGTTGGCTAGGCTGGTCTTGAACTCCTGACCTCAAGTGATCCCCCCCGCCTCCACTTCCCAAAGTTCTAGGATTACAGGCGTGAGCCACTGCACCTGGCAGCAATAAGATATTTTTAAATTAAGGTATGTACATTATTGTTCTAGAGAAAATGCTACTGCACACTAAACATACTACAGAATAAAGTAAACATAATTTGTATATGTATTTTGAAACCAAAAAACATGCGTGACTTGCTTTATTGTAATATTCAATTTATTGCCGTAGTCTGGAGCTAAACCCACAGTATCTCCGAAGCATGTCTGTAGTTTGTTTTAAAGTGCCTTTACAATGTAGTACTTCAATCAAAGAGTTATTTTTCTCTCACTGTAGCACTTTCATTTAAATCATAGAAATTGCTTCTCTATTATATGCAGAAATTTAAGACCAACAAGGACATGTGGTAGTTGTCAAAGTACCTAAGATTTCCCAGGACAGGCTTTCTGGGACTACAGGCATGCGCCACCACACCTGGCCAACTTTTGTATTTTTAGTAGAGACAGGGTTTCACCATGTAGGCCAGGCTGATCTTGAACTCCTGACCCCAAGTGATCCTCCTGCCTCAGCCTCCCAGTCACACTGGGATTACTGGCGTGAGCCACCGGGCCTGTCCTTGTCTCCTTCTTATGAACTGGTGCTGGTTCTTACTATCCCTAATGAGGCTAAAGGAAACATCCTCTTTGATCCAAAATCATGCAGTCTAAACACAACTCAAGCCACGTACCCTAACCTCTTTCCTTAAGATTCCTAATGCAGCACCTCTAGTAACGTGGCAATGATAGCAGTGAGTGTTATTCAGGAAGTGGAAACAGAGTGCCAAAAAATTTACCTTCATTGGCCCAACAACCTGAAAAAAATAGGATTAATTACTCCTCTCTCATCCACTATTAAGGCCATCAGCCACCCCCATCACCGTGGCCCTGGGGTTGGAGGGCGACCTGAAGCTGCACCAGCGCGATCAGCACAACAGAACATCCAGTCATTGAAGACTTTCGGCCCTGGCCTGCACACCCAGCCACTTTGAGAGTGTCTATTGTGGCAACTTCATTCCAGGCCTAACCAATCAACTTCTGAATAAACACCAGCAGCACCAATTGTCTTTCAACTGATGATGGCTATAGGATTGGGTATACTTATATTGAGGGAAGAATAAGCAAGGAACCCGACCATTCCCCAGCTCCTTTCTGTTTAAGGGGTGGAGTGGTGAGGATTATGGCCATGACACACATTTTTAAAAGGTCAGATTAGTGGCTCTGTGAGGATCTGTCTCAGTTAAGTCCTACCTAACCTTTAAGTAAAAGAAGTTTACATATTGTGCTCCCTAAGAAAAAATTTTGGAAAGGCTTCTTTTGAACTATATTAATTACAAAATCAACAGCTCCCCAGGGTGAGAAGCTGATCTATTACAACTGTTCCTTCTGTCCCCTGAACATACAGGGACAATGGTCTCATGTAGAGACATAGATAAAAAGGTAAAGCTTTTAAAATATCATTATTTCCAGGTACCTACTAACTGACAGCACATAAGCAACTACGGATTACCAATCAAAAAGCTATGTTCCTTAAACAGACTTCCCATGGTTCTCCAGTTCACACTCAATAATATTTCTCTATAAGTTACATATATGCTTCTCTGTTGACCTATGGAAAACTAATTCTACAAAATAGGGATATATTAACACAGTTTCTTATGTATATGAATATATATATATATATGAGATATACATGCAACAAAGCAAAACCCAAGTAAATATAACTGTCATCCTCAATTAATTTAATAGAATTGTTAGAAACTTGGAATTTTCCACAATCAAGCTATATTTATTGACTTTCCTCTGATTAGAGAAAAAGACACTTATTTAGAGGCTTAATTATAGACATACACAAAAACAAATACCCTTATAATTTATCTCTCATTCTAGTTTTCAACTTTTTAGTCTAAGTTCATAATTACTGTTTAAGTGCACAACTGTTGTAAATCTGGGCTTTATTCTCAACAGCTTCTGCCAGCTATTAAGAGATTTAGATAGGATTAAAGAAGATTAAAATAGAGGGCAAATGAAGGGTAAAACTCATGTCTGCCAATCAGTGAACAGATAAAGCTTGGATGTCTTCAACTTGGCTTTCTAGAACATACTATAATTACGTCACTCCGAGGCTGGCATTAACGCTTGCAATAATTAACCTTTTAAAAGTCACTAAATTGTTTAAAAAGCAACACATGAAAAAGATCCCAAACTAACCAAGTCAAAGGTTTACAGAAATTAAATGAGGAACTATTACAACGGGAAAGCAAAGATTCTATCTTAAAACATAAGAGCACAGTTCTCTGTGCTGATATTCACAAATTATTTCAAAGCTAACACACAAACCAACAAAGTCCACCCCGACGAAGAGATTAAATGTCGTGCTCGGTGCCTGCTGTGGAAGCGCTCGGTGCCTGCTGTGGAAGCAGTCGGTTGCACGGTTGGGGGAAGTTTCTCTCTCCCGGTATTGGAGGGTCGGCGAGGCGGTCGTCCGACCGAAAGGCTGGGAAGTCACTTTGGTCTCCATCATTATTTCACTCAATGGGTTGTTCTGCTCAATAAATTAAGACCTATAACTTTTGGTTCCCTCTTTGAGAATTCCATTATCATTAGAACAAATGTCTGTTTCTTTGAAACGATTATCTAAGCACAATTCATACAGCTCTTTCCTTGTAGAATTGCGATCACTCACCACTAAAAACCAGTTTTGTTTGTTTTGAGATAGAGTCTCGCACTGTCGACCAGGCTGCAGTGCAGAGGCTCGATCTCAGCTCACTGCAATCTTTGCCTCCCGGGTTCAAGCAAGTCTCCTGCCTCAGTCTCCCCAGTAGCTGCGACTACAGGTGGGCGCCACGACGCCCAGCTATTTTTTTTTTTTTTTTTTTTTTTTCATTTTTACTAGAGATGGGGTTTCACCATGTTGTCCAGGATAGTCTCGATTTCCTGACCTCGTGATCCGCCCGCCTCGGCCTCCCAAAGTGCTGGGATTACAGGCGTGAGCCATCGCGCCCGACCTTAAAACCAGTTTCACTGCTCTCGACGTCGCACTCTTGACCTGTCTCTAAATTAAAACGCATTATTTGCAGAAAAGGGGCCGTTTTCGTCACACGCTTTCTGGTTCTACTTTGCAAACCAGGGCCCTTAAAAGGCTCCGGGGGCCGGGTGCTGGAAGGAGTGGGGGCGTCCCTGGGCCCCGGGAGTCCGGCGGCGCCGTGGATGGGACGCAGTTGGGCGTGATTCCACTTTCACCATCATCCTTTGGGATGCACCAGCGAGGGCTGGAATCGGACCTAGTTCCTGTTTTTCTCCCTCGTTTTAGATTTTGCAACAGTTCTGAACACAGTTCCGCTGCCTCCCAGAGACCCAATCGTGCCTCTGTCCTATAAGCAGTTTTCACCGCCAGCCCACGCAGCAGGGGAGCCGAGGAGGGCGCAGAGGTTAGGAGACCCCGGGGGAGAGGTTCGGGGCGGGCATCTCTCAGGCTGAGGGACGCCCCGCCGTTATCCTCCCACACCTGGCCGGCCCCCACGGCCCAGGAGTGGGGGAGAGTGGTCAGGAGGCCTGGGAGACACAGACAGTCTTCCCTCTGGCGGACCCTTCGCGCCTGCTCCGCCCCTCCGGGGAACCCTCCTCCTTCCAGTTCTTCCCTTACCCGCGTCCGGGACCCGTCTCCCGGCGGAGATTGGCCCTGGTCGCACAGGGCGCCGAGGGGACATGCCCGGCCAGCCTGACAGGTCGGGCTCGGGCTGGGTCGGACGGAGGGTGGCGGCCCCGCAGCCCGCTCGGGATTACCTGCCCGCGCCGGCCGCTTACCTAGTTCACTCCCTTGTGAAAGCTCCGGCGTCTTGTGTGTTTCATCTCCTAGGAAACGGCGGGGGCAGCAGGCAGGTTTACGGCCCGCCCGGAGAGGGCGTGGCCTCGTGGGAAAGCCCCGCCAATCCCGCAGGCCCCGCTTTCCCAGGGGCGGGGCTTCAGGGAGCGGGGCTCCGCTAAGCTGCGAGTGTCCCGTTTAGTTTAGACTTGGGGTTTAGGGGAGTTGATGACCTTTTCAGTCAGTGCTTTCTCAGAAGTTGGCTTGTTTGCCTTTTGTTTTGTTTCATTTTGTTCCGATTCACTCTGCAAAGTCCTGATTAATTAAATATGGTTCCAAGACCAGACAGGGCAAGAGGACGTCTGTTTGCCTCATACTTGCACTTACGCCTGGGGAAAAACTGTTCTTGTATACAGTTCCTCATATTGGTCAATTCCTCGGGTATTTATTGTCTCTTGGGCTGCACTTCTAAGTTTGCTTCCATTTATTCATTCAGAGCCTAGTATCGGCCACAGGTTTAGATAGTGGTAATTTCAAAAAAATAAATGGGTAAATTACAACTCGTCTAGAATTTAGAGAAGAGGGCACACTTGTGTTACTGCAAAAAGTTCAGATTGGTTGGCAAAAAGGGTCTATGAAACAGAAACGAGCGACAAAGCAGTGGTGCGTCCAGTTAGCAATTATTAGGTGTCAGGCTGTGGGCTTGGGACCGAGAATAGTGCCAAGATAGACAAGACAGACATGCTTGTGGCCCTCACGGCTTAAAGTGAAGTAGGCCTTCACGCGTATGTTTATGGCAGCACCCTTCACAATTGCAAAGGTGTGAATCAACCTAAGTGCCCAGTGACTAATGAGCGGATAAAGAAAATGTGGTATATATACAGCATGGGATACTACTCAGCCACATAAAAAGAATGAAATATTATATTTTGCAACAACTTGAAAGAGCAGGAGGCCATTATTCTATGCGAAGTAATACAAGAGTGGAAAACCAAAAACTGTAAGTTCTCACCTATAAGCGGAAGCTAAGCTATGAGTGTGCAAAGGCATACAGAGTGAAGTAATGGACTTCGGAGACTCAGAAAGGGGAGGATGGGAGAGGGGCTAGGGATAAAAAGCTATGCATTAGGTACAATGTACATTACTCGGATGATGGGTGCGCTAAAATCTCAGAATTCACCACCATATATTTCGTCTATGTAACAAAAAAACGCTTGTACCCCAAGAGCTATCGAAATAAAAATTGGAAAAACAGGCCAGCCGTGGTGGCTCATGCCTGTAATCTCAGCGCTTTGGGAGGCCATGGCAGGTGGATCACCTGAGGTCAGGAGTTCAAGACCAGCCTGGCAAACATGGCGAAACCCTTTTTCTACAAAAAATACAAAAAACAGCTGAGTGTTGGCACATGCCTGTAATCCTAGCTACTTGGGAGGCTGAGGCAGGAGAATCACTTGAACCCAGGAGGCAGAGGTTGCAGTGAGCCGAGATCGTGCCACTGCACTCCAGCCTAGGTGACTGAGCAAGACTCTGTCTTAAAATAGTAATAATAATAAATAAATAATTCATTGCTCTCCAATAAATAAGTGAAGTAGGCAGGCAAAGTAAGCATAAGTTAGGTAGGTCATAAAGGCTTTATATACCCAGTTATGCACCCTAAGCCTTAACACGTGTCAATGAGGGAGACCAATGAAGAATTTCCCACAGGAGAGTGACATGTTCACATTTGCATTAGAAAAATCACAAGAGCAGCAGTGGGTAGGGTAGATTTGAGCTGCGAGTCTGGAGGCAAGAGAAAGATCAGGAGTTGATTGCAATTGATTGGGAAGAAATGATAAGGATCCAGCTCTAGCAGTGATGATGGAAATAAGACAGAGAAAGAAAGAATTCAAGGGATGTTTAGGAGTTAAAATTCGCAGGACCATCAGACTTAGATGAGTGGTGGATAGTGGTATCCATGACCAAGTTGGAAAATAATGGAAGAGGAGTTGATTTAGGGATGGAGGATATGAGAGATAACAAGCCCAGTTGTGAAAGTTTTGAATTGAGGAAAATCCTAATGGAGATTCCAAGAAGGAAGTTTGAAATATAGATTTGTAACTTAGGGTTTGTTGTTGTTGTTGTTGTTTGTTTGTTTGTTCTTTCAGATGGAATTTCACTCTTGTTGCCCAGGCTGGAGTGCAATGGTGCAGTCTTGGCTCACCGACAACCTCCGCTTCCCAGGTTCAAGTGATTCTCCTGCCTCAGCCTCCCAAGTAGCTGGGATTACAGGCATGCACCACCACACCTGAGTAACTTTGTATTTTTAGTAGAGACGAATTTTATCCATGTTGGTCAGGCGGGTCTCGAACTCCCAATCTCAAATGATCTGCCTGCCTCAGCCTCCCAAAGTGCTGGGATTACAGGCATGAGCCACCGCTCCTGGCCAACTTAGGTTCTTTTAGAGCTAGAAATACAGATTTGTTAGGATACTGTGGATGAAATCATAGCTATAGATGAAATAAACTGTAAGAAGAAAAAAGGGATGGGATTCTGGAAAACTCCGTCTTCTAAAGAGTCGAGAAAGGAAGAGTAGGGGTGAGGGAGAGACAGACTGAAAAAAGAAAAGTCAGGGAAATAGTAGGAGATCCCTCAGAAAAATGCTATTTCGGAATGAGGAAAGGTAGGTTTCCCAAAAGAAAGATAAAGAGAAAGGAAGGAAGGAAAGAGGGAGAAAACAGAGGACAAATGGCATTTATTCTGAATGAAGAGCTTTTCTGTTTCAAAACAAGTAGAGCATGCAGAAAACATATTTTTTGATCACATTTCACAATAGGAAGAATAAAAATTCTCCAAGCACTCCTAACCCCTTCTGAAAGGTACCTAATAACTGAGCAGAGCAGTGAACATACCTGAAAGGCAAAGGTGATCCAAAGGCAAATCCCATTTCAGCATTTCAACCAGCAGACGAAGCCTTGGACCAGTGGCAATGGGGCTGAGCTGGACCAGGGACTAGAAAATCAGCCAGGGGAGCTCGGAAGTGGCCAAAGTGGTCCCAGGTAGGAGCACCATCTGGATCCCAAAGGAAACAAATGCAATCATCTCTGAAGAAGGCATCCTCAACTTAGACCTCTAGGTTTTTAAAAAAATATGAGCTCATTGGCCGGGCGCGGTGGCTCAAGCCTGTAATCCCAGCACTTTGGGAGGCCGAGGCGGGTGGATCACAAGGTCAAGAGATCGAGACCATCCTGGTCAACATGGTGAAACCCCGTCTCTACTAAAAATACAAAACATTAGCTGGGCATGGTGGTGCGTGCCTGTAATCCCAGCTACTCAGGAGGCTGAGGCAGGAGAATTGCCTGAACCCAGGAGGCAGAGGTTGCGGTGAGCCGAGATCGCGCCATTGCGCTCCAGCCTGGGTAACGAGAGTGAAACTCCGTCTCAAAAAAAAAAAAAAAAAAAAAAAAGTGAGCTCATGACCATAGAGGAATAAACAGCCTCAAATGAGAAGCAGTAGAAAAAGCAACAATTATTCAGACTTTCCAGGATTTCTGAAATTGGGAAAATCAGCTTGAATACAAAATAGCTACGTATGAAATACATATATATCTATCTATCTATATATATAGATATAAAAGAAGGAATAGCAAAAATGAACAGAAATCAATCAGGAATATTAGAAAAAGAATTAAACTGTTAGAAAGAAACATAACTATTGAAACTTTAAAAATGAGTTACATGTTATATTAGAACAAGAGAAAGAATTAGGGAATTGGCACGAAATCTTCAGAAAGCACTCAGAATATAGCATATAAAAGATAAGAAGATGGGAAATACTAATGAGAAATTAAGAGATACGATGGATAAAATAAAAAAGTCTAACATGGGTCTAAATAAATTCTAAGAAGTAGATTTGTGGTGGATAATTTTGCTGCAATCGTTCTTTTTCTTTTTATTTCTTTTTTGAGATGGAGTGTTGCTTTGTTGCCCAGGCTGGAGTACAGTGGCTTGATCTTGGCTCACTGCAACCTCCGCCTCTTGCGTTTAAGCAATTCTCCTGCCTCAGCCTCCCCAGTAGCTGGGACTACTGGCTCACACCACCACACCTAGCTAATTTTTGTATTTTTAGTAGAGACAGGGTTTCACCATGTTGGTCAGGCTGGTCTCGAACTCCTGACCTCAGGTGATCCTCCTGCCTTGGCCTCCCAAAATGCTGGAATTACACGTGTGAGCTACCATGCCTGGCCTTTTTTTTTTTTTTTTTCTTGAGGCGGACTCTCACTCTGTCGACCAGGCTGGAATGCAGTGGCACCATCTCGGCTCACTGCAACCTTTGCCTCTTGGGTTCAAGCGATTCTCCTGCCTCAGCTTCCTGAGGCAAGGAAAGTCCAAGGTAGTCTTGAAATGTATCATGCATACTTACCAAAGGTTAAAGTTCCTGTCTTACCAGGCCACCAAACACTACAAGGACTTTACAATTCTTTAATTCAAACTACCCATTCAATTTATGTGCTAATGTGACCTAATATTTTAGTTTTATATCTATAACCCTATAGATTGGTATATTATTTTACATTCAGAGCATTTGTGCATTGATACATGTGATGATTTCTTTGCTCATCTTATCTTTTTGTATCTCAGACCTTCCTCCTGGGAGGAAGGCAGGGATTTATGTCTTTCTTGGTCACTGACATCGCTATCCCTGAAACAGTGCCCGGCATATTCCAAGTACTCAATAAATACTTATTGAATGAATAAATGACTGTTTCCACTGCCTGCTCTCTGGAGAATGAATTGTAGAGAGGCAAGTGGGAGGCAGGCAGTAAGACAAGTTAGGGTGCATGTTCAGTTGCACAGTTAAGCTGCGATGGTGAATTGGAGAAGTGAAGAGCAGTGGAGACAGAGGGAAGTGTTGTGGTGTCCAATCACAAATCAGTCCTTAGATAGATTTCATTTAAGGTTTGAATTCTTAGGAACTTGAGAAGTGCAAGTCTTTGCCTGGAACCTCCTGTGACAGAACTCACTACACCTCCAGTCCCAGCTTGGGATGGGTCTGATTGTTTAAATCACCTTCCTTTTATTGAATGATAATATGTTACTTTGCCATTCCTGAATTTTCCCCATCGTGACCTGTAGTGGACTTCTTGTTTTTGCTGATCCAGCATCTACCTGCCCTGTTAGGTATTCCCCCAGTTTTCTTTTCTTTTTTTTTTTTTTTTTTTTTTGAGATGGAGTCTCAGTCTGTCACTCAGGCTGGAGTCCAGTGGGGCAATCTTGGCCCACTGCAGCCACCGTCTCCCTGGTTCAAACGATTCTCCTGCCTGAGCCTCCCAAGTAGCTGGTATTACAGGCGCACACCACTATACTGGCTATTTTATTTTTTTTCTTCGAGACAGAGTTTCACTCTTGTTGCCCAGGCTGGAGTGCAATGGAGAAATCTTGGCTCACTGCAACCTCCACCTCCCAGGTTCAAGCGATTCTCCTGCCTCAGCCTCCTAATTGGGATTACAGGCATGCGCCACCATGCCTGGCTAATTTTGTACTTTTAGTAGAGACAGGGTTTCTCCATGTTGGTCAGGCTGGTCTTGAACTCCCGACCTCAAAGTGCTGAGATTACAGGCGTGAGCCACTGTGCCCAGCCTGCCCCACCCAGTTAATTTTTGAAGTTTGAGTAGAGATAGAGTCTTACCATATTGGCCAGGCTGATCTCGAACTCCTGACCTCAAATGATCTGCCCGCCTCTCGGCCTCCATAGTGCTGGGATTATAGGCATGAGCCACTGTGCCTGGCCCTACCCCCAGTTTTCTTTGGGCAGATACCTCTGACCCACTTGGCTATGTGGCTCAGCCTCAGAGATGGGCACGTGAGCCGCTCAGAGTCTCAGCGTCGCTTTCATAGATGGCAACATGATTCTAAGCTACTGGGAAAGACAAACTCCCCTTCTGCTAGGGATACTTAGCAGTAACATGAAGGCCCAGTGGCTGGGGCCAGCTTCACTGCACAAGGACAGCCTTTCTGAGAAGGAATAAGGAAGAATGCAGAGCTGGGAGGGACTGACGTTGTTTCCAGAAGTCAGCATTGGAGCATCTGGAGAGAGCCACGCAGATATCTGTTCCCAGTCTCTCCAGTGACAAGGCTCAGAAAATTCCTCTTTTGGCTTAGTCCTTTGATTTTCATTTCCACTTGCAGTTGGAAGTGTTTCTGACTTGTATAGGGCCATAGAGAAGACTTACTTTTTCCTCCCACATATTAACCCTTCCAGTATTTGAAGTTAGCTGTCCCCCATCTCTCCATTTACAGACTTATGATTGGACACCAAACCAGAATTGCAGGGTGAAGGGTCATTCCTTAGCCAGTCCAGCCTCCCATCTCATGCTTCAGTTCCTCCCCCAGCCTCCATGCCAAATGTGTGGACCTGACAGTCAGTGATGGAAGGACCAGAACATATATGGTTCAGAAAGTTTTTTTTTTTTTTTTTAGATGGAGTCTTGCTCTGTCCCCGTGCTGGAGTGCAGTGGTGTGATCTCAGCTCACCGCAACATCTGCTTCCTGAGTTCAAGCGATTCTCCTGCCTCAGCCTCCCGAGTAGCTGGGACTACAGGTACGTGCCACTATGCCCAGCTAATTTTTGTATTTTTAGTAGAGACGAGGTTTCACCATGTTGGCCAGGAGGGTATTGATCTATTGATCTCGTGATCCACCCACTTCAGCCTCCCAGAGTGCTGGGATTTCAGGCGTGAGCCACCGCCCCGGCCCCAAAACATTTTTAGTATGCTGTACTCTTTTGTTTTTTCCTCAGCTCCCAACTCTGATCCAACTACCATCAAATGATACGTTTGTGGGTTAAATTATTTTCTAAAGAAACATATCAACTATATAAGCTCATGTTCAAATGTTACTCCTAAATTCAAAACACGTTTCATACAGTTATAATTCTAAGAATAAACCTCCACATACTCATGCAGTGCTTTACCAGGGTGAGAATTCTCATTTCCTTTGCAGTCAATTCTGTAGAGTAGCCAGTTATTGGTGTTTTGTTGTTGTTGTTGTTGTTGTTTTTAAATTGATGTTGGTTCAGGCTAAATACACTTGTTAAATTTGTCAGAATTATTAGTTAGAAGATATCAGCATAAAACAAATCTTTTAGAAAAAGTTAAAAAAAAAAAAGAAAAGAATCTGAGCAAGATTACCTGCTATACCATGGATCATCACAAGGTAGCAGTGTTTTATGATACTGCAATTCTGAAAACAATTTACAATAGCCTGTCTTATTAAGAAAATCCATGTTTTGACAATTTATAGTTTCCTTGATTAGGAAATTAGGAATTTGAATTTCACTTGACTTTTCTTTGAGACAGAGTTTTGCTCTTTTTGCGCAGGCTGGAGTGCAATGGTGAGATCTTGGCTCACTGCAACCTCTGCCTCCTGGGTTCAAGTGATTCTCCTGCCTCAGCCTCCCGAGTAGCTACAATCACAGGTGCTGGCCACCACGCCCAGCAAATTTTTGTATTTAGAGATGGAGTTTCACCATGTTGGCCAGGCTGGTTTCAAACTCCTGACCTCAGGTGATCGCCTGTCAGCCTCCCAAACTGCTAGGATTATAGGTGTGAGCCACTGCACCTGGCTTTTTTTTTTTTTTTTCTTGAGGTAGAGTCTCTGTGTGTCGCCCAGACTGGAGTGCAGTGGCACTATTTCGGCTCACTGCAACCTCTGCCTCCTGGGTTCAAGTGATTTTCCTGCCTTAGCCTCCCGAGAATCTGGGATTTCCTAATCAAGGAAACCATAAATTATAAAAACACTGATTTTCTTAATAAGACAGGCTATTGTAAATAAGACAGGCAATTGGGATTACAGGGGCCTGCCACCACACATGGCTGATTTTTTGTATTTTTAGTTGTGACAAGGTTTCACCATGTTGGCCAGGCTGGTCTCGAACTCCCAATTTCAAGTGATCCGCCCGCCTGGGCCTCTCAAAGTGCTGGGATTACAGGTGTCGGCAACCTCGCCCTGCTAGAGAAAATATTAAAGCACATCAGATAATTTTTTCTTTACTGATCCACTTTATTATTTCAATTGTTAAGTAATACACAACAACATAATATTAGAAGACATAATAAAAATTACATAGCTCACCACGGCTAACATTTTAGTGTATGCCACTTAAAAGTTTTAAATAAACTTGTTTATTTTAGAATAGTTTTAGATTTACGGAAAAATTGCAAAGATAGTACAGAGAATTGCCCTATATCCTGCAGGCAGTTTCCCCATTGTCAAGCATCTTACATTTCTGTGCTACATTTGTTACAAAGAGTGAAACAATATTGACACATTATCATTAAGTAAAGTGCATACATTATTCAGATTTCCTTAGTATTTGCCTTATGTCTAGTTTCTGTTCCAGTATCTCATCCAGAATATTACATTATGTTTAGTTGTCTGTATGGAGGTTCCTAAAAAAATAAAAATTAAAAACAGATTGGGCATGGTGGCTCACACCTGTAATCCCAGCTACCTGGGAGGCTGAGACAGGAGAATCACTTGAACCCAGGAGGTGGAGGCTGCAGTGAGCCGAGATCGTGCCACTGCACTCCAGCCTGGGTGACAGAGCGAGACTCCGTCTCAAAAAAAAAAAGAAATCTGGATGTTGAAGCGATACCTGTCCTCCCATGCTTACTGCATTATTCACAATAGCCAAGATATAGGAATAACGTAAATGTCCATCAATGGATAAACGAGTAAAGAAAATGTGGTATATGCATAAATGGAATTGGCCATAAAAAGAAGGAGATCCTGCTGTGTGCCACATAGGGACGAACCTGGAGAACACTGTGCTAACTGAAATAAGCCGGTCACAGAGGGACAAATGCTGCATGATTCCATTTAGATGAGGTAACTACGATATGGGGTGACTGAAGGTGGCTCACCTCTGTTATCCCAGCACTTTGAGAGGCCGAAGGAGGAGGACCCCTTGAGCCCAGGAGTTCAAGACCAGCCTACACAACATAGTGAGACACCACCCCCCGCCCCATTTCTACAAAAAACTAAAAAATTAGCCTGGTGTGGTTGTGCATGCCTATAGTCCCAGCTACTCAGGAGGCTGAGGCCAGAGGATCACCTGAGCCCAGGAGATTAAGGCTGCAGTGAGCCTTGATTGTGCCACTGCACTCCAGCCTAGGTGACAGAGTGAGACCTTGTCTCTAAGAAGAAAAATAGTTGAACTCATAGAAGCAGAGAGTAGAACGGTGGTTGTCAGTGATTTCAGGGGAGGGTAAGTGGGGAATTGTTATTCAGTGGGCATAAAGTCTAAAAAAAAATATGCAGGGCTTTTCCAAACAGCCCACTCTAAACAAAAGAAATGGCTTCCTATCACCCTGTCAATAGCTTTTCAACTAAAACAAGAATATGTGTGAATGTGTTGGGTTTTACCTGTGTTCACAGCTTGCTGCTTTTTACAAGAACAAGAATGTTGATGCCATTCACTGATGCAACAGCATTGGAGCTAAGTGGCGTCATAGTACTGGGACCCTCTGCACCTACCCCATGGAGGTCCCAGAGGTGTAGGCAGAAGTTAGGGAGGGCCCATATCTATCAGATCAAAAGACAGCAAACCCAAAACACTGCATGGGAACTTCAAGCACAAACATCCTCATGGATGACCATGACGGTCTTTGAGGGCCAGGGGGCAGGGCTGGGAACCTGAGACCCGGGTTGTCTGTCAGTAAGAAGCTTCCTCACCGTGTTGTGCTTAAACAGGCTGCCTAGTTCACTTCGTTCCTTTCACCAATATGTCTTGAAGTTGTCCTGCTTAGGAGGAAGTAATAAATTATATCACCTCAAGTATGTTTGCTTCTGTCAAAATGACTTTGCGGAACGGATCTTTATCAATATGTTTCTAGGTCTGGCAACCTTGTTTATGTGTTTTATTCACTGACTTGGAAGATTTTATGGTAATATAATATATTATCAAGTTCCTGCCCAAAATAAAATTCAAGAACTCTGAAACAAAATTTTAAAAATAGTAGAGGGTCATAATAAAGACAAATGACCAGTGAAATTCTAATTTTTATTTCAATTTTTAAAAGTACATCAGAATGCATAATTTTTCATTTTGGTCACAGTGGGACATCTGGGAAAGGTTGTGTTAAAAAAAAAACTAAAGAAATCTGTGCTTTTTTTTTCAGCACAGAAAGTAAATATAAGCTTCACATTTTAAAAATGCTACACAAGCCTTTGATTGGTCCATGTAGATTTTAAACAGTTCCATACTGAGATTTGGGGTATTTATTGTGATATCTATTTTTATTTAAATATCAAGATTTATAGTTTTTTAAATAGAGGAAAATTTGCTCTGTTAAGATTACCAGTTACATATATTAAAAATTAGACTCACGGCCAGGTGTGGTGGCTCATGCCTGTAATCCCTGCACTTTGGGAGGCCAAGGTGGGTGGATCACCTGAAGTCAGGAGTTCAAGACCAGCCTGGCCAACATGGAGAAACACCATCTCTAAAAAAACCAAAAAATAAAAAATAAAATAAAAATAAATTAGACTCAGTTCAATCCACTATGTGTCTTAACAACAACTTCTGCTCACTTTTGGTTTACTTGAGAACGGTCACACATGGCCTAAATCTTGGGTGAATGAGGAAAAAGAAAGAATTTTATCCTGAGGATAAATGACCACCCTTTCAAAGGAAAAACATAACTGCAGAGACTAACTGGCAAAAGAGAGGGAAGCTGATTCATGTCGCCCAACTCATGTCAAGCTTCTTGATATCTTCTCAAAAGTCATTAAGTCTCTTTTTATAATTTTTAAAGCTTTTTTCTCTGTTATTTAGACTGGATAATTTCTAAAAAGCGGTTTGCAAGTGCATGGATACTTTCTTCTACCATCTTCAGTCTGCTGTTAAGCCTATGCCACGGTGTTTTTTATTTTAAATACTTCAATTTTCAGTTCTAGACTTTTAAAGTTGGATCATTTAAATAGTTTCCATATTCTTCTGAAATTCTCTATCTGTTTATTTATGATGACAATATTTTCCTTAGGTCTTTGAATATTTATAATAGCTGTTTTACAGTTCTTGTCTGCTATTTCCAACATCTGAGCCATCTCACATTTTTTTTTTATTGACTGCTTCTGCTCTTAACCTCATTATACTAGTCTTAATTGCTTAAATGGCTACTATTTTGTTTGTATATTATACATAATGGAGAATATGTTGAAGAGCTTTTGGATTTTATTTTTCTTAACTGAGTGTTGCTTTCTGTTTTAAGTAATCAATTGCTTTTTCGACTAATCACCTTACATTTGTGATGCTTAGTCTTACACTTCCTACAGATGCATTTCTTTTAGCTTTGCCACTAGTTTTAGGGCGAATTCCTTAGATATAGAACACACTCTTTACTCCTAGGGCATGCCCTTGGTGATATGCAAACTCCAAATTCCATCTCCCTTGCAGTGAGCAGCCAATGAGATTGTTGCTCTGTTTTTGACACTTTCCAGCTGTTGCTTTATGTTGACATCTTTGGAGTCTCATCTCATTAAGCCCTTTTCAGTGAGTTTTTAATTTCAGCCAAGAATTTAAAGTGAGTTTAAATGCAGATTTGGGGCTTCCTCTTTGTGGCTCCCTCTTTTCCGAGGTTCCTTCCCTCGATTTCCAGGCCCTTTGGTAGCCCCTGACTCCATCCTCTGACAAGTCAAAAACACTGTGCTTTTCCACTCAGTCCTAGCCACTTCATGTCTTGTACACCGGGAGTGCCCTCAGGGAGCAGCTGTATAAACACAAATCTCATTCAGTGTGGGTGGTTTTCTTATTTCAAGTGTCAAATGACCTCCACTTTTCTTTCTTTTTATTTTTTTTTTGAGATGCAGTCTCACTCTGTTGCCTAGGCTGGAGCCCAGTAGCCTGATGCAGTGACGTGAAGTTCAGTGACCTCCCAGGTTCATGCAATTCTCCTTCCTCAGCCTCCTGAGTAGCTGGGATTACAGGTGCCTGCCACTACACCCAGCTATTTTTTTTGTATTTTTAGTAGAGACGGGGTTTCACCATGTTGTCCTGGCTGGTCTCAAACTCCTGACGTCAGGTGATCCGCCTCCCTCAGCCTCTCAAAGTGTTGGGATTACAGGTGTGAGGGACCACGCCTGGCCTCTCCTCTACTTTCTACCTAACTTTGGTGACTTTTTTTTTTCAGGGCCTTCAAATAGTTAAATTTTATATTTGTCTGGAGCTGTATAACATTACCTGAAGAAGAGTTAGTCCAATAAAAGCACTCCACCATTTCTAGAACCAGAAAATCAATAATTTACTTTTAAGTACTGATACCCCAAATATTTCCGAACAAGATTGCATTTTATGACCCCAAATACATCTATTTGTGTATTTATGACTTGACGTGTGGATATGTAACAGCAAAATAGGTATTCTGATCTTTACTGTAACTTCAAGATTTCCAGTGGCTTCATATTCCACTTGGGATTCCCCCCATGCCTTTATCTTTGTGTTTTTCATTCATTGTTTCATTCTCAGATAATCAGTTTTTTAGTAGTTCAATCTTCTGAGTGATTTCTTCCAATTCTTCTTCCAAGGTGGAGTGTTTAATTGTATGTATATTTTAAGACTACCAGCATGTTTCTTGTCAAAGATTGGCAGAATATCCTTTGGTAACGACTATTATCAGGACTAGGCTGACCTGGCAGCTGCAGGCTTCTTTAAGACTGTGCGTTTCACATTTGAGCTTTTCAATTTCTGGGAAGATAAACATCCTCAAAGAAGATATAATTACATAGCCTTCTTAGAACTTCCAATTGATAGTATTTCTTAAGTCTATAATAATTTAAGAATTTCAGAACTTATTTGTATTTAAAATTTGCAATAAAATAGTTAAAAAGTACAACAGGAAAAACTTAAAAGACTTGCATATGCCCCACTTTTCTGAAAAACAAAGTGTTCTGCTAAAAGTATCTTTCTTTCTCCTTTTTTTTTTTAAACAGAGATGGGGTGTCGCCATGTTGGCCAGGCTGGTCTTGAACTCCTGACCTCAGGTGATCCACCCATCTCGGCCTCCCAAAGCGCTGGGATTACAGGCGTCAGCCACCACGATTTTTTTTTTTTTTTTTTTTTTTTTTTAGACAGTTTCACTCTTGTCCAGGCTGGAGTGCAATGGCACCATCTTGGCTCACCACAACCTCCGCCTCCCAGGTTCTAGCGATTCTCCTGCCTCAGCCTCCTAAGTAGCTGGGATTACAGGCATATGCCACCATGCCCGGCTAATTTGATATTTTTAATAGAGACAGGGTTTCTCTATGTTGGTCAGGCTAGTCTCAAACTCCCAACCTTAGGTGATCCACCCGCCCCAGCCTCCCAAAGTGCTGGGATTACAGGCGTGAACCACTGCTCCCAGCCTGCTGAAAGTACCTTTCAAAGAAGATATTTAGTATTCTAATCAGAGAATTTAAGTGGGCCAATGTTTATAGCTGTGTTATATTCATGAGCAATTGCTAGGTGATGAAGCTTTGCATTTGAACAGCATTTGACAATCTACAAATGCCAAGTTTTAATATGTGTTAATGAGTGTCGACTTTGCATCTCTAAGTCTGTGCCTCTGTCCCGAACTCTAAACGTATATATCCAACTGCCTACTCAACACTTCACTTAGATATCTTATAGTTTGAACTTGTCTGTTCAAAACTGAGCTCCCAATCTTTTTTTCTTCTTCCTGCATTTCCCCAAGCTGCTTCTTCCTCAGCCTTCCCCATCTTAGTTAATGGCAACTTCTGAGTTGGGGTAGGAGCTCCCCCAGGTGCTGCAGCCGCCCAAACCCTAAATGCAGACCCAGGTCTCCTGCTCTAGGAAGCAGGAAGGAGCCCCACCCTCCTGGGAGGGGCTACAGCCTCCCAAGCTGCAGCTGTGGAACCGAGCCTCTCTATGCTCTTGGGGCAGAGCCGGGAGCAGGCAGGATCTGCCTTTCCGGTACAGCTACAGCTGCCCTCCTAGGCGCAGGACCCTCCTAGGCGCAGGACCCTCCTAGGCGCAGGACCCTCCTAGGCGCAGGACCCTCCTAGGCGCAGGACCCTCCTAGGCGCAGGACCTGGGCATCTGTCCAGCCTGCACCCTTGGGGGCCCCAGGAAAAACTCCCCTCGCCCCCAACCCCATGCTTCCCCACCCTCCCAACTCCCCCAAACCCACCCTTCCCCATCCTCCCTCCTGTCCCCCAACCTCCCTCCCACACCGCCATCCTGAACCTACCTCCCACCCCATCCTCAAACTCCCTCCCACTCCCCAGCCCCCCACCCTCAACCTCCTTCCCACCCCCACTTCCCACCCCTCACCCTTAACCTCCCTCCCACCCCAACCCCCTACCCTTAACCTCCCCCAACCCTCATCCTCAAAGTCTTTCCCACCCCCTTAACCCTGGTCCCCCAACCCCCTACCCTCAACCTCCCCCCCAGCCTGGGCAACAAGAGCGAAACTCTGTCTCAAAAAAAAAAAA
>NW_022437010.1:931218-946375 GCF_009761245.1 Sapajus apella | reverse complement strand
TTTTTTGCCCCCTTCTCCATCTTTATATTTTCTTCCCTTCTTTTACCTGTTCTTCTACATACCAATGCAGTGCAGAGGAAAATGCTTGGGCTCCGGAGTCTCATTCATTTATTCAACCAGCGCATATGAAATATCTATGATATGCCAGATGCTGTTCTGGGCAGTAAAAAAAGACCCACAAATGAAAGCTGGCAACGTCATTGCTCTTGCAAATCTTTCATTTTGTTAGCAGGAGACAAACGTTAAACAAGGCCAACAATGTTAGGGAGTGATACATACTTAGAAGTAAAATAAAGCTTGATAAGAGACAGAGTGATGGGGTAGTGTTTTTGGTAAACTTATCAGGGAAGCTCTCTCTGATGTTTGAACGGAGTTCTAAATGAGTCCAACTGGATGTCAGGGTAAAGAGCATGCCCTGGAGAGGGAAAGAAGCTGCAAAGACCTGTGAGTTGCAGTGTGTCTGATATGTTAGAGAAACAGTGTGTAGATAAGTAGATTTAATATATGTGCATATAAATATATACATATATATTCACTTAGAATGATTTTTGACACAAGATGGTGCTCAAAAAGTGCCCATCAGAGCCCATCATGTCCCCTTTACAAAATGCCCGAATGAGATTAGAGTTAACCAGAGAAAGTTTCCTATTTTGAACCATTTTAAATTTATGAAATAGTAATTTCATATGGTTCAGCTTAGTAACTAAATTACAACTCTACAAAAAGGGCAGGTCTTTACTAGACCGTTCTCTCATATTAAGATTTCTAATTGCACATTTCCTATCTAATAAAATTCTCCTGGAGAAAACAAGCCCAGTAATAGTCTCTAAACTGCTCTCCAATTCTGCCTTTGTTGTGTATTCACTTTCATATTGGTGGCATATCGAGTACAAGGACCTAGGGTCATCCCTACAGAACGCTTAGCGTTCAGAGCACAGATGTATAAACTCACAAATCAAAAGCTTCCTGTGGAACTCTTCTGATTACTTCCTGAATGGTTGCAGTGATGCTCATCTTTTTTTGGAAGGTCTGATTTTGTAAGGTTGTTTTCTGTTAGGTGCTCTGCTTGCAATTTGGGGAAGCTTCTGCCAAGTGAACTGTGGTATCAAGTCTAGGAGTAACCACATTCATTCTTCCTTTTTTCTGCAGGAGCTCTTCTGTCTGTTACAAGGTTGGTGAAATCCATGGGCTTCTTAGTTATTAACACTGAGGGCTTCCTCGTTATTAACACTGATGGATCACATTAACTAGTGGTCCAGTTTCTTCCCATATCTTAGCTCAGGAGAAACACAGCAAAACAAAATATAATGAAATTATTTTCTGCCCTCCAAAACTTGGCATACTTTAGGAGAGAAAGTGATTGAGGTTCATCAACAGCATAATTTCCCAATGATGTACTTTTTCCAGAGGCATTTGTTAACTACCTGGCTACCTCTCTTTATCTTAGCTCTTTTTTCTGGAAACTTGGGTTTACTAATTAGCTTACGTACTTAAGCTAACTCATTAAAGCCTCAGTTGGCCACTGGCCTTACTTCTCACTCTGAAGGGCCTTCTTTAAATGGGTTATACTCCCTTTCCACAAGAGCATGTGAATGCATTTTAAAGACAAGATCAAATGTTCCAGTGAAAAAATAGATTTGTTATTTCTCTCTCCACCCTTCCAACAATAGGAAAAACATCTTTAAGATTTCAGCAAGAGAGAGTAAAAATTTTATGTAAAGTTGTCCTATTTGGTGTATAGGGTAACCTAGAATTTCAGGAAAATAATACATATTAAGAAAGAAGACTCTGCAAACATTTTCTGAGATTACCCTATTTATGTCTCAGCCATCTTGAGGGCAGGTAATATAATATCTACAGTTTTTTTTTTTTTTTTTTTTTTTTTTTTTAGACAGTTTCACTCTTGTCCAGGCTGGAGTGCAATGGCACCATCTTGGCTCACCACAACCTCCGCCTCCCAGGTTCTAGCGATTCTCCTGCCTCAGCCTCCTAAGTAGCTGGGATTACAGGCATATGCCACCATGCCCGGCTAATTTGGTATTTTTAATAGAGACAGGGTTTCTCTATGTTGGTCAGGCTAGTCTCAAACTCCCAACCTTAGGTGATCCACCCGACCCAGCTTCCCAAAGTGCTGGGATTACAGGCGTGAACCACTGCTCCCAGCCTGCTGAAAGTACCTTTCAAAGAAGATATTTAGTATTCTAATCAGAGAATTTAAGTGGGCCAATGTTTATAGCTGTGTTATATTCATGAGCAATTGCTAGGTGATGAAGCTTTGCATTTGAACAGCATTTGACAATCTACAAATGCCAAGTTTTAATATGTGTTAATGAGTGTCGACTTTGCATCTCTAAGTCTGTGCCTCTGTCCCGAACTCTAAACGTATATATCCAACTGCCTACTCAACACTTCACTTAGAAATCTTATAGTTTGAACTTGTCTGTTCAAAACTGAGCTCCCAATCTTTTTTTCTTCTTCCTTCATTTCCCCAAGCTGCTTCTTTCTCAGCCTTCCCCATCTTAGTTAATGGCAACTTCTGAGTTGGGGTAGGAGCTCCCCCAGGTGCTGCAGCCGCCCAAACCCTAAATGCAGACCCAGGTCTCCTGCTCTAGGAAGCAGGAAGGAGCCCCACCCTCCTGGGAGGGGCTACAGCCTCCCAAGCTGCAGCTGTGGAACCGAGCCTCCCTATGCTCTTGGGGCAGAGCCGGGAGCAGGCAGGATCTGCCTTTCCGGTACAGCTACAGCTGCCCTCCTAGGCGTAGGACCCTCCTAGGCGCAGGACCCTCCTAGGCGCAGGACCCTTCTAGGCGCAGGACCCTCCTAGGCGCAGGACCTGGGCATCTGTCCAGCCTGCACCCTTGGGGGCCCCAGGAAAAACTCCCCCCGCCCCCAACCCCATGCTTCCCCACCCTCCCAACTTCCCCAAACCCACCTTTCCCCATCCTCCCTCCTGTCCCCCCAACCTCCCTCCCACACCCCCATCCTGAACCTACCTCCCACCCCCCACCCTCAAACTCCCTCCCACTCCCCAGCGCCCCACCCTCAACCTCCTTCCCACCCCCACTTCCCACCCCTCACCCTTAACCTCCCTCCCACCCCAACCCCCTACCCTTAACCTCCCCCAACCCTCATCCTCAAAGTCTTTCCCACCCCCTTAACCCTGGTCCCCCAACCCCCTACCCTCAACCTCCCCCCCAGCCTGGGCAACAAGAGTGAAACTCTGTCTCGGAAAAATAAAAAAAAGGTAAATTTATCCTTGATTCCATGTCTACATTTTAGAATGGATTTCTTACTAAATTTAGAAATCCTCTTGGATAACATTTAAAAAGTAAGAAGTAACCGTGGGAATTAAAATTTTATTTGTCCAGTCTTTGCTGGATTATTTAAAATAGACTTACTTATTTATATTTTTGAGAAAAACTTTTATATTTAAAGTCCAAGGAATACTCTAGATATTCAAGTTGGAGTGAAAGATGTTATCAGTGAGCAACCATTTTTACAGATACCTGAGAAATCACCTTGAAATGATTTTCCTGGCATTTGCACAACTGATACAGGTCAGTGATAATTTTTATTATTCTGTCACTGCTTCGTACTCTCTTCAAATTCAGCAGATGTCTGGTGTAACATTTCACAGACTCAGGGCAAGCTGACCTCATCAGAGAATTGAATCTTTAGGGACTTATGGCCACAGCTGACAATCGTGAGTATTTTCCATCAGTAGTACAGCGGGTAGGAAAATGTCAGCCACTGAATAACTGGGTGGAATAAGAGTTACAGATTACTATGGTCAACTTATCATACGGAGGAGTAGAGATAAAGTCTGAAATATATTGGCCTTGGATATTATTAGTCCTCTTTCTTCTCCATATGGAATGTGTTTAGCTTTTTATATGCATAATCTTGTCTAATCTTAAATTATGCTATTTCAATTTTGCTGATTCTGAGTAAAGCAAATTATCCTCCATAATGTGGATGGGGCTTATCCAACCCACTCAGCTGAAGACCTTATTAAGAGTAAAGACTGAGGTTTCCCGGAGAAGGAGGAATTCTCAGATAGCAACATAGAAAACTTGCCCCCATTTCCAGCCTACTGCCCTCCAGAATTTGGACCCAACACTGAAACCATGACTCACTGGAATGTCCAGCTTGCTGGCCTGCCCTGCATATTCAGACTTGCCAGTTTCAATGACTTCGTAAGCCAATTCCTTAAACTAAATGTCTCTCTATATGTATATCTACATATACGCCTATGCCTATTTCTATTTCTATTTCACCTATATGTCACCTATACATCCCCTCTAGGTCTCTTTCTCTGGAGAACTCTAATTAATACATTGAACAGCACTATTTTTTTCATTTGCTCATCCTCATTGTTTTCTGAGTATGTTCCAGGTTACTAATATCTTATCTCATATACTCAAGGCATGATGAGTGCAGGGTAGAGCAATACTGCTGCCATCTTATCCTCACCCCAGTATAACTTAGCTCTTAAGGACAGGAGTCTTGGATACAGAGAGAGAAGGGTTTAAGCCCCCATCCTGCAATTGTATGACTTGAACAAGTTACTTAGCCTTCTTTCAACCTTGGTCTCTCTAAGTCTTTGGTGGGAGAAAATAATAGCAACCACACGATAGTATTCTGTGATGTGAGAGTAAGAGGTACCCTACTCCAAAGGAAGAAAACCACTCATTCTTTGGCTTCAGCAGCAAGCGATTACCAGATCTAGGTTTAAACGCATACTTTTTTATTTATTTATGAGAAGTAGTCTTGCTCTGCTGCCCAGGCTGGAGTTCAGTGGTGTGATATCAGCTCACTGCGACCTCCACCTCCCAGGTTCAAGTAATTCTCCTGCCTCAGCCTCGCGAGTAGCTGGGCTTACAAGCACGTACCACCATGCCCAGCTAATTTTTGTGTTTTTAGTAGAGACAGGGTCTCACCACATTGGCCAAGCTTGTCTGGAACTCCTGACCACAGGTGATTCGCCTGCCTCGGCCTCCCAAAGTGCTGGGATTACAGGTGTGAGCCACCTCTCCCAGCCTGATTTAAACCCATACAAATGGAGCAATGACAACTCACTATAGTAACTAGGAAGATAATCAGTGGTGACCCACACTTCCTATAAACAGCCCACTAACAATAGTCTCAGGGAATGACAATATTTTTGAAGGTCAGCCAACCAACAACTGCTTCACTTAAATAACTGCACTCCCAGAGCTAAATATCAACTCACCCCTAACACCTCAATTTCTGAAAATGCACCAGTCCCTGAACTCAATGCTTGTATAAATGCTGTTCTCTGCTTTGCTCAGAGACCCTGTAGCTCATAAGCATCACTCTGTTCTTTAGCAATAATTTCAGCTTTTGATTTCAGGCATTGAAATATCCTTTGACAGAGGATAAAATCAGATCATATATGAGAATTATTTAGCATAGCGCCTGGCATAAAATAAGCACTCAATAATGTTAGCTATTCTCTTGAGTATGCAATTCTATCAGTGTCCTTTAGTTTGGCAGCAAAGGCTGTCAGCCTGGGAAGGCTGTTGGGGTGAGTACCGACACACAAAATGGGGATTATTGGGGCATAAGGGTAGAGTAGCAGCAAACCAGGGAGGATGATCAAGACCAGAATGATGACTCAGTATGCTGGCTCATGCCTGCAACTCCAGCACTTTGGGAGGCTGAGGTGGAAGGATCATTCGAGGCCAAGAGTTCGAGGCTGCAGTGAACTACGATCACACCACTGCACTCCAGGCCAGGTGACAGAGTGAGATCCTGACTCAAAACCACAACACCACCCCAGAAACACCCAGTGTGGCTCACTGGGAGTGCCTGTGACCAGGGCGACATCTTGTCTGGCCATGCTCCTGTCTGCTCCATGAGCTGCTGCCCAAGAGTGACCTCTTTACACTGTTAAATCTCAGTGCAGCTAAACCCCAGCATGTTTTCCACAAGAGCTATGGATTACCCATCAGCTCCCATTGTATTTGCTGGACTCCAAAATATCAATGTAGGATCTTTATCCCATTAGGTTTCTTGTGGCTAGATTTGGATCAATGCACCAGTTTGGTCAATATCCTATACAAGAAAATGCCTGTAAACATATGTTGAAGCAGGACCTAGCAGGCTTTAGATGTGGAGAGGAGGACATTTTTGCCCTTCTAGTGAAAGCCTCTGTTCTATAATTTCTTTGTTCTTGGAATTCTGCTGACAAAGATAAGACCTAGGAAAGTGGAATGTGTTTTTCACTTTATTTATTTATTTTTGAGATGGAGTTTCGCTCTTGTTGTTCAGGCTGGAGTGCAATGGTGCGATCTCAGCTCACCACAACCTCTGCCTCCCACGTTCAAGCGAATTCTCCTACCTCAGCCTCTGGAGTAGCCGGGATTATAGGCATGTGTCACCACACCCCACTAATTTTGCATTTTTAGTAGAGACGAGGTTTCTCCATGTTGGTCAGGCTGGTCTTGAACTCCCGACCTTAGGTAATCCACCTACCTTGGCCTCCCAAACTATTGGGATTACAGACATGAGCCACCATGCCTGGCCTGTTTTTCACTTTAAATAAACTTAATTTAAAAATTTTTATTATTATGGGTACATAATAGGCGCAGATGTTTACATGTAATTTTTTGATACAGGTGTACAATGTGTCATGATTCAATCAGGGAAATTGAGGTATCTGCCACCCCCAGCATTTATCATTTCCTTGTGTTAGGAATATTCCGGTTCCTAATTCCAATTCCAACAGTAAATTATTGTTGATGGTAGTCACCCTCTTGTGCTACCAAATACTACATCTGTTCATTCTATCTAACTGTATTTTTGCACCCATGATCCATCCCCACTTCATCCCTGCCCATTCGCTTTGCTTTCCAACCTCTGCTAACCGTCATTCTGTCCTCTATCTCCATGAGTCCGATTGTTTTAATTTTCAGCTCCCACAAATGAGTGAGAGCACAAGAAATACGTCTTTCTGTGTGTGGCTTATTTTGCTTCACGTAATGTCCTCCTCTTCCATCTATGTTGTTGCAAATGACAGGATTGCCTTTTTTTTTTTAAATCACGAGTATTGTTTAAATGTTATTTTTATTTAATTATTGATCTATTTATTTTTGAGCCAGAGTTTCACTCTTGTTGCCCAGGCTGGAGTGCAATTGCACAGTCTCGGCTCACTACAACCTCCTTATCCTGGGTCCAAGTGATCCTTCTGCCTCAGCCTCCCAAGTAGCTGGGATTACAGGAACCTGCCACCGTGCCCGGCTAATTTTTTGTATTTTTAGTAGAGATGGGGTTTCACCATGTTGGGCAGGCTGAATGCAAACTCCTGGCCTCAGGTGATCCATCTGCCTTGGCCTCCCAAAGTGCTGGGATTACAAGTGTGAGCCACTGCACCCAACCTAAATGTTATTTTTTAGAACAGTTTTTAGATTTACAAAAAAATTAGGATGACAGTACAGAGTTCACAAATGCCTAGCGCCTGGTTTCCTTGATTATTAACTGTATTAGGCCATTCTTGTGTTGTTATTTACACCTGAGGCAGGGTAATTTATAAAGAAAACAGGTTTGACAGGGCGTGGAGGCTGATGCTTGTAATCCCAGCACTTTGGGAGGCTGAGGTGGCGGATCACAAGGTCAGGAGCTCAAGATAAGCCTGGCCAAGATGGTAAGACCTCGTCTCTACTAAAAATACAAAAATATTATCTGGGTGTGATGGCAGGCACCTATAATCCCAACAGCTTAGGAGGTTGAGGCAGAGAATTGCTTAAACCCAGGAGGCAGAGGCTGCAGTGAGCCAAGATCACGCCACTGCCCTCCAGCCTGAGCGATAGAGTGGGACTGTCTCAAAGAAAAGAAAAAGAAAAAGAAAGCAGCCTTAATTGGCTTACAGTTCTGCAGGCTTTACAAAGAAGCTTGGTGCTGGCATCTGCTCAGCTTTTGGGGAGGCCTCAGGAAGGTTGCAATCATGGTGGACGGTGAAGTAGAAGCAGCGTCTCACATGGCCAGAGTGGGAGCAAGAGAGAGAGTTGGGGGGAGGTGCCACACACTTTTAAACAGCCAGATCTCATGAGACCTCACTCACTATCCAATTCCTAATTCCAATTCCAACAGTAAATTATTGTTTTGGAGGACACGCACCTCATCATGAGGTGCATCATGACAGCACTAAGGCATAAGGGATCTGTCTTCATGACCAAATCACCTCTCAGCAGGCCCCATCTCCAACACTGGGGATATTTCAACATGAGATTTGGTGGGCACACAGATCCAAACCATATCATTAACATCTTATGTTGGCATGGCACATTTGTTATAACTAATATCCCAATATGGATGCCTTGTTATTAACCGAAGTCCATACTTTATTCACATGTCCTTAGTTGTTACTTAATTTCCTTTTATTTTCTAGAATCCCATCCAGGATATATAACATTTAGTCATCATGCCTCTTTAGGTTCCCCTAGACTGTGAGTTTCTCAGACTTTCCTTGTTTTGACGGCTGTGACAATTTTGAGGTGTATTGCTCAGGTATTTTGTACAATGCCCCTCAATTAGAATTCGTCTGATGTTTTTCTCATGATTAGACTGGGATTCTGTGTGTTTTGGGAGGAAGATCACAGAGGTAAAGTGGCATTTTCATTCCATCATATCAAGACACATGCTGGTAGCATGACTTATCACTGTTGATGTTGACATTGGTCACGTGGCCGTCTGGCACTGTTTGTCTAGTTTCCCCACTGAGAAGTTACTCCCTCCATTCCCCACTTTCCACACTGTGCTCTTTAGAAGGAAGTCACTATACACAGGCCATACTTCAGAAGTGAGGAGTTATGTGCTGGGGAAGGGAAGGGCTGGAGGCATGGTGGCAGGCGGCCAAGGGGCGGTGGCAGTGGCATCCCCGCACCTTGGAGCGCAGCCTGAGAGCCGCATGCACCTTCCTGCCTCCTCCTCCTGCTGTCCTGGGGTGCTGCCATGACGCCCCATCTGCTCAACTTCAAGAAGGGGTGGATGTCGATCTTGGATGAGCCTGGAGAGCCTCCCTCCCTCTGGCTCACCACCACCTCTACTTGGCAGTGGAAGAAGCATTGGTTTGTGCTAACAGACTCAAGCCTCAAATATTACAGACACTCCACTGCCAAGGAGGCAGATGAGCTGGATGGTGAGATCAGCCTGCGTTCCTGTACAGATGTTACTGAGTACGCAGTGCAGCACAACTATGGCTTCCAGATACACACCAAGGATGTTGTCTATGCCTCGTTGGCCATGACATCAGGCATCCGGCAGAACTGGATTAAGGCTTTGAGAAAGACCGTGCGTCCAACTTCAGCCCCAGATGTAACCAAGCTCTCGGACTGTAACAAGGAGAACGTGCTGCACAGCTGTGGCACCCAGAAGGGTCCCCTGAAGGCAAGGGAGCAGTGGACGGGCCCTGAGGTCATCAGCAGGGTGGCCCTCAGAAGGTGGATAGGCAGCAGCAGGCCCTGGACTACGTGGAGCTCTCCCCACTGACCCAGGCCTACCCAGTGGGCCCGCACCCTGTCCTGTGCTCCTGACTGCCTGGCCAAGCAGGAGGAGCTGGAGCGGGACCTGGCCCAGCACTCCAAGGAGGGGCACAAGTGGTTCGAGGCCGCAGATAGTAGGGCCCCAGAGGTGCCTGCCGCTGAGAGGCCGTGCTGGGGCCTGGGTGCCCCCCTGACTGAGAACCAGCAGAGCCACCTCAGTGAGGAGATTGAGAAGAAGTGGCAGGAACTGGAGAAGCTGCCTTTGTGGGAGAATAATTGGGTGCCACTCACTGCCCTGCTCAGCCAAAGCCACGGAGAGAGCCAGGGGCCCCAAAGTGACAGCCATGAGGCACTGGAGAAGGAGGTTCGGGCTCTTCGGGCTCAGCTGGAGGCATGGCATGTCCAAGGGGAGGCTCCTCAGTGCACCAGGATCCCCAGAGGGTGACCACATTTCCCCAGGCTACATCTCACAGGAGGCATGTGAGCGCAGCCTGGCAGAGATGGAGGCCTCGCACCAGCAGGTGATGGAGGAGATGTAGTGGCACCACAAGTGGGAGCTGCAGCAGCTACAGCAGGAGAAGAAGTGGCTTCTGGGTGAGGAGACAGCAGCCACGGCCTCAGCCATTGAAGCGATGAAGGAGGCCCACCAGGAAGAGCTGAGCCAACAGCTGAGCAAAACATGGCGGCTCCAGCAGGGCCCAGATGGCCTCCGGAAGCAACACCAGTCAGATGTGGAGGTACTGAAGCGGGAGCTGCAGGTGCTATTGGAGCAGTACTCACAGAAGTGCCTGGAGATTGGGATGCTGATGCAGCATGCCGAAGAGTGCTGGCACACCTTGCACCACTACCAGCAGGAGGGCCAGGAGCTGCTGCACCACCACCAGGAGCTGCATGCCCGCCTGTCAGAGGAGATAGACTGGCTGTGCAGCTTCATCACCTCACAGGGCATGGGCAATGGCTGCGGGCACAGCAACAAGCAGAGCTCCTGCGAGCTGGAGGTGCTGCTTCGTGTAAAAGAGAACGAACTCCAGTACCTGAAGAAGGAGGTGCAGTGCCTCCAGGATGAGCTCCAGGTGATGCAGAAGGATAAGTGCTTCACCTCGGGAAAGTACCAGGACATCTATATGGAGCTGAGCCATATCAAGATGCGGTCAGAACAGGAGATCAAGCAGCTGAAGGAGCACCTGCGCCTTGCCATGGCCGCTCTGCAAGAGAAGGACTCCATGTGCAGCAGCTTGGCTGAGTAGAGGTCCTGCCTAGCTGCAGAGCCTCCAGCCTGAAGGACCAACCACCCTCCTTCCTTGCTGGATGGAAGTCCAAAGCCAAGTTTCTCCTCACCCTCTGTGGGCCACATGTACACTTGCACCCACCACACACACACACAAACACACACACACACACACACACACACCTGCATGCACCCACACACACACTCTGCATATCTGAGCGTGCCCCCCTTGCACTGGATCTTACCTTGCACCTTCTTCAGGATTTTATATGTGAAGAGATTTTTATATAGATTTTTTTTCCAAAACACTTTATACTTTAAAAAAAGAAAAAAGCAATTCCCGGTGGCTGTGTGCCTCCAACCCTGGCCCCTAGCCACCCTCTGCTTGGGCTTCTGGGCTGGTGGCCCTGCCCCAGGGGTCTGGCAGAGGCCCAGGCAGTGGCCATGGCAGGCTGTCTTTGCAGGGGAGAGGCGGGAGCCTGCCACCCTCTTCCTACCCTACCTCCTTCTAACACTTCCTACCCCACACGGCCCATACCATGGGGCTCCAGACAGGGAGTCAGCAGCTGCCCTCATGGTCCCATAGCCTCCTCTGAGGCTGTGCCATGCAAAAGGTGTTTCTCTCCTGCTCCCTGAAGCTCTTAACTTAATAAAACATTCCAGAAAACAAAAACAAAAACAAAAAACTCCTCCTTGAGGGTAGAGTGGCTACGTAGATTAGTTAGAACCATTCTGCACAGGAGATTTGTCTATTCTTCCTCATGATTGATATTTATTCAGTTATATACTTATATCAGGATGGACTCATGCTTTTTTTTTTTTTTTTTGAGACAGAGTCTCAGTTGCCCAGGCTGGAGTGCAGTGGTGCGATCTCAGCTCATTGAACCTCCTGGATTCAAGGGATTCTCCTGCCTCAGTCTCCTGAGTAGCTTTGATTACAGGTATGTGCCACAATGCCCAGCTCATTTTTGTATTTTTAGTAGAGATGGGGTTTCACCATGTTAGTCAGGCTGGTCTTGAACTCCTGACCTAATGATCTGCCCGCCTTGGCCTCCCAAAGTGCTGGGATTACAGGTGTGAGCCACCACACCCAGACAGACTCATGCATTTTTAAAAAATACTTTGTCTTGTAATCAAATACCAGGTTATTATTTTTTAAGATATTTCCAACTTTGGCCATAGGAGCTCTTTCCATTGGATCCCATGTCCTTTTGCCATGACTCTGAGGTAGGAGGCAGGACTCAATTCCAGAGGTAGGGCTTGGATACTGGACCAAATTGAGGACTAGCTAAAACAGAGATGGGGCAGAAGCAACTTTCTATAAGACATGCCCACCAGTGTGCCATGGCAACATACAGAAGTTACCACCCCTTTCTAGGACAACCTGGAAGCTACCACCCCTTTTAAAGAAATTTCTGCATAATCTACCCCTTAATTAATCTGCCCCATAATGTGCCCTGGCTCCACAAAGAGCAGTCCCTCTGCTGCTGCTTAGACACTGCTGCTTCAGTAAAAATTGCTGTCCAACACCACTGGTTTGCCCTTGAATTCCTTCCTCAGCAGAGCCAATAACCCTCCCAGGCAAAGCCTCAATTTCGAGGCTCACTTGCCCTGCATCAGCTCCACTACTATTTCTTTTATATATATATAACAGAAAAAAACCACCTTTATTATTGGTTTGTTGCATAGGTGCATTGTTGCATAGGTACATACATGGCAATGTGGTTTGCTGCCTCTATCCCCATCACTTATATCTGGCATTTCTCCCCATGTTATCCCTCCCCTTGCCCACTGTCCCTCCCCTAGTCCACCAACAAACCCCAGTGAGCAATGCTCCCCTCCCTGTGTCCATGTGTTCTCATTGTTCAACACCTGCCTATGAGTGAGAACATGTGGTGTTTGATTTTCTGTTCTTGTGTCAGTTTGCTGAGAATGATGGTTTCCAGGTTCATCCATGTCCCTACAAAGGACACAAATTCATCTTTTTTGATGGCTGCATAGTATTCCATGGTGTATATGTGCCACATTTTACCTGTCCAGTCTATCATCGATGAACATTTGGGTTTGTTCCAGGTGTTTGCTATTGTAAACACTGCCAAAATGAACATATGCATGCATGTGTCTTTATAATAGAATGATTTATAATCCTTTGGATATATACCCAGTAATGGGATTGCTGGGTCAAATGGAATTTCTATTTCTAGATCCTTGAGGAATCGCCACACTGTCTTCCACAATGATTTAACTAATTTGCACTCCCACCAACAGTGTAAAAGTGTTCCTATTTCTCCACATCCTCTCCAGCAACTGTTGTCTCCAGATTTTTTAATGATCGCCATTCTAACTGGCGTGAGATGGTATCTCAATGTGGTTTTGATTTGCATTTCTCTAATGACCAGTGATGAGCATTTTTTCATATGTTTGTTGGCCTCATATATGTCTTCTGTTGAAAAGTATCTGTTCATATCCTTCACCCACTTTTGAATGGGTTTTGTTTTTGTTTTTGTTTTTTTTTTCTAGAAAATCTGTTTTAGTTCTGTGTAGATTCTGGATATTAGCCCTTTGTCAGATGGGTAGATTGCAAAAATTTTTTCCCATTCTGTTGGTTGCCAGTTCACTCTAATGATTGTTTCTTTTGCTGTGCATAAGCTCTGGAGTTTAATTAGATCCCGTTTGTCTATTTGGGCTTTTGTTGCCAGTGCTTTTGGTGTTTTATTCATGGAGTCCTTGCCTATGCCTATGTCCTGAATGGTTTTGCCTAGGTTGTCTTCTAGGGTTTTTATGGTGTTAGGTTTTATATTTAAGTCTTTAATCCATCTGGAGTTAATTTTAGTGTAAGGTGTCAGGAAGGGGTCCAGTTTCTGCTTTCTGCACATTGCTAACCAGTTTTCCCAACACCAGTTATTAAACAGGGAATCCTTTTCCCATTGCTTGTTTTTATCGGGTTCGTCAAAGATCAGATGGTTGTAGATGTGTGGCGTTGCCTCTGAGGCCTCTGTTCTGTTCCATTGGTCTGTATCTCTGTTTTGGTACCAGTACCATGCTGTTTTGATTACTGCAGCCTTGTAGTATAGTTTGAAGTCAGGTAGCATGATGCCTCCAGCTTTGTTCTTTTTGCTTAGAATTGACTTGGCTATGCAGTCTGTTTTCGTTCCATATGAAGTTTAAGGTGGTTTTTTCCAGTTCTGTGAAGAGGGTCATAGGTAGCTTGATGGGGATAGCATTGAATCTATAAAGTACTTTGGGCAGTATGGCCATTTTCACAATATTGATTCTTCCTAACCATGAGCATGGAATGTTTTTCCATCTGTTTGTGTCCTCTCTTATTTCCTTGAGCAGTAGTTTGTAGTTCTCCTTGAAAAGGTCCTTTACATCCTTTGTTAGTTGTATTCCTAGGTATTTTATTCTTTTTGTAGCAATTGTGAATGGCAGTTTGTTCTTGATTTGGCTCTCTTTAAGTCTGTTATTGGTGTATAGGAATGCTTGTGATTTCTGTACATTGATCTTGAGATTTTTCTGAAGTTGCTTATCAGTTTAAGGAGATTTTGGGCTGAGATGATGGGGTCTTCTAGATATACAATCATGTCGTCTGCATATAGAGACAATTTGACTTCCTCCTTTCCTAATTGAATACCCTTTATTTCTTTTTCTTGCCTTATTGCTCTGGCTAGAACTTCCAATACTGTATTGAATAGGAGTGGTGAGAGAGGGCATCCTTGTCTAGTGCCAGATTTCAAAGGGAATGCTTCCAGTTTTTGCCCATTCAGTATGATATTGGCTGTGGGTTTGTTGTAAATAGCTTTTGTTATTTTGAGATACATTCCGTCAATACCTAGTTTATTGAGAGGTTTTAGCATAAAGGGCTGTTGAATTTTGTCAAAGGCCTTCTCTGCATCTATTGAGATAATCATGTGGTTTTTGTCTTTGGTTCTGTTTATGTGGTGAATTACGTTTATAGACTTGCCAATGCTGAACCAAACTTGCATCCCCAGGATGAAGCCTATTTGATCATGATGGATAAGTAAGCTTGTTGATGTGCTGTTGCAGTCGGTTTGCCAGTATTTTATTGAAGATTTTTGCATCTGCGTTCATCATGGGTATTGGCCTGAAGTTTTCTTTTCTTGTTGAGTCTCTGCCATATTTTGGTATCAGGATGATGTTGGTCTCATAAAATGATTTGGGAAGGATTCCCTCTTTTTGGATTGTTTGGAATAATTTCAGGAGTGGTACCAGCTCCTCTTTGTATGTCTGGTAGAATTCTGCTGTGAACCCATCTGGACCTGGGCTTTTTTTGGTTGGTAGGCTATTAATTGCTGCCTCAACTTTAGCCCTTGTTATTGATCTATTCAGGGTTTCGACTTCTTCCTGGTTTAGGCCTGGGAGGGTGCATGTGCCCAGGAATTTATCCATTTCTTCCAGGTTTACT
>NW_022437010.1:898545-931118 GCF_009761245.1 Sapajus apella | reverse complement strand
AGTAATCTCTGATGGTAGTTCATATTTCTGTGGAATCTGTGGCGATATCCCCTTTATCGTTTTTTATTGCATCTATTTGATTCTTCTCTCTTTTCTTTTTTATTAATCTGGCTAGTGGTCTGTTTTGTTGATCTTTTCAAAAAACCAGCTCCTGGATTTATTGATCTTTTGAAGTGTGTTTTGTGTCTATCTCCTTCAGTTCTGCTCTGATCTTAGTTATTTCTTGTCTTCTGCTAGCTTTTGAGATTTTTTTATCTTGCTCCTCTAGCTCTTTCAATTTTGATGATAGGGTGTCGATTTTAGATCTTTCCTTGCTTCTCATGTAGGCATTTATTGCTATAAATTTTCCTCTAGACACTGCTTTAAATATGTCCCAGAGATTCTGGTATGTTGTGTCTTCATTCTCATTGGTTTTGAAGAACATCTTTATATCTGCCTTCATTTCATTGTTTATCCAGTCAACATTCAAGAGCCAGTTGTTCCGTTTCTATGTTGTGTGGTTCTGAGTTAGTTTCTTAGTCTTGAGTTCTAATTTGATTGCACTGTGGTCTGAGAGACTGTTTTTTATGATATCCGTTCTTTTGCATTTGCTGAGTAGTGATTTACTTCCAATTATGTAGTCAGTTTTAGAGTAGGTGTGAGGTGGTGCTGAGAAGAATGTATATTCTGTGGATTTGTGGTGGAGAGTTCTGTAGATGTCCATTGGGTTTGCTTGGTCTAGATCTGAGTTCAAGTCCTGGATATGCTTGGTAATTTTCTGTCTCATTGATCTGTCTAATATTTACAGTAGAGTGTTAAAGTCTTCCACTATTATTGTGTGGGAGTCTAAGTCTCTTTGTAGGCCTTTAAGAACTTGCTTTATGTATCTGGATGCTCCTCTATTGGGTGTGTATATATTTAAAATCGTTAGCTCTTCTTGTTGCATTTATCCTTTTACCTTTATGTAATGCCTTTCCTTGTCTCTTTTGATCTTTGTTGGTTTAAAGTCTATTTAATCAGAGACTAGGATTGCAATTCCTGCTATTTTTTTGCTCGGTAAATCTTCCTCCATCCCTTTATTTTGAGCCTATGTGTATCCTTGCATGTGAGATGGGTTTCCTGGATACAGCACACTGATGGATTTTGACTTTTTATTCAATTTGCCAGTCTGTGTCTTTTGATTGGGGCATTTAGCTCATTTACATTTAAAGTTAATATTGGCATGTGTGAATTTGATCCTACCATTTTGATGCTAGCTTGTTGTTTTGCCCATTAGTTGATGCAGTTTCTTCATTGGGTCTATGCTTTTCACCCATTTTGTATGTTTTTGGAGTGGCTGGTACTGGTTGTTCCTGTCAATGTTTAGTGTTTCTTTCAGGAGTCTTGTAAAGGAGGCCTGATGGTGACAAAATCTCTCAATAATTGCTTGTTCATGAAGGATTTTATATCTCCTTCACTTATGAAGCTTAGTTTGGCTGGATATGAAATTGTAGGTTGAAAGTTCTTTTCTTTAAAGATGTTGAATATTGGCCCCAACTCTCTTCTGGCTTGTACGGTTTCTGCCAAGAGATCCACTGTGAGTCTGATGGGCTTCCCTTTGCAGGTAACCCGACCTTTGTCTCTGGCTGCCCTTAGCATTTTCTCCTTCATTTCAACCCTGGTGAATCTGTTGATTATGTGCCTTGGGGTTGCTCTTCTTGAGGAATATCTTTGTGGTATTCTCTGTATTTCCTGGACTTGAATATTGGCCTGCCTTGCTAGGTTGGGGAAGTTCTCCTGGATAATATCCTGAAGAGTGTTTTCCAGCTTGTATTCATTCTCTGCATCACATTCAGGTACACCTATCAAACGTAGGTTAGCTCTTTTCACGTAATCCCATATTTCTTGGAGGCTTTGTTCATATCTTTTCACTCTTTTTCTCTAATCTTGCCTTGTCATTTTATTTCATTGAGTTGATACTCAATCTCTGATATCCTTTCTTCTGCTTGGTCAATTAGGCTATTGAAATTTGTGCATGCTTCATGAAGTTCTCGTGTTTTTCAGCTCAATGAATTCATTTATATTCTTCTCTAAGCTGTTTATTCTAGTTAGCATTTTGTCAAACCTTTTTTCAAGGTTCTTAGTTTCTTTGCATTGGGTTAGAACACGTTCTTTTAGCTCAGAGAAGTTTCTTATTACCTACCTTCTGAAGCCTGTTTCTGTCAATTCATCAGACTCATTCTCCATCCAGCCTTGTTCCCTTGCTGGTGAGGAGTTGTGATCCCTTGGAGGAGGAGAGGTGTTCTGGTTTTGAGTGTTTTCATCCTTTTTGCACTGGTTTCTTCCCATCTTTGTGGATTTATCTACCTGTGGTCTTCGTGGTTGGTGACTTTCAGATGGGGTCTCTGAGTGGACATCCTTTGTGTTGATGATGAAGTTATTTCTTTCTGTTTTTTAGTTTTCCTTCTAACAGTTAGGCTCCTCTGCTGTAGGACTGCTGGAGGCCCACTCCAGACCCTGCTTGCCTAGGGATCACCTGCAGCAGCTGCAGAATACTAAGGGTTGCTGCCAGTTTCTTCTTCTGTTATCTTTGTCCCAGAAGGATACCCGCAAGATGTCAGCCTGTGCTCTCCTTTATGAGGTGTCTCTTTGGATATACGGGGGTTGGGGAGCTGCTTGAGGAGACTGTCTGTCCCTTATGGAGCTCAAGTGCTGAGCTGTGAGCTCTGTTGTTCCATTCAGAGCTGTTGGGCAGGTTACGTTTAAGTCTGCTGCAGCGGAACTCATAACTTCCTTTTTTTCCCCGGTGCTCTGTCCTGGGAAAGTGGGGCTTTATTTATAAGTTCCTGACGTGCTACTGCCTTTTTTCAGAGATGCCCTGCCCAGCGAGGAGGTAGCCTAGTCACAGTCTGCCAGTAGAGGCGTTGCTGAGCTGCCGTGGGCTCTGTCCAGCTGCTGTGTGAACTTCCTTGTGGTTTTGTTTAGAGAGGTATAGTTAGAACTGCCTCGGTAATGGCGGTCTGCCTCAGTAATGGTGAACTGTCTCTATAATGGCAGACTCCCTTGGTAATGGTGGACTGCCTCAGTAGTGGCGGACTGCCTTGGTAGTGGCAGACTCCCTCGGTAATGGCAAACACCCTTCCCCCCACAGAGCTGGACTGTCCGGGTCCAGTTGTGCTTGCTGTGAAAGACTCTGCTTTCACAGAGTCTTTCAGATTGCTGTTCTTCGTGGGGGTGGGACCCACTGAGCCAGATCCTGGCTCCATGTTTCAGCCCCCTTTTTTTCAGTTGAATGGGCGAATCTGTCTCCCAGGCATACCAGGCTCCAGTTCAAAGGGCACCCAGATCTGTGCGAGTTTTTGTGTGGAGACCCGCTGCGCCAGCTGAAACAGCTATGCTGGAGACTCGTGGTGCTTTTCCACCTGAGAATCTCCTCGTCTGTGGGCAGTAAAAATTCATTTGGAAATGCAGTGATCACTCACGCCTGCGTTCTTGTTGGGAACTGCACCCCAGAACTGTTCCTATTCAGCCATTTTGGATCGTCTGCCTTCACAACTGTTTTTATTGTTCCTGCTTGAAGCCCTTACTTTCTTGCACTACAAGGTGCTCCAGTCTCCCCCTGGTTCACCTGGAAGTGATAATAGAGGAGAGCCATTTACTACAACTGTGTAAGACATTGGAGCACAGGTGGCCCTGAGATCCCTCCTAGGGCAGCATAACACAGGCTGGTGGAGGGCCCTCCTCTGCATCCACATTTGACCCTGGCAGTATTTAGTGTTCTCTCACTCTTTACCCCCCTTCTCTTTTTTGAAACATAAAGTCTCAAGTATCTCAGCTGTCATGTGGTACCCACTGGATGTCAGTGCATGAGAACAGAATGGTTGAGAGCAAATTCCTTATGAAGGATGTTCTTTGGAAGCCATTTCCCAAGCCAGGTCTCTAAATTAAAAAAAAATTTTATAATGTTTCCAGCAATTGCTGTTAACTGGGATTGGATGATGGATATAGGTTTGTTTTTCTTTAAGTTTTGGGGATTTCTACAAAACTTGGATAGGCCAGTTTTTATTTTATGTTCATAATAGCCTCTCGAGAAATATTTGATTAATCTCCACCTTAACTTTCTGCTACTGTGATACAGTTAATTGGGCAGAAAGAAGACTTTTTGCTGGGGGAAAGATGGGGAACACTGAGTGGTAGAGACAAAGGGCATGTGACAACATTCTTCATTAATACTTCTTAGTTGTAGGAATACACACAACACTTTTCCCTTTTTTGAAAACATTCTGGGCTGGATGCCATGGCTAACACCTATAATCCCAACACACTGAGAGGCCGAGGCAGGCAGATCACCTGAGGTCAGGAGTTCAAGCCAGCCTGGACAACATGACGGAACCCTGTCTCTACTAAAAATGCAAAAACTAGCTGAGTGTGGTGGCGGGTGTCTATAATCCCAGCTACTCAGGAGGCTGAGGCATGAGAAGAATCGCTCGAACCCGGGAGGCAGAGGTTGCAGTGAGCCGAGGTTGTGCCACTGCACTCCAGCCTGAGGGACAGACCAAGACTCTGTCTCAAAAAAAAAAAAAAAATTATTCCTCACAAAGAATGTAAGCCCCATGAGGGCCAGAACCATGCTTATGTTGTCCATCACTTTATTGTCAGGGTTTAGAAGGAGAACATTGTAGGTTTTCAGATTTGTTTGCATATGGGATCAT
Organism: Sapajus apella; assembly: GCF_009761245.1. Taxonomy (NCBI): domain Eukaryota; kingdom Metazoa; phylum Chordata; class Mammalia; order Primates; family Cebidae; genus Sapajus; species Sapajus apella. Next base: position 926,448 of record NW_022437010.1, on the reverse strand, counting down.
TGATAAGTTTATTATGTGCCTGAACATATTCAACATCTATCACTTCAAAAATAGCTTCTTTACAAATAGGAACAGTGTTCTTTTCATTCAATTACATTATTCTTATGAGTATATTCATAAAGATTGTTGTTGAATATTCATAAAGATGTTTCATAAAGAATATGAACAAATTTCATAAAGAAGATTTTATGAACACATTACTTACAAACTAATTTGAGATTTGAGGAATGTGTACATGAAAAGTTTTTGAAGAACATCTGGATAAGAAAATACTAATAAGGAAAATATTTTAATAAGAAAAGCTTCAAGATGAAGAAAATATTCATGAAGAGTGTTGCCCATCTTCCCCTCTGCCTCTGCAGCTGGGCTATTTTGCCTTCCCCACTTCATTCTTTCCTTGGAGACGGTCCCTCTGTGCAGCTCTTCCACCTGCAGAGACAAGTTCAGCCTTCACAATTTTAAAGTCTCCAACAACCATAAAATTAGCAAGTAAAAATTCTTGAAATATCGTTATGCTTTCCTGTATAAAATATTATAATGCATGCAATAATGTACTGCCTTGCCCTGCTATTTAACCTGTTATTTGGCATGTCACATTTCTCTTGTTTACTACAAATTTCTTTTGAAATTTTTTTTAGAGGCAGGGTATTGCTATGTCTCCCAGGCTGGAGTGCAGTGACCATTCACAGGCACGATCATGGCGCATACACTGCAGCCTCAAGCCATCCTCCTGCCTCAGCCTCCCGAGGAGCTGGGACTACAGCTATGCCTCATGGTGCCAGGCTGGTTTTTTCTTTTTTCTTTTTTCTTTTTTTTTTTTTTTTGAGACGGAGTTTCGCTCTTGTTACCCAGGCTGGAGTGCAATGGCGCGATCTCGGCTCACCGCAACCTCCGCCTCCTGGGTTCAGGCAATTCTCCTGCCTCAGCCTCCTGAGTAGCTGAGATTACAGGCACGTGCCACCATGCCCAGCTAATTTTTTTGTATTTTTAGTAGAGACGAGGTTTCACCATGTTGACCAGGATGGTCTTGATCTTTTGACCTCGTGATTCACCCACCTAGGCCTCCCAAAGTGCTGGGATTACAGGCGTGAGCCACCGCGCCCGGCCTGGTTTTTTCTTACTACAAATTTCATGAAAGCAGAGACCTCATTTTACGCTTCTCTGTAATTCTCATAGCATTTAGCATCTAATAGGTGAATGCATATATTCTGTTGATTATATCATAAGATTTTTTTTCAAATAATCTTTGCAGATATAGTCTCTGAGGTAAACTTTTTTTTTTTTTTTTTTGTTTGAGATGGAGTCTTACCTTGTTGCCCAGGCTGTAGTGCAATGGCGAGATCTTGGCTGACTGCAAGCTCCGCCTCCCAGGTTCGAGCGATTCTCCTGCCTCAGCCTCTGGAGTAGCTGGGATTACAAGCACCCAGCACCACGCCTGGCTAATTTTTGTATTTTTTTTTTTTTTTTTTTTTTTTTTTGAGACGGAGTTTCGCTCTTGTTACCCAGGCTGGAGTGCAATGGCGCGATCTTGGCTCACCGCAATCTCCGCCTCCTGGGTTCAGGCAATTCTCCTGCCTCAGCCTCCTGAGTAGCTGGGATTACAGGCACACGCCACCATGCCCAGCTCATTTTTTGTATTTTTAGTAGAGACGGGGTTTCACCGTGTTGACTAGGATGGTCTCGATCTCTTGACCTCGTGATCCACCCGCCTCGGCCTCCCAAAGTGCTGGGATTACAGGCGTGAGCCACCGCGCCCGGCCTAATTTTTGTACTTTTAGTAGAGACGGGGTTTCACCCTATTGGCCAGGCTGGTCTCAAACACCTGACCTCGTGATCCATGTGCCTCGACCTCCCAAAGTGCTGGGATTACAGGCGTGAGCCACCACGACTGGCCAGTTTTTTTTTTTTTAATCACAAAACTGAACATACAGTTGTACCTTTATTCTGAAAGCTCTTTTTGGTGTTCCATGAGGATAGCAGCATTCCTGCAGAGGACAGTAGCACCCAATGAAGAAATGTACGTGCATGTGTTTAAAAGCCCACAGGGCACTCAATCCTGGTAACAGAAGACTGGAGCAGATAACATCCATTCTGGTGTCACCATTCTGGGCACGCTTGAATTAAGCAGTTTTATTCCTACATCTTGGCAATAGCCAGAAAGGATCTTTAAAAGCATAGTGCTTAAAGTGGTTAAGAGAAAGAATTCAGGTGGTTATGGAAACCTGGATCGGCACTGCAGTCTAATAAATAGGCCATCTTCAATCAGAAGACGTTTCCAAGCAGGGTTTTTAAAACCTCGCCCTTAAGAAGCATTGGAAAAGAATTCTCTTACTTTCCGCAGGTGCAGATGGCTGGCGTTTTTACTCAGTAGTGCCCTTCTGCTACATCTGTCTGAGGAGCCACAGGTGGCTGCAGCTGGAGAGGGCTTCTCCTTTCTCTTCTCCCCTACGGCCACAACCCTGACATGCCTCATGCTTGAAAAGATTCATCATTCAAACCATAACACAATGCTATGTGGGTAGCTCAGCTGCCTGAGAGAGGATCAGAAAACCCAACTCTAATGGGCTGATGAATGGAAAATACATTACTAATGTAACATTCAAAGGACACTCTTGCTTTATTTCACCCGAGTAGAATGGAAAGATGAATAAGTAGGATGACTGTCGGCCAATAGTGTGGTTTGTAAATGAAAATGTCGAAGGGTGGTTTTTGGCTTTTTAAAATCTTGTATGTTTATCTTTCGTGTGTATACTTGAAAGGATAATAAAATATGTTTTCTCCCACTAGAATATGCAGTTAAGTGTTATTTCCTCATAAGTGTTCAGCACCCGAATTGTTTTTATGTAAATGCATTTTTAGTTTTTTAGTTTATTCAAATGCCATTTAGTACATTTTGACACAAATGAAATTATAAATTCACATTAAATAGAGTACTAGGTAAAATACAGAACACCTAACTTTGAATTTAAGAAAAATGATGAATAATGTTTGTTATGTCCATGCACTATTTGAGATATAACTCAGGCACTACATAATGACATTTCAGTCAACTATGAACTGCACATAAAATAGAGTCCCATAAGATTATAATAGAGCTGAAAAATTCCTATTGCCTGACGTCATAGCCATCATAACATCATAGTGAAATGTATTATTTACACATTTATAGTGATGCTGGTGTCAATCAACCTATACTGCATTGCAGTCATATAAAAGTCTAGCATACATAGTTATGTACAACATATAATACTTGATAATAAACCACTATGTTACTGGTTTATGAGTTTACTATATTTTTTATCTGTATTTTACACTGTGTTCCTTCTACTTATAAATAAAAGTTAACTGTAAAATAGGCTCAGGTAGGTTCTTCAGGAGGGATTCCAGAAGAAGGCATTGGTACCATAGGAGATGACAGCTCTGTGCATGTTATTGCACCTGCAGACCATCCAGACCAAGAGAGAGAAGATGTGGAGGTGGAAGGCAGTGATGCTGATGATGCTGACCCTGTGTAGGCCTAGGCTAATGTACGTGTTTGTGTCTTAGTTCTTAACAACAAAAAAGTTTAAAAAGCAAAAAATAAAATATTAAGAATAGAAAAAAAACTTATAGAAGGAAAGAAATATAAATAAGGAAAAAATGTGTTTGTGTTTTAAGCTATTACAAGAGTAAAAAAGTTTTTTAAGAATTCATTCTACTCTAAAGACACATGCACACATATGTTTATTGCAGCGCTATTCACAATAGCAAGAACTTGGAACCCACTCAAATGCCCATCAGTGATAGACTGGATAAAGAAAATATGACACACATAAACCGTGGAATACTATGCAGCCATAAAAAAGGAATGAGATCATGTCCTTTGCAGGGACATGGATGAAGCTGGAAGCCATCATTCTCAGCAAACTAACACAAGAACAGAAAACCAAACACTGCATGTTTTCACTTATAAGTGAGAGTTGAACAATAAGAACACATGGACACAGGGAGGAGGGGGGAAACAACACACACCAGAGCCTATTGGTAGGTGGCAGGCAAGGGGAAGGACAGCATTAGGATGAATATCTAATGCATATGAGGCTTAAAACCTAGATGAGGCCAGGTGCGGGGGCTCACGCCTGTAATCCCAGCAGTTTGGGAAGCTGAGGCAGGTAGATCATGAGGTCAGGAGTTTGAGACCAGCCTGACCAAAATGGTGAAACCCTGTCTCTACTAAAAATACAAAATTAGCCAGGCTTGGTGGTGCATGCCTGTAGCCCCAGCTACTCGGGAGGCTGAAGCAGGAGACTCACTTGAACCCCAAGAGGCGGCGGTTGCAGTGAGCCGAGATTGTGCTATTGCACTCCAGCCTGGGCAACAGAGCGAGACTCCATCTCAGAAAAAAAAAAAAAATCTAGATGATGGGTTGATAGGTGCAACAAATCACCAGGGCACATGTATACCTATGTAACAAACCTGTACATTCTGCACATGTATCCCGGAACTTAATAAATTTAAAATATATATATGTATTTATATATAAGCTTTTTAAAATTAAAAAGTTTTATAAAGTAAAAATGTTATAGTAAGCTAAGGCTAATTTATTATTAAAGAAAGAAATTTTGAATAAATGTAGTGTATCCTAAGTGTGCAGTGTTTATACAGTCTATAGTGTACAGCAAGGTCCTGGGCCTTCACATTCACTCACCACCGACTCACTCACCCAGAACAACTTCCAGTCCTGCAAGCTCTATTCACGGTAAGTGTGCTATTCTCACTGAACCTTTTCTACATTGAGATAGGTTTAGATACACAAGTACCATTGTGTTGTAATTGCCTGCAGTGTTCAGTACAGTACTACGATGTCCAGGTTTGTGGCCTAGGAGCCATAGGTTCTACCATGTTAGCTCAAGTGTATCGTGGGCTCTACCATCTAGGTTTGTGTAAATACAATCTGATTTCTCCACAAGGACGGTCACCTAAGGACACATTTCTTAGAACATATTCCCATTGATAAGTGATGAATGACTGTGCTTATACTCAAAAATTACTCATTGCTTATCCAAAATTCAAATTTAATTGAGTGGCCTGTATTTGTGTTTGCTAGCTCTGGCAACCCTATCACCAAGGCAAATTTCACTGAAAGAAATTTGAAGCTCTGAATACAGCTTTTAATCAAGCATGTAGACTTTTATTCACACTTGGAAATCAACCTTCCATTATCCAGAGAGCACACATGCTGCCTCCAGCTCTCTGTTTCCCCTTGGCCTACGGCCCATTCCAGGCTGCCTCACAGAGCCCCATCACCCTATAGAAACAGGTGTCTTCTGGTCACCAGCGCGTTCCTTGTTGCCACACGCAGTGGACACTTTTCTGTACTCATGTTAACATCTCAGCCACATTCTGCAATGCTGACCTCCTTCTCTCTTGAAAGAGTTTGGCTCTGGCTTCTGTGACCCCCTTCTCTGTCCTGGTTTTCTACTTATCTGGCCATTAATTCTCATCTCGTCTGTCAGATCCTTCTCCTCTAACTCCAAATTGGGAACTCCTCATGGCTTCACACAAGGTCCCCGGTCCTCCTCTATACAACACTGTCCAATAGAACTCTCTTATGAGGATGGAAATGTCTTCTCTCTGCACCATCCAATGCAGTAGCCACTAGCTACAGTGGCGACCAAGCACTTGAAATGTGGCTAGTGTGACTGAGGGATGGAATTTTAAATTTTATTTAATTTTTAAATTTTTTTATGAGAGTCTTGCTCTGTCACCCCAGGCTGGAATGCAGTGACGCCATCTTGGCTCACTGCAACCTCTGCCTCCTTGGTTCAAGAGATCCTCCTGCTTCAACCTTGGGGTGTCTGGGATTACAGGCATGCACAATCACACCTGGCTAATTTTTGTATTTTTTGTACAGAATGAGTTTCACCATGTTGACCAGGCAGGTCTTGAACTCCTGACTTCAAGTGATCTACCCACCTTGGCTTCCCAAAGTGCTGAGATTACAGACATGAGCCACTGTGCCTGGCTAACTTTTATTTAATTATAATTAATTTATATTAGCACATATGGCCAGTGGTTACCATATTGGACAGTACAGCTCTAGATTATCTTACTAGGTGAGCTACTATTGGCTTTAAAAAGCATCTTTATGCTTATGATTTCCTGATATGTATCTGTATCTCAGACCCTCCGCAGAGCTCCAGCGTTATATGCATCTGATAGCTTCGATGACTCGCAGGCATTAAGGGACCACAACTGTTCTTTTTTCAGCTGCCAATACTTCAGAGTGGTACCACCAGTTACTCGGTTTGTTGAAGCCAGGAACTAAGAGTAGTTCTTTATTTTTCCTTATTCCTTGCTATCCCACACCTAAATCATAAGTAAGGTCCCCCAATGCTACCTCCAACTTACATTTTTTTATGGGCACCCTATTTACTTTTATTACCTGGCAGGATTTGTAGGAAAATTGTCCAGAGCTGGCATATTGATCCTCCTGGGCTTAAGCCATCCTTCCACCTCAATTTTCTAAGTAGCTGGGACTTACAGGCGTGTGCCACCACATCCGGCTAATTTTTGTATTTTTTTGGTAGAGATGGGGTCTTGCCATGTTGCCCAGGCTGGTCTCTTAACTCCTGGCTCAAGCAATCCACCTGCCTCAGCCTCCCAAAGTGCTAGGATTACAGGCATGAGCCACTGTGTTTGGCTAGTAAGTGCTATATAAATGTTAAGATATTATTATAGCTTGTGAGCTTTGGCAATGGAAGTCCAAAGAAAAAAGTAACCAATGAGTGTACTAAGCATCTTTCCCTTTGAAAAAAATTGGTTTGTTAGAAACTCATAGGAGTGTACTCATACCTACTTAATCTTTTGGTAAGTACTACATGCATTTATTATGTTGGGGTATTAAACTTCTCTGAATTAACTGGACAATATAGAATGCCCAATGATTTAAAATGGCGTCTGACTTACTACAATTTAGCTATACAAATTGATTATTCTATGCAAATTTGAGGATACTTCTAGGCAACCCCCTCAAAAATATATTGCTTGTGTAGTTTATTTGAAAACAGAATATTTTTCACTAAATATTAGTGAATATTGGGAGCAGTGCAAAAGTATGTGTGTGTACACTTCAAAAGTTTTGAAAAGTCTCTTTCTGTTATGATGGAGTGTAACAACAGATATTTTGCAAATAAACTACAAAACAGTCAAACTATTTAATACTTTTTTTTTTTTTTTTTTTTTTGAGACAGGGTCTTGCTCTGCTGCCCAAGCTGGAGTGCAGGAGCACAAAGATGGCTGATGCAGCCTTGACCTCCTGAGTTTAAAGCATCCTCCCGCCTCAGCTTCCCAAGTAGCTGGAACTACAGGCACACTGCTATGCCCCCGGGGTCTCTCTCTGTCACGCAGAGATGGGGACTCTCTCTGTTGCCCAGACTGGTCTTGGACTCCTGGACTCAAGCAATCCTCCTGCCTCAGCCTCCCAGAGTGTTGGGATTACAGGCACGAGCCACCTCTCTTGGTGCATTTAATAAGTTTTAATGTTTCATAACAACTGTTTCCTAGGTCATAATATGAGCAATTTTTTTCCTATTTTTGTTTTGAAGTAAGTCAAGAATTAGCTTCATTACTTTAAAATGTCCTTATTACATTTAATTGAACAATGTTATTAATTATTGAACATTATTAATTACCTTTATGAAGAATAACAGAGGAACAGTAAAGCTGTATTTTTGCAAAACATTTTAATTCTAATTCTGAAACCTAATCAGAAAAAAATGTGTTTGGAACAATGATAATTCATTAAATACAACTCATCATTGTTAGGCTGTCTCTGTTATGGAGACGATCATGTTATGAAAAGGCATTCAGCTAATATTGAATCTTTTAAGAACAATTGAACTTTACCATTGCTAGAGATTTTTTGAAAAGCTGTAGATACATAAGTTGGAGATAAATTACTTCCTGAGCTATTTTTACGGGTTCTAAATGCTAAACAAAAATGTCATGAGATGACTCAGAAGATTGTAAAACTTGGCCGGGCGCGGTGGCTCAAGCCTGTAATCCCAGCACTTTGGGAGGCCGAGGCGGGTGGATCACAAGGTCAAGAGATCGAGACCATCCTGGTCAACATGGTGAAACCCCGTCTCTACTAAAGCTACAAAAAATTAGCTGGGCATGGTGGTGTGTGCCTGTAATCCCAGCTACTCAGGAGGCTGAGGCAGGAGAATTGCTTGAACCCAGGAGGCGGAGGTTGCGGTGAGCCGAGATCGCGCCATTGCACTCCAGCCTGGGTAACAAGAGCGAAACTCCGTCTCAAAAAAAAAAAAAAAAAAAAAAAAAAAAGAAGATTGTAAAACTTTCTTCCTGAAGCTATTTTGACAGCCTCCAGGGATGTAAAATTCCCTAAAGTGCTCTAATGGGAAAAGGCTTAGAATAAGAACCAGAATCCCAGACCTCTACTCCCACTAATAAGCTAAGTGAACTTAGGTCAGTATTTAACCTCCTCCAGTTGCTTATTTGTTCATTTGAGAGACTCACACTTTCCTGAGTTACATCTATGTATTGTAGCCAGTTTCAAAATGCTGTGTGAAATGTCCCAATATGACCTGAACATTTCCAACTGATTATTTTCTCAGCTAATCGGCATTTTTACTACTATCTGTATGTTTTTGCACACAAGGCGAGTCTCCCAACTCAACAAGAGATCACTGCCAGTTCACATTTCCCTGCCTCCTGCCTGCATGCACATTGCTATTTTGTCCCCTGAATTGCCTTTCAAAAATCCTCATTGTTATAGCTACAGAAGGGACCTAATCTATCTGAGTGACTGATTGCAGTGCCCAGCCCAGACACACATGCATCCCAAGCCTCTGCTTCATCTGTCCTAGAGGAAACTGGTTGGTGGGGAACAGCCACAGTGGGTCTGATGGTGCGGCAATCTCCTGCAGTTTTCATAGGAAGTGGCCCTGAAGCAGAGGCTGCCCTGGTGACTGTCGCTGGAGGACCCCAGGCTTCTGGATATACCGCGACCGACATCCTGGTATCTTCAGGAGCATAGCTACAGCTTGAAAGGCTCTTAATCTCCCCCACAGCATCACTGTATTTCCTAGCAGGGGGCTGGTAGGCCTGGTAGGACACTTTGGTGGTGGTGGTGATCACGGTTTGTAGGGCACCTGGTGGCGGAGTCGTGAGGTACCGACAGGGAAGCTCTGGATTATAATAAGGGCGAGTGGCCACAGCCTGAAACTGCCCATGGTCAGTCCTCTCCACAAGGCTGGGTTTTCCAAGAGATGGTTTCCAGACATGCTGTTTGTTGGTGAAATCAAAGCTTCTCTCGTAGCTGCTGTATGAATTGACATTATATTGTAGTGTGTTCAGATGAATGCAGTCTGTGTCATTAGGGATACTGGTGGAATCCTTACAAAGGGTGGGATATGGGCTCGAATTTGTATAAGCAGGATTTGCCAATTCATAGCTGCAAGGTGGCATAGGCAAATAGATTCTTGGGCTTGAATATTTCTGAAAGGGTGGCATTTTGTCTCCTTGAAAGGTGGCTAGGTCACAGGTAGCTTTGTAAGCATCAGAGTTTGGGAAGGAAGGGCAAGGCTGCCCTGGAATAGGAAAGCTGGTTTCAGTAACTATATCAAAGTCTTCTGGATTTTCCAAGGGTATGTTGCTGAAATCAAGACCACTGCTGTCTTGATTTTCTTCTACCTAAAAAATGAAACAAACACAGATACATGCTATGTAAATTGTTTGGGCACCTTCACCTGTAAAAATAGCCAACAAGTAAGTAAAAACAGATGACCATGTGCTGGGCTCCGTGTTGTGAACACTGCACTGCTCAGGTATGTGATTTAAGCATGTGGTCCAGGGGTTGCTAAACTGGAGCTCACTCAGGCATAAATACCACACAACAGAATGAGGAAGGTCCACGGTAGCCAGGTAGGAAGCTTCTGAGTGGCAGATGGTCCTGTTCTCACCCACACTGTGTTCCTAAAGTAGAGACTTAGGAGGCACACAGGCCTGGGTTCAATGCTGACTCTGTCCCTCACAAATTGAACAAGCCATTTAACCTCTCTGAGCCTCAGATTCTTCATCTTAAAAATGAAACTTAATGGCCGGGTGCAGCGGCTCACGCCTTCAATCCCAGCACTTTGGGAGGCTGAGGTGGGTGGATCATGAGGTTAGGAGATTGAGACCATCCTGACTAACATGGTAAAACCTCGTCTCTACTAAAATACAAAAATTCGCTGGGTGTGGTGGCGCGCACCTATAATCCCAGCTACTCAGGAGGTTAAGGCAGGAGAATTGCTTGAACCAGGGAGTCAGAGGTTGCAGTGAGCTGAGATTGCGCCACTGCACTCCAGCCTGATGACAGAGCGAGACTCCGTCTCAATAAATAAATAAGTAAATAAATAAAATGGAACTTAGTAAACTTGTTATAGGGTTTCTGCCACCATCAAATGTGTGAAACTCAGACCAGTGCCTGGAACATAGGCACTGTCAGTTTCTGTTATCCTCACACTAACACTCTGCCTGCTTGGCATGCTTTGGTTGAAAAGCCAAACTGAATTAAACTGCACAGAGAAATGTTATCTGTTCTTGTGGATAAAATAACGGAAAGGACCCTCTCAAGGACACACTGCTAACTTCCTGTTGGTAGGCACGCATTTCCATCTTTACTACTGTTGCATAATTGTCCTTATATTAGGTTGTTAACACACTGACATATCAGGACTGTATCACTGCCTGCAGAGATTGTTGGTTTTTCTTTTAAGGAGAAAAAGGGATCAGAAACCCTATTCAGATGTTGATTTGATGATATTTTGTGACAGACATATAATTTTCACATGAAATCAAACCCTTGTAATTAATGTATGACCTGCATATTTTACATACTTATCAGTGTATCTTGGGATGAAAATGAGCAGAGGCCACCATCCCCTCTCAGTTCCCAGTACCTCAAATTCTCGAATTCTCTTTTTCTGGGGTTGGTAGAAAGAGGCCATTTGTCTCTTGAAGGCACTTCTTCTAGCTTCCGTCTCTGATTTGCTCTCTGGTCTTGGGTGATCGTGAACTCCCTTGGCCTGCGATAAGGAGAAAATAAATCATACATTTGTGTCCCTAAAGGAAGCTGACAATGTAGCCCAAAAATTGATCATGCCTTTCCTAAGATCTCAAGTGTTTTTAGTTTTGCTTCTTTCAAAATGACAGAAAAAAAAATTCTTGAATAAAACAGCATCAATAATTAACATATTAAAAGATCATTGCAATCCTTTCACCCTATTAAAAGAACTATAACTACAACTTGGTTTACCATCTCTGGACCTTAAAGAGCTCACAGTAGTGAGCTAATTCCTAGTCTCCCCATTAGGGCCCCGGGGGCTCCCGCACCTATTTCTGGCCACTGGAGCTGTATTTTGTTTGGCCCAAGGTTTCCAAGGCACATGACAGGTGGTCTGGCCTTTATGGTCTCATGAAAAGTATCCATCACAAATGGTATTCTCACCTAACCTACCTGAAAAAAGATCGCGTTGCCATCAAGCCGCCAAAAGTTGGTGACAGGGTATCCACTGTGCCCTCGACAAGGAATCAATTCCAAAGCAGAATGACAGTTAGGGCATGCCTTCTCTGCAAAGCCCAGAAGGGAGAAATATTAACCCTGACCCCAGGCCCTTCTGAAGGAAGAAGGGGAAAATTAGTTGGGACTAAAGAGCTCGTGGCCCTTCGCGGTGGCTCACACCTGTACAATCCCAGCACCTTGGGAAGCTGAGGTGGGTGGATCACCTGAGGTCAGGAGTTCGAGACCAGCGTGACCAATATGAAGAAACCCCATCTTTGCTAAAAATATATAATTAGCTGGACGTGGTGGCGCATGCCTGTAATCTTGGCTACATGGGAGGCTGTGGTAGGAGAATCACTTAAAGCCCGGAGTCAGAAGTTGCAGTGAGCTGAGATCAGCCATTGCACTCCGGCCTGGGCAACAAGAGCGAAACTCCGTCTCAAAAAAAAAGGAACCTATGACTCCAACGTAACCCTCTCCCCGGCCCGGCGTCCTCACTCTGCTGTTTCAGCCGTGCCTTGTCGCAGATGGCCGGCCGCAGCTGCAGGCGCGAACCGTCGGGCAGGGCGCAGGCCTGCGCACACACCACCACGCCCAGGCACGACTTCTTGAGGATGAGGCCATTGTGGTTGTTGGTGTTGCGCATGGCCCAGCCGCTCAGGTGGCGCTGTGCCTTCTTCTCATCGCTGCTGTAGATGAAGCGCACGTAGCCGTCAGGCCACTCTCGGAACTGGTCGAAGAGGGCCAGCTCCTGGAAGGGTGCAGAAGGAAGGGTGGTCAGTTTATCGACCAAACGGCACACATCATGCTCTAAAATTTCTACAAGCACATTAGGATTGAAAAAGGTTCTTTTTAAATCCAGCAATGTGAAATCCCAAAATGCCACTCTTCCTATGTAAGACCGGCAACCAGGTAATAATTAATGTTTATATAGTGTTTATCTGTTAAATGCTGTACATGTATTAATTCATCTAGACTTCAAACTACAGGCAATGATTTACATTTTACAGACGAGGACGTGGAGGTCAGAGAGGTTCATCGACTTGCCCAAGGTCACATCACACAGCTAGCAAGATCTGGCTCTAGGATTTGTACCCCGGCAGTCCCATTCCAGAACCTGTACTTCTTACCACTATGTTATATCACTTCTTGGTGTGTTTAAATGTTGAAAACATTTCATGTTAAGCATCAAAGTGCTAGTGGGAAAAGTGACTGGAATGTTCTATCACTGAAATGCAATTTCACTGGTAAATATCTTTAAGTCAGTGCATTTCCTTCAAAAGCGCATTGGCTCTTTATGCCAGACCTGTCAGTCACATTAGCAGTGGCACCCAGAGTAATGTCAGAGAGGAAGGAACAGCTTCCCTCCCTACTCTCAACTTGGCTCTCCAAGTTTAAAAGAGTATTGCAATGATGGACTTAAACCATGAGCTTTGGGGTGTGGGTGAGCTTGCCTGGCACTGGACTGCTCCCCAGAGCAATATGGGATTGTCATTCTCCTCAACAAAGAGCTACATGGCCAAAATAATAAGTTATATCTAAAATACTGAGCTTTGCCTTAGTATTCATATTTGGTAGTCTTGTCAATTTAATGCATTATTTATATGGCAATCAATGTCTCTTTTGCATATAAGTTTAATTGAAAAAGCACCCTTTACTAGGCACTTTCTTTTTTTGGGGGGTGGGGGGACGGAGTCTTGCTCTGTTGCTCAGGCTGGAGTGCGGTGGCATGATCTCAGCTCACTGCAACCTCCACCTCCCAGGTTCAAGTGATTCTCCTGCCTCAGTCTCCCAAATAGCTGGGGACACACACCACCACGCCCAGCTAATTTTTGTATTTTTAGTAGAGACAGGGTTTCACCACGTTGGCCAGGATGGTCTTAATCTCCAGGCCTCGTGATCCACCTGCCTTGACCTCCCAAAGTGCTGAGGTTACAGGCGTGAGCCACTGTGCCTGGCCACTGAGAACTTTCTTTTATGTAATGTTTAGGGCTGCTTTCACACCACAATGCAGAATTGAATATTTGGAACAGAAATAGTAGGATCTGCAAAGCCATATTATGCAATATACACAATTTTCACAACATTTTTGCAAAATGGACATCTTTACTCTTGTTTACTCAATAAAGAAATGGAGATTCAATAGATAACCTTTCACAGTGGCATAGCTGGAATATAAACAGAAGATGGGTAGCAGCCCGACCCAGTAGCTTTGCTGGTGTGATAAAGACTCAGAGGGGTGTATCATAGTTGTAAGCCATGTGCATCTCCTCCCCACTCCTGCCACTCAGGAAAATTACATCAAACATTTGCAAAGCTGAAGTATTCACGGTTGGAAAATTCAGACTTGCATACATCATTAATACTGCACATTCTAACAGTAGTAAGGTAAATGAGTGACTTTGTTTCCAAAAATCACAAAGATATTGTTGAAATCATTGTTGTTACCATTAGGTATTATTTATCTTTTCTCTGAAATATTACAAGGGACATAAATTAATGTATCAATGTAAGTTACAAGTGAAATACATAATGATGTACTATCAACTCCAAGTTTATATTAAATGCTAATGTCTTTGTTTTGAAAGCGAACATTTTAACTTAAGGATCTTAGTAACAAGTTGATAATTTTCCAGAAAACAGCATTTCTTTAGCTCTCCCTTAATATGTAGACTAGGTCTCCATGCCTTACACGAGCTGCAGAGGCAGTGACCCTGGCAGTGAAGCCACAGAGACAGTATTTTTAAAATCAGTACAAGAAGAGAGGATGTCAAGGATTGGGTTTCATTTGTTCTAAAGTGTTGGCATGTTATGTGTGTGTGTGTACACACACACACACATAAACACTGAACCTGATCGTAGAGCTGGGGGAGAGTTTGAGATAGTTATCTCACTCTACCACTTGATGACAAGCGAGTAGCCTGAGACTAAGGCAAATTCAAGGACTCTCTCAAGGGCATATAGTTAGATTAGCTGTCTCAGTCAGTTAGCCAGAGCAGGGCGATGCTAAATTTGTCCACTTCTCTTTCTATGTCCCCATGTGCCTGCCCCTTTTGAGATATTACACACATACTCCCTGCTTAAAAACCAATCTCCTGAAAGAAAGTTCATATTTACATAGGAAGCCTAGCAAATGCTGGAGAGATGAGCCATAATTACATTATTTGGATGTGACTTTTCTAAAGTGCAAGATATGATGGTTTCCTATGAAGATGTACATGGACAGAAACAGTGAGAATGAGATGCTCTTGCTGTACTGTGGCCCACTTTCACAAAAATGGTACCACATGACTCTAAAGTAGGCAGACTTTGGCTGGGCGTGGTGGCTCACGCCTGTAATCCCAGCACTTTGGGAGGCTGAGGCAGGAGGATCACGAGGTCAGGAGTTCCAGACCAGCCTGACCAACATGGTAAAACCTTGTCTCTACTAAAAATCCAAAAATTAGCTGGGCATGGTGGCATGCACCTGCAATCCCAGCTACTTGGGAGGCTGAGGCAGGAGAGTCACTTGAACCTGGGAATTGGAGGTTGCAGTCAGCCGAGAGAGCACCATTGCACTCCATCCTGGGCAACAAGAGTGTGAAACTCTGTCTCAGAAAAAAGAAAAAAAAAAAAAAAAAGTAGGCAGACTTTAAAACAAAGGAGTAAAACACACCTAACCTACTACAAAGGTATGCATCCAAAAAAGTACTGACCTCTTTTGAGAGGCTACACAATATTACAATTAATTGCTGTTCATCTGAACACCTATCAGGTACATCTTAGTTGCTGAAAAACTGGCAAGTCTCTTTTATTCCTGTGCCACAACATTGCTGGAATCCCACATTTGTAAATGGTTGGGAAGCAACTCTCATTCTACACCCACCATCCCCCACAGCTAGGACTTCAAAGTCACTCAGTTTTGGCCCAAACCTGTATGACAAAGCACAACTGGTCACTCTCTGGAATTGGTTGCAAATCTCTTCATTCACCACTGCATCCACCCTAGTTCATTCTTTGGACTTAGCTCCAGACTATTTTTGCTTTATTGAAATAAAACAAAATGCAACAAATTCACCCCAAAAGAATGATGATTTGTTTGTCATTAGAGAAGTAGGTTTTGGGTACAGATGCCTCATTGGCTTGACAGTGTGGCCTCCTTCCTCCTGGTGGTCAGGGAGGTCTGAACAAATTGCTCAAGTCGGGCTGTTTGTTTTAAATTTGGGTCATTAGATTCACTTTACAGTCGTACCTCATAGTTTTGCTGCCTGAGAAGCAGTGGTATTTACATCTGTTTAGATGTTCTCCTTAGCTTCCTTGTGGATTTAAAGCAAATGAATACGAAGAGAGGCACCTCATTTCTACCTTGGCTAAAGCGAAGCGAAAGGACAGGTGTCCTGTTCCCTCCGAGACTGGGAATGAGGAGTGTGATCAGTATTTCCTGCCGCTTTCCATGTAATTTCAGACAAGCCCGAGGAAACTGCTGGGAGAATACACATTTCTAAACCCAACTTAGCCTTTTGTGGGGTCCAATTCTCTTTCTACGTTTGAAGGGGGTTCAGAAACCCAGAAATTTTGCTTGTGTGTGTATGGTCCGTCTGCAGACTCCTTGCAAGAACTCGAATGCCATTCTCCCTCCTTCAGATGGACAGCACCCCGCGTGCTCTCGCACACCCGCTTCGCTTACCTGGGGCATCTGCGGATCGTTGATGTCCCAGCTGAGCTGCATCCCGTAGGAGCACACGCCGACCGCTTCCTGCACCGCGGCCGCTGGCATCTGACGGACTCGCTCGCGCTTTCCGCCCAGGCTTCTGAAAAATAGAAGAAAAAAGGAGAGGTGCGCCAGGTGATTTTTTTTTTCCTCTTTAAAAATGAAAGCGGGGTATTTGTGTGAAGGGGAGGGGCAGAGAGAGAGAAAGAGAGAGAGGTTGTTTAGAAATCTGGAAGCTGGGCACAATGGTTATGGACCAGGGCGGGGCCCTGTCCTCGGCCGCCGTGCTGAACGGTCTCCACCCGAACGGCAGCATCGACGTTTGGCAGCTGCCCCCTCCTTTATAAAGTTACACCTCGTTGGGGGCGGGGGGGGTTCCGCCCCGTCTCTCCTACCTTATTAGCACTCAAGCTCCAGGGGCGGGTCATCCCCTCCATGACAGAGCCTGGAACGGAGGTGGAGGTTAAGCTCAGTCCCGGAAGAAAAGGAAACTGAAGCAAGGATGTTGGCGTGGAGGTGGAGAGGGCAAGTTGGAATGTATCCTTTAAGTTAAAAACCTTATTATTTTCTTTCTTTCTTTCTTTGAGACAGAGTCTCACTCTGTTGCTCGGGCTGGAATGCAATGGCGCGATCTTGGTTCATTGCAACCTCTGCTTCCTAGGTTCAAGCGATTCTCCTATCTCAGCCTCCTGAGTACCTGGTATTACAAGCGCAGGCCACCACGCCCTACTAATTTTTGTATTTTTAGTAGACACCTTGCTTCGCCATGCTGGCCAGGCTGGTCTCGAACTCCTGACCTCAGGTGATCCGCCGGCCTTGGCCTCCGAAAGTGCTAGGATTACAGGCAGGAGCCACCGCGCGCGGCCTATTTTTTTTTTCTAAATGCATCCGGCTTCCCTGATTTCGGAAAGGGATGGAGGCTTTGGAAGCAGGGGCTTTTCCTGCTTCCAGCAAAGTCCCCGGAGAGCCAGCACTCGATTCCAGGACAGCATGGGAACCTTGCGGGGCCCCTCTGCTGTCCCCGCGCGCCCTAGCCTGAGTAATCGCGCCCACCCCTCCTAGTTAGGGGTCAGCCCATTTTGGGCCTCCACTGCTGGCTCTTCCCCTAACTGTTGTGCGTCCGGGAGTCTTCGCTCGTCGATTTGGGACGTGCTAGTGGGCGCCAAGCCTCGGTGTGTGCTCACGGGCCCAGGCGCCCTCGTGCTCCAGGGGACTGCGGAGGGACCTGGCCCTGCAGGAACGGAGTCCCACAGAGTGAACCCGGAGGAGGTGGGGGTAATGAGCCCGGGGTAGGTGGGAGCCTGGGGTAGGAAGGAAAGGGGAGAGGGGAAAAGTCCCGTAGAACTCCTGGCTTTCTCCACTGCCTTGGCTCCCTCTTGGTTTCAGCTTCCTTATCTGTTAAATAAAGTGGTGTGGCTTCGCGAGCTCTCAGTTGCCAACCACCTGAACACAACTCTTAAAAAAAACAAAAACTTTACTGATGTAGTCGTGGAAATATCACGACAAAATTGTATTTACTCCATTACAGTCTTGGGAGGCTTTGGGGGACTAGATTAGAGAATCGCGGTGGTGCAGGGGTGCGCAGGACAAGGTAGATTCCCCCGGACGAAAGAAACCTTCTTCAGCTGAGCAGTTGCCCCGCCCAGGGCCACTCCGGCACTGGGAGACTCTCAGTTAAAAAAAAAAAAAAAAAAAAAAATCGACTGAAGTGACTAAAGTCGCTTTTTGACTATCCCAGGGCCGGATTCTGGGCGGCCAGGGAAGAAGGGCTTCTGGTATGCATTCCCCGCGCCCTTGTTTTGCAGCTGCATGCTTCCATTCCCAGCCCTAGACAGAGAAGGGGAGCCAACTCCTCGCGGCGGATCCCTTGAGAGAGGAGGATGAACCAAACCTATGACCCTCTAGACCTGGAGAGCGGCGCGCCCTAGACCTTGGCACCGCAGAACACGCGCTGGGAACACAGACCGGTGCTGCGCGGGACTCGTCCAGGAGGGCGCCCTTGTCAGCGTCTCATGCAGGATCAGTGCCTTCGGTTGGCAAAAGGCGGATAAAGGAAGAGCAAAACAACCTCAGGAAACTAAGGGTGGTCCACGCTCCCGGTCCTTTTACTTCCCCAGCCAAGGGCACAGTCAGGCTTGCTTAGAAAATTCGATCCTGCGGCGGGGTGCGGTGGCTCACGCCTGTAATCCCAGCACTTTGGGAGGCACGGCGAAACCCTGTCTCTTCCAAAATTAAAACAAACAACTAACCAGGCATGGTGGTGCGTGCCTGTAGTCCCAGCTACTATGGAGGGTAAGGAGGGAGGATCTCTTGAACCCAGGAGGTAGTGGTTGCAGTGACCTGAGATCTCGCCATTGCACTCCAGCCTGGGCGACAGAACGAGATCCTGTCTAAAAAAAAAAAAAGGAAGAAAAAAGTATCCCAGTCGGTCAGAGAAGCCTGCCAATGGATGGCAGCGGACCAGCGAACTCTTTTGGGGAGAAAGGTCAGCTTAAAGCAGTTCCTCCCGACTTTTTCCTGCTGTATCTTCAAGCTGGGGTCCTCTTCCCAAGCAAAGGCGAAGGGTCCTAGCAGAAGAAAGTAATTTGTTCATTCCCAGCCTCCTTTCTCCCGAAGTTCTCCCCTCCTGAAAGGTCCTGTCAGTCAGGGTTTCTGATTAAAATCACTCCCAAATGGTCGCCACTAAGGTCTAGTTGGGAACAAAGAGATGTGTCTACCCGTCACCCACTAGTTTCATTCACAGATTTTCATCTTAACTGACTGCCAAAGGTCCCTGAAACTCCTGTGATTACGTTGCTTTTCGTGTTGTTTTGTCTTACGAAATTACATGAAAATTTATTGACCATCCATTTTAAAATATATTATTTCATTAAATGTTTTTTAAAAGTTTAAGATAACTTATCGTTTCAAGTGTTCTAAAAATAACTTTAAAATAGTGATTTAAAGTTACCTCTGAGAATGCATAGACATTAACTTCTGGTCTTATTGCAGTGTTAGAATAATTTCTTTTCTCTGTTCTTTTGGAATTTCCTAGAAAGACCTGACCCATCAAAAACATAAATAAATAAAACTTTTTGATGTTAAAGGCAAATCAATTAATTTCTAAATGGATTCTGGTATCCAAAGAAATGTCATAGAGCCTCTACCATATTTAGTTTGAGAAGAATTAGAATGTGCATTTCAAGTTGCCTTAAATTATATCTGGGCAAAACATGTTAGTAAAAGAAGCTAATCAAAGTAAAAAATAAACATATAAAAGGTATTTTGTCTGTTCTGTTATTTTTAATTTCTTTTAAAGATTTGAACGCATTGCACCACAGACTTTGGAAGCATGTTTTTCCCCAAAAGCCTAAAAATAATAGATTATTAATTTTTCTAATATTATGAAAACTAATTTTTAAATATTCTCTTAAATAAAATTCATTTAAATTGTAGCATTTTGTCTATTGCTTCTTATTATTCTTTATTTCTTTCTTGCCCTGGTATTCTATTTGTATTGATTCGCAATAGTTTATACTCACAGCTGTTCTTGTCTTGATTACTAGTTTAATACTGTAAAAGTCCATTAATTCAAAAGGAAACGAACTTGCCTTTGAATTTCCTTGGTTTAGATTAAAATAAGTAAATTAATGTAAGAATATTTACATTAAATTTGCCAGAAAATGGATATGGCAGGCTTTGACATAAACATTGTTTTGAACGGACTAGAGATGTGTTCAAGTCCTGGACTAACAGGGGTTCTGGTTATTTTATGTTTTGCTTTGGTGTAGACAAATATCTTCTGCACATATTATGAAATGAAATACTCATAGGTCTAGTTATAATACAAGTTGATTTTTACGCAAAGAATGTTTGGATTGGAGGGGTATTTTTTTTTTTTAATGGGAAACTCCAGTCCAATTTAGTTTTGCCACCATGTTCAAAAAACGGGCCACCTACCCAAATCAGCCCAGCCATTGGTACACATACTTGTCAGGTTAAAGGAAACAGGCAGAAAAAAAAACACAAAAAACTATTTGCTTTAAGAAAAAAAAAAAAAAAATCCCCCTCCCTCCTCACCAACAAGCAAACAAAACACTTTTTGTGTGTGTGAAATCAGGAATGTATTAATAATATCGGGTACAAGTTTGGTTGCCATAGGAAAGGGTTCAGCTTCTGTCTACACACATCAATGGACCAAAAACAGCTCCTCTTTTTTTTTTTTTTTTTTTTTTTTTTTTTGAGACAGGGTCTAATTCTGTTTTCCAGGCTGGAGTGCAGTGGTGCGATCTCCGCTCATCGCAACCTGCGCCTCCCGGGTTCAAGTGATTCTCCCGCCTCAGCCGCCCCAGTAGCTGGGATTACAGGCACATGCCACCACGCCCGGCTAATTTTTTGTATTTTTAGTGTATACAAGGGTTCGCCATGTTGACCAGGCTGCTCTCGAACTCCTGACCTCTAGTGATCCACCCGCCTCGGCCTCCCAAAGTGCTGGGATTACAGGCGTGAGCCCCCGCACCCGGCCGCTCCGCTGGCTTTCACCCCAAAAGGGTGAACACTTGGATCAGCTTCTGCAAAGCTGATGCGTATCTGTTCGGAATTTCTCAAAGAAGAAACGATTAAACAACATAGTTCAGATCCTTTGGTGTTGGCTGTCTCTTAAAGGGTGTGTGCGTGCGCCCAGGTGGCTTAGCTCGTGTGCGCTAGTTACTTGCACGCGTTTCTAGAGTCTCAAACACGGCTCTCGTAGTCTTCACGGGGATTCGTCAATTACAGTTGAGGAGTAAGATTCGACTAGAAGAGCCGTCAGCGCCTCCAGCGGGCGGGGGTCTTGGGCGAGGAAACTGCCGGGGGCGGACCGAGCACTGCAAACGAGCTGCGCGCCAGGTCAGGACGGAAGCCTCGGGATGCAAGAGGTGAGTGACCCCGGAGGGCCCGGACCTTCTGTCCACAGTCCGAGGGTGCTCGAGGGCACGGGGTCCCTGGGTCACAGTGCTGAGGTGTTTGCCCAGAGGCCGGGCGCTGGGCACCGTCCCCCGCCACCTCCTGGGGTTTGCTTGGGGTGCATTGGCAGCTTGCAGTGAGATGAGGCAGAATAGAAACCTCTGATCCCGCGCTCATATAGCGCTGAGGAAACGGGGAACCGGAAAATTGGTGTTCGGAAAGCAACGAGATAGTTCTTGTCTAGTTGCTTTGCGTATTTTCCTAGCTAGTTTTCCAGCTCTCTTTCCATGTTGCTGCGTAGAAAGTGTAGTAGCGTTAAGCAGCCGCAAGTGCTCGGTCTTCATTTAACCGAATGACTAAGGACAGCCCGTAAGATAAATAAATGAGTAAATAAAGATGCAGTTATTACTTATCAATAAATAGTACAAAATAAAAACATGTAGAGTTTGAGCCTACCCAGGACGCCAAAAAAACAAAAAGCACCTGGGGCACCAAAAAAAAAACCCAAACAAAAACCACCTGGGCTCCCCCTCCCCCCCAAAAAAACCAACAAAAACCACCTGGGGCTTGTTTCTGACATTCTTCTGCCTGGGTTCCCACTGGTAGAAATTCTGATTTAATTGGTCGAGGGTGGGCCCGTAGTTCGTTAGTTTGTTAGTGAGGCCCTCAGGTGATTCCGATAGCCAGGGGTGACTGCTTGCCTAGATTCAGGAACTCACTCTTTTGTTCTCCATAAAATCCATCTGTCATCTGGCGCCATCTTCCCAGCCGTGGGGAAACAGATTTGGGACACAAACCATTCTGACATCAAGCTAGGCTTAAATTCAGAGCACCTAAGCATAGCCTCCTCACCATCCCTCCTACGTTGAAAGCTGCCGTTCGCTGAGCCATTTTTAGGACATTACATTCTCTCAGTCAGTCCTCACTCCAATCCTTCCATATAGGTGTTATCATGGTTTTTTAAATGAGACTGAAGCTCAGAGAATCTAACGATCTTTTCTGCCTAAACCATCCCATTTTCTGATTTTCCTGTCAAGTTCCTATCCACAAAAGCTGCCACGTGATCTTCACAGCGGCGGGGGGTAGGGGGGTACCTTTCTGTGCACTAGAGTGGCTCCAGAAATTCCAGAAACAGGAAGCATTTCTTTGGAATTTGCAGAGTGTTGATCACCAAGGCCAGAGAAGGTCGAAAGGAGATAGAAATTAAAATACACGGAGCATCTCTGCATACAAATTGAACTGAAGGAGAGATAGGGCAGTGTCTTTAGAGAAAAGAGGTAAAGAAGCTTAACATAAAGGCTCCCGGGAATATTCTCCGTGGGATGGGAAGTACTTCGCACTAATTCAGAATTTGTTGACAAAACTTAGAAATTGTTTATAGATCCATAGCAGAGTGTTTATTTGATGCCAGTTTGTGCTGTGAATTAATACCCAATTTTACTTGCAGCTTGAGCTGTTCCTTCTATCCCACTATCACCTCTACTCAATTATCTACTAACACAATAGTTCTTTTGCTTTGCCTTTATCATTTATAACTGACGCATAATTGCACATGTCTATGGGGTATAGTGTGATATTTCCATACATGTATACAATGTGTAATAATCAAATCAGGGTAATTATACATACCCATCACCTCAGTTATTTCTTTGTGTTTGGAATGTTCGGAATCTACTCGTCTAGCTATTTGAAAATATGTAATAAAGTGTTCGTTATAGTCACCCTACAGTGCTATCGCGCTCTGGAACTTACTCCTCCCAGTTAGCTGTGCAGTATGTCTGTCTGTGCCTGGCTTATTTCACTTACCGTAATGCCCTCCAGGCTCATCCATGTTACCATGAATGACAGGATTTCCTTCTTTTTTTCTGGCAGAAAAGTATTCCACTGTGTGGATATACCACATTTTCTTCATCTGCTGATGGACACTTAGGTTGATCTTGGCTATTATGAATAGCACTGCAGTAAACATGGGAGTACACATCTGCCTTTGACATACTGATTTATTTTCCTTTGGCTATATCTCCAGGAGTGGGATTGCTGGATTGTATGATAGTTCTGGCTTTAGTTTTTTGAGGAACCTCCATACTGTTTTCCATATTGTCTATACTAATTTATATTCCTACTAACAGTGTAGAAGAGCTCCTCTTTTTCCATATCCTTGCCAGCATTTGTTGTTTTTTGTTTTGATAATGGCCATTCTAATTGGGGTAAGATAATATCTCATTTTGGTTTTGATGTGCATTTTCCAATGATTACTGATGTTGAGTATTTTTTCATATACCTGTTGGTCATTTGCATGCCTTCTTTTGAGAGACGTCTATTTAGCTTCTTTACCCATTTTTAATTGGATTGGTTATTCTGCTGTTGACGTGTTTGAGTTCCTTGTATACTCTGGATAGTAATGGCTTGTTGGATGCATAGTTTGCAGATATATTCTCCCATTCTGCTGGTTGTCTCTTCACTCTATTAATTCCCTTTATGTAAGAAGCTTTTTGATTTGTATAATTTCATTTGTCTATTTTTGCTTTCATTGCCTGTGATTTTGAGATCTTCTCTATAAAATTTGTGCCCAGACCAATGTCCTAAAGTGATTTCCCTATATTTTCTTCTAGTTCTGTCATATTTTGGGATCTTAAGTGTAAGTTTTTAGTTCATTTGAGTTGATTTTTGTATATGGTGAGACATGGGATCTAGTTTCATTCTTCCACATATAAATATCCAGTTTTTCCAGCACCAGTTATTGAAAAGACTGCCTTTTCCTCATGAATGTTCTTGACACCTTTGTCAAAAATCAGTTGGTTATAAAGATAGTGGATTTATTTCAGGGTTATCTATTCTGTTCCATTGGTCTATGTCTGTGTCTCTTTTTATGCTAGTACCATGCTGTTTTTGTTCCTATAGCTTCGTAGTATATTTTGAAGTCAGGTAGTATGATGCCTCCAAGACACTTTAGCTTTATTTTACAAGCTGTCATTCTGAAAACAGTTTATTAGCTCAAAGCCTTTTACTTCTACTTTATAATCCTCATTATAGAGTTTATTTTATGTGATTATTCAAATGATGTTTGCTTTGCTTCTTCTGATAGTTTGTACTGTATCTGTCTTAGACCATGCTAAAGAAGGTTGGATAGTTTTTTTTCTAAGTACTATTTTATTTAGACCTATAATATGCGCAAACAAAAATTTCTGTTCAGGAAAACAATACAAACCTTAAATGTTTTTTGCTTTATATTTAAAACTTGAAATGCATTTCAAAATAAAATTTAAATATGTTTTTATTGCACACAGAAGAATGAAGCTCCTTTGCAGTCTATTAAGGAAGATGGGACTGGGAAGACCCAGGATAAGGCTTTCTGGGTAAAGATCGAGTTTCTTTTATAATCTCTGTGTGTGTGTGTGTTCTTTCTAGTTCTGTGTTCCCTGGGTTATTAGCAAAATTGTTCCTCCAATTGCTCAAATCAGAAGCAGAGAAATCTTTATTTCTTCTCCTTCCCTAATGCTCACGTCCTATCTCACCATAAGCTATCCTGCCAATATCCTAAACTATCTTGTGCCCTGTCCTATTCTAGATGTAGATAGATAGTATTGAACAAAATAGACACAACTTCTACCTTTATGGAGCTTATAGACTGGCACAGAGCCAAAGAAAACAGGAAGAAAAAAAAACAGGTATTGTGATGAAGAATAATTGGGAGTGTTGAGGAGGCACTTGGTCTACTTAAGGTGGTCCTGGAAGATCTACCTGAAAAAGTGATGCTTAAGCTGTGATCTGAGTGGAGCCAGCCATGTGGAAAGTGGCGGGACAAAGTCAAGGCCTAGAACAGCCAGTTCAAAGGCCTGGAGGCAAGGAAGAGCTTGACTATTCTAGGACTCATAAGCAGGGAAGGCAGACTGCAGAAGCTGACAGAGATCAGATCATGCAGAGTTCTGTGGACGAAAGCAAAGGATTTGGATTTATTCTGAATGCAGAGGAAGCCATGGCAAAGTTTTATTTTGTTTTGTTTTAATTCTCTCTCAACCCGGCTGGAGTGCAGTGGTGCAGTCATGGCTCACTGCAGCCTCAACCTCCTGGGCTCCAGTGACTCTCCTGCCTCAGCCTCCTGAGTAGCTGTGACAACAGGCATGAGCCACCACGCCTGGCTAGTTTTTCATTTTTTGCAGAGACCGGGTCTCACTATTTTGCCCAGGCTGGTGTCAAACTCCTGCCTTGACCTCCTAAGGTGCTGGGATTAAGGCGTGAGCCCTGCGCCTGGCAACGGTAGAGTTTTAAGCAGGTAAAAGGGAGTGAATTTCAGCTGAGTGATCTCACATAAGTTTGTAACCTTTCCTATCCTTGCTACTTCTATGTTGAGATAAAGAAGCTAACCTCTCAGGGCCATGGTGAGGATTAAATAATAACATCTGCAGAACACTTAACACACTTGGCACAAAAAAGCTCACTATGTGTTAACTTAGAAAACATTCTGTTTAAAAGGAATAATTTTAGATGCCTTTGTCCCTTTTAATTCAGTACTAAGTGCAATTTTGAGCTGTATGAAGTAAATAGCTTCCTTATTAAAACAGTATTGTATAATTTAACCTGTAGGATTGGACTGGATTTTTTTAAACATAAAAAAATCTTTTCTAGTTTAAATGTTTAAGGAAATGTCTGTTATTCAAGGATACATACTTAGAAGCACATCTTAGCTAATGCGCATGCAGAAAAGATCAATTTCATTCATTATGTCAATTTGCATACTCATTATCTATAATTATAAGTTTTAATTTTCCTCCTTTCATTATGATCATTTATGTTACTTAGTGTTTTAGAATTGCCAACATTGCTGAGGATCATCACCTAATGACATCTGTAACTCAAGTGTCATTTTCTTTCCTTGGGTCAGTGGTTCCCAGACTTAAGCATGCATGAGAATCACCTGAAAGGTTCTGCCCTGGGTCTGAGTGCTAAGAATTCCCAGGTGAGGTCAATGCTGCTGGTGGTACAGGAACCACATTTTGGGAACTCTTGTCTTAACAGGAACATCAATCCTTTGTGAAATGATTGCTTACTATTTAAGTAGAGATCGACATTCTATATTTACCATATATTATTTCACACCAAATTCTTATTGATAATGATATCAGTGAGATATATTACTATAAGCTGAGTTCGGTGGCTCACGCCTGTAATCCCAGCACTTTGGGAGGCCAAGGTGGGCGGATCACCTGAGGTTGGGGGTTCAAGACCAGCCTAACCAACGTGGAGAAACCCCATCTCTACTAAAAATACAAAATTAGCTGGGTGTGGTGGCACATGCCTGTAATCCCAGCTACTCGGGAGGCTGAGGCAGGAGAATTGTTTGAACCCTCAAGGGAGAGGTTGCAGTGAGCTGAGATTGTGGCATTGCACTCCAGCCTGGGCAAAAAGAGCAAAAAAAAAAAAAGAAATTTTACTATAAATGTTATTGGGGAAAAAGTAATGTGCAAACTATCATCTTTTCAGCTTCAATCACTTATTATGGATGCATTCCATGATAAAGGATTTCAGAAAATAAAAGAATACTTTGAACAGAAAGAAAGCCACTTTCCTCAAAAATATAATCGTCTCCTATTATACCGTCTTGACAGATTAATAAATAAGGCAAGTAAGCTGGTTTGCTTTGTGACCAAAATATGAATGTATAAATATTTAGAAGTGTTTTAATTTAGTGTGGTTTATACCTAGGAACTGGATAAAAATGAATTTCAGTATGTGTCACTGTTGCTGGAATGTATTCAGCAATTCTTCATAGATGGCCTGAAAGAAGATGAACCTTTGCTAATTCAGCAGGGACTGATCCCAAAGATAAGTGTCCTATTTTAATTTTATATGGCTCTGGGTAACTTAAAGAACTTACGTGGATTCAGTTGTTTGGTTAAGTTTGGTATTTTCTGTTCCTTTTGAAATCCAATTTGAAAAGAAATTGATATCCATTCTTATTGCTTATATCTAAACAAAAATTACATCCAACATGCATTTCCTGATGTATCTGCTACTCAAGGCACTTTGGGAGTGCACAGGATTGAGTCAGACACAACCACTCCCCTGGTGAGCCAATGCAGTAATTATTATTTTATTTTATTTTTTTTGTTTGAGACGGAGTTTCACTCATGTTACCCAGGCTGGAGTGCAATGGTGCGATCTCGGCTCACCGCAACCTCCGCCTCCTGGGTTCAGGCAATTCTCCTGCCTCAGCCTCCTGAGTAGCTGGGATTACAGGCACGCACCACCATGCCCAGCTAATTTTTTTGTGTGTTTTTAGTAGAGACGGGGTTTCACCCTGTTGACCAGGATGGTCTCGATACCTTGACCTCGTGATCCACCCGCCTCGGCCTCCCAAAGTGCTGGGATTACAGGCTTGAGCCACCGCGCCCGGCCCCTATTATTTTAAATTATTTTAGTGAATTTTGGGGAAAATAAGATGAGTAGGAGTAGGCTCTAGAACTATTTTAATAGACTTTATTAACAAGATTAGACCTAGAAAAATCATCAGAAACTTTCCTTTGCCCTTGTAATACTTCATTTTTCCCATTTTCTAAACCTTGGATGAATCTGAAAAAAGCAAAAACATTTTTGCTTATTTAAAGTTATCCAAATTATCCAATTTTATTCTTTTAAAAATATTAACCAGGAGATAACATGATGAGTGCCTTTATAATGGCATCTGGAAGCAAAGCAGAATTAGCAGCATCTCTTGCTGCAGTTCTCCTTCCCGCGCCCCCCC